>NC_092858.1:163029360-163055189 GCF_032062135.1 Pyxicephalus adspersus
GGGGGGTCGTCTTATACGCCCAGTCGCCTTATACACCGGAAAATACGGTACTTCCCATGCAGTCGAGCAGGACTTCATTCAGTCCTGGCAGCTGCAGGGGAGGCTGGGATGCACTGGGTGTCCCAAATATATCCCATATATATCCCATGTTCAGCATATCCTATAGCTCAGCCATATTTTGCCTGAAGAGAATGGCGTTCAGCCAAGTTGGAATGCTTATTGCAGGAGAAACATCACATCACCTGTCCGTTTCTGCAATATCCGCTCTGCATGATCCCAAACTTTGAAACATGGTAAAAAAAATCTGACCTTGGCCCGCTTTACTACCCTGGTACATGGACATTTACCATGACTGTTCCTACAGGAAATTACCTGACATTACTCTAATATAGTTATCTAGAATTTACCTGTGGGTAGGGGAACTCCAGGCTTTGTCTTTCACCTTTCAGCAATCATCAGTGTCAGTGTCTCTGTGACTAAGTAATCACTAAAAGGGAAAAATAAACAAAAGAGCAGATGCATGGGGGAAGATAGGTGTTAGGAGTTTCTTTTGAGGCTTCTCTTGCACAGACTTGCACTAGCCACTGAAATAGAAAATGATCCAAATCCAAAAGTTAAGACCTCCCAGGTATAGTTTAAGCAAATCTTCCTTGGAGGGCAACAGTTTTATATACATGGAAGCTTCAGTAGCAATATATACGTATATTTGGCCCACCTCTCTTTTTTTAGCCATCATAAGAAATGCAAAATACAGTAAAACACCAGTTATCCGGGACTCAAGATAACCAGCACCCGACAGGTCCACTTTCTTGATTGCTTCTGCAGCCCTGGTGGAGTTGTGGCGTGTGTTCTGCATCCACGAACATATACTACGGCACTACTAGGGCTGCCGAACAATCAGGAGAGCAGAGCTGTCAAGAGAGCAGAGCAGAGCTCCGCTGATTTCTCAACTCCATTATTAGTTGAGAAACCCTCAACTCAAGCGACATAAGGGTTTCTCTTTTCTCAGCCGTTCAGCACTAGAGGTGAACGGGGACAAGTCTCCCGATTCAAGTCTAGTGCTGAATGGCTGAGAAACCTCAGTTAACCAGAAAAAACACTTATCCAGAATCGGCCATTCCCCGTGGGTGCTGGATAACCAAGGTTCCTACTGTACCCAGTACAATAGGTATGGGGGAAGCCTATAAAGTGTCCTCTCATCTCACATCACAGTGCTAGTACTTGGACAGCCAATGCAATAGTGTCCCTTTCATTGACTGGCCAAGTAACCAATTACAGTGTTCTCCCCAGCCCCTTTTAGCTGGGCCCACCACCCGGCTGTTTTTATGTGGCTACTGAAGAGTTGGGTCACAATACAAGGGATACCACCCGCCTACAATTTCTTCCCACCCGGCTCCAAAAAAATCCTGGGTTGAGCACTGCAATTATCAAGTACTAGCAGCCAACAGTGTCATGTGAGAGAGAGCGAGCGAGTGCTTACAACAGCCTCAAATATTGTATGATAGATAGGACAGCAAATGTAGTGGCACGGATCAAAGTTTTGCTTTGATGTTGTTTAGTAAATTTATATATATTTCTGCATTCTATAAGTTCTGCAAGGTCTGCTTTTTTTATTGGAACAAGTGACGTTATCTTTTATTCGATCTATTGTAGCAGTTCGTGGAATTTTATTGCCGTCTGCGTGTAAACAGATAGAAGTGGACTTTGGCCTACCATGCAGGTCTTGTTTTACAGCATCTTACCCCGAAAAGCACAAAATTGCTGCATTATAAAATGTTTGGCTTGCCAGCAAAAAAATGTTTGGTGTCGTGACACTGTATTGGGAATTTCCAATTTTTTTACTAAAGAAATGTAAAATTAAAGGCTGTGCACCACAACATGCTTATTGACACAACTTTTGGAACAAGCCTTTCTGCAGGAATAATCCCCTCCTAAACTGTTTCTTTAATGCATCACAACAAACATTGTTCTATGTGTAGCTCAGGTTTGTTTTGTAAATGCATTGCCGTTCACAAAAAATAACTCTGTAATGTATAACCTAGCTTGGTGCACTAATTTTTGGTGCTTGCACTCTATCTTTGCTACAGCACACTGTGTGTCTGTCTAATTCTGCAATGAGATGGTGTGAATGGCCAAAAAGATCCATGAATAACATAGGTAATGGCTTCAGGGCTGCCTGCAGTTTGCCTAATTGGGGTTCTGAGATCAGTCATATTATATCGCTCCGTTCCTGGAGTCTTCTCCCTCATTGGAGTGATCCTTGGTTCTGGTGTGGCCTCTTCCTCTGTTCTGAAGTTTACTACAGCCATGCATGACTTTATAGCTCAGCCCATACTGTTTACTGACTTTTGACTTTAGAGGCTAAAGTGGTGGCTATCTTCTGCATAGTCTGTAGCTAATGTGCTACAGTCTTAGCAGCTTTTGAGTCATCAACAATTTAGACTAGCGTTTATTCACCTTTTTAAAACAGGGGAACCCTTGAAATAACTTGTAGGTCTTCAGGGAACCCCTTCTTTAAGTACTACGAAGGGTGCTGGGAAGTTCCTGGCTTTGCCCAGAAAGAAAAGAGCCAGAGTTATGAAATTACATGTTTATTCAATATATTCCCCCCTGAGACTGATGCACTTGGTACAGCGTAGTTCCAGCTTTTCTGGACTATTCAAATAAAATGCCTTTGGTTTGGCCGCAAACTAGCTCTCAGCAGCATCTTTGATGTCGGAAATGTCCTCAAAACGTTGCCTCTTCAGGTGTTTCTTCAAATTCAGGAACAGATAATAGTCCGAAGGGGCCAGGTCAGGTGAGTAGGGGGAGATGGTGGACCAATTGGAAACCCAGGGTGTTCAATTTGGAAGCCACAACTTTGGACTTGTGCGCAGGTACATTGTCCTGCAAAAAAAGGATCCTTTTGGTCAACTTTCCATGGCGTTTCGTCCTAATTGCCTCCTTCAGCTGGTCCAGGAGGTTAGCATAATTCTGTCGAATACGGTGATACTAGAGCCCTGAGGAAGGTAGTCCACCAACAGAAAACCGCCTTTGTCCTAGAAAACGGACACCATGACTTTTTTGGCCGATTCCTGGGTTCAGAACTTCTTCGGCCGTGTCGCCATTCCTTTGACTGTTCCTTGGTTTCAGGATCATAGATGTGGAGCCAGATTTCATCCTCAGTCACTAACCTAGCCAAAAAGTCCTGTGCAGCTTCAAAATGGACCAAAACGGCTTTGGATGCTGTAATTTGTTCCTTTTTCTCATCACTGTTCAAACATTTCGGCAATCACTTCGCTGAAAGCTTTTGCACGTCTAGGATAGTGGTGATAACAAACCCGCTCCTGTGAGATGTCAAGTATTTGGGCTATCTTTTTAGCAGGTATTCGCCGGTCCTCAATAATCAGCTCATGGACAGCATTGCAGGTTGCCCGGTCCGTTGAGGTTGGGGGGCGTCCACTTCAGGGCTCATCTTCAAAGATGAAATGCCCATTCTTGAAACGAGATATCCAGGTTTTGACAGTGCTGTAGGAAGGAAACTTCTCCCCCAGTGTTTGTGACATCTCAGTGTGAATGTCCTTTGCTGACTTTCTCCGGAGAAACAAAAACTTCATGACGGTCCGTAACTCCAACGAAGTGAAACTTCATGTGCCTCTGCCATCACAGCTTCTCACTAACAGAAAACAGTTTTAAGAATCGCAAAGACCTGATATTTCCACAGTTACATACTAAGATATTAGGCTGTCATATGCCCCAACACTCATTTTTCTATTTCATCTGTAAGGAGTCAAAGCCAGGAACTTCTCAGCACCCCTTTGTATATCCACAGCTCATAGTATATTAGTGTAATGGTTGTTGGGAAGAATATCACCCTTACAGATAGCCAAAAATATTATTGGTGTCACTTAAACTGATCCAAGAGGCATAAATTTTTCGATGCTCAAGGAAACTCTTAGCAACCTCTGAAAGAACTATTGGGTTCTACAGAACCCTGGTTGAGAAGCACCAACTTAGACCCAATCTGATACTGATTTTCTGTAATTTTTTCTTTTTTAAATTTGCTAGATCTTTAAGAGTTGTATTGATCTACTCGCGCTGCCAAATTAATGGAGACGATCTGGGCTCTTATAGATGTGGTTTTCCACCACATTGACACTAATTAGCCTGTTGCTTCTACCAGGGTTCTTTCCACAACTCCTAAGTCCTCAAATAATTTTCAAGAATGTTTCATGTTGGCACAAGGTTTTTGAAAGCTTTCTTTATGAAGATTAAAAACATAATAATACATTGTTCAGTTTTTTTCCCCCCAGAATTTTTTTAAGTTGGGTAGGAAGAAGTTGTAGGCAGGTGGCAGCTCCTGTATGGTGACAGAAACAGCCGGGCGCTTTACAGAAAAGTTCAGGGTGGTGCACCCAGCTAAAAGGGCTGGGAAGAACACTATTGTTTATTCTGCAAGCCGTGTACCTGATTGGGGAAGCAGTGTGACCGCTATACCAGAAGAGTAATGTTTTTTTCTCTAAACATCCTACCAATAAGTGTTTGGAGTCTCTTTTTCAAGTATGTATTTGCTTTGCCCTTCACCTTGTCCTTGCTCTTTTTACTGGTTCAGGAAGGTAGCTCTGGAGTTTAGAAGGTTCGTTCTGTGCAATTCTGTCCAAATCTTTGCTTTGCTTACACACACCTGGTTTAATCATTATTACATTAAGACAGCCTATTTACTATGAATAGGCTTCCAACACTTTGCAATGAAAGTGCAATGAAATGTGTTTCCAAGAAACACATTTGACCCCCTTTATCTTTTATCAATTTTTTGTGTTGTCAGGCATAATTTACCACTCCAGGTGAAGCTTTTTCTTTTTGTTTGTTGAAAGGGTTATTATTATTATTATTACAGGATTTATATAGTGCCAACATATTACACTGTACATTAAATAGGGTTTGCAAATGACAGACAAATACAGACAGTGACACAGTAGGAGGCGATTAGAACCTATGTTATGTTTTTACTGCTTAATGTAAAACTATTCAAGCTTCAGTTCCCTGTGCATGACTTCTGGTGCCAGGCTTCCAGGGGGCATCTCTTTCCCCTGGGTGACCATCACCACTAAGTTCCATTGCATATTTGTTGATATTTTAGATAATAATCTCCAGAATGAGTACCAGGTTTCTTTTAAAGCTTAAAAAGTTAACAGCTGATCACATTGATAAAAAACACACATACAGGAACTGCTTGTCTTGAAAAAAGAGTTTTTAAATCTGTCTATTTTCTACTTTTTCTTTTTCTACTAAAGTTTAGTAATATAATACCCCAGATCCCAGTCTGTGATTGAAGCTGTGTCTTATATGATTGTGTATAAGATGTAGAGATGTCAGTCCATGATATAATACTGTTTTCCTTGTGTTGCAGTGGTGGACATACAGGGAAGCATGCTTGCTGAGCACCTTATACAAGATGTCTTGTAGTGAGACGAAGACCGCTCCTTTTGCCTACGAGTCTTCAGTTCACAGCGCTAATGTCCTCCTACGTTTAAACAGCCATCGTGAACATGGTCTGCTGTGTGACGTGACTCTTATAGTGGAAGATCAGAAGTTCCAGGCTCATCGCACTGTGCTTGCAGCTTCTAGTGAATATTTCCTGTCTCGTGTTGCACAGCCATACAATGAAGACTTTACTATTACTCTTCCTAAAGAGGTGAGAGGGAATGTTACTAATCCCAGTGTAATCCAAGGAATATTTTTCCGCCAGGTGTGGGGAAGCTGTAGCCAGGTGGTCAAAAGAAAGGCAGCAAAACCCACTTGTGTGAACTGAGCCGAGAGGCTGGTGTAGGCAGCAAATACCTAATATAATAAATAAATAAAAACAAAATACAAGTGAAGATCTGTGTTGAAGGTAAAGCAACTTTACAGTGGGAGAGGCATTGAGTGGAAACAAAATAAGATAAAGAGATTAAATATACATTTTAAATTCTCCTAGAAGAGCTGGGTGGCTTACCAGACTCCCACTGACAGCTCTGTCTACACAGAGCCAGGCCTGGGGCTGCCGATGACAGCCGGGTGGGTTTACCAGGTGGTTAACCCAGCTCAAATAGGCTGGAGAGAAGAATGTAATCGCATTTGTCCTGTATTACTACTAATGCAATGGTTATCCTGCAATGCTGATTTTACAGTTAGCAGGTCTGCTATCTATAATTCCATAGTACAGTTCCAAATGTTTAGTAATTTATTTTTTGTGCTTAAACAATATTCTGGTAAAATGTTTATTTTTTTACTTGGCAGGTAACTGTGAAAGGTTTTTTGCCTCTCCTTCAGTTTGCATATACCTCCAAACTTCTCGTCAACCGAGATAACTTATCAGAAATCAGAAAGTGTGCTAAGCTACTCGAAATCCATGACGTAGAAGAAACCTGTTTTGAATTCCTGAAGTTAAAATTCCAGGACAACAAAGCTGAGCAGGCAGATTACCCCAGAAAGAAATGCTGCAAATCCTTCTGCCCGAAGGCAGCTGGGCAACAGAGCGAGTCGGGAAGAGTGCCAGTGCATGAGGTAGAAGAACTGTGGAGAGGTGAATTTGCTCAAAACATAAAATGTCCAGCGGAGATCGAAAATATTTCCCCATCCCCCGAAAGCCCTAAGCAGCCATGTGAATCATTTTGCCTTGGTAGAGACAGTGCTTCCGGATTTTCCTCTCTTTGTCCGAAGTATAGAAAGTTTCAGAAAGCTTGTAAAAGTGGCCGGGTCCGATCTGTCAGTACGTGTTCTGTCAGCACGTGTTCTAGCAATCAAGATGCTCAGAGTCCATCTCCAGCACCATCGAGTGAAGCTTCTGAACCACCCAGTCAGCCAAACCCTCAGGTGGAGGAAAAACATGAAGCCAAGTCTGACATGGAAATAAATGAAGTACCTACACAGGACCCTGGCAATACTTATCAAAACCTTACCTGTGTTGATGACAAAGTAGTCATGACTGCCGCATACCCACCTTGTTTTCCTTTGGGACCTCAAGACTTCAGCTCAGTGCCTTTTAGTGCATATCAACCATACAGAAGCTTAAACTACCCAGACACCCCCAATGACTCCAGCACAGCAGGGTTGCCGGAAGGGAGCAACAGCCGTCAGAGCAACCTACAGGCAGCTCAAATTCAGACCTCAGAGCTGGTAGCAGAACCTCAACTTTGTGCTTCTGGAAAACCTCCCCTGATAAGGGAGCGCAGCAACGTGGAAAGAGAGGTTGCTGAACATCTTGCCAAAGGTTTCTGGCCTGATGTTTACCCTGCTGAATTTCCATGCCAACAAGAGTTGGAAATGGTGACCAGCAAGGAACCACAGGTGGAGAATAATGTGGATAAAAGAATTGAATGTCCTTGGCTTGGCATCTCCATATCCAATGAGACCCCTGAAAGAACTTTTACAACACTCAACCCAGTATCATGTCCCTTCATCAGCAATCTCTCCAATGATGCATGTGCCAACAGTCCACAGTTGAGCAGTGGGGATGGTGCTCAAAGTAATACCCAAGAGAAGTGTCCGTACGCTTGTTCTATCAACTTGGAGGAAGATTCGGATAGTGATAGCGAGGAAGATAGCATTGAGTCGTCATC
Organism: Pyxicephalus adspersus; assembly: GCF_032062135.1. Classification (NCBI taxonomy): domain Eukaryota; kingdom Metazoa; phylum Chordata; class Amphibia; order Anura; family Pyxicephalidae; genus Pyxicephalus; species Pyxicephalus adspersus. The sequence goes on from NC_092858.1 coordinate 163,036,941, forward strand.
TGCCAAAGAGCAGGAATGTGAGGTAAAATCTCCACTCTTTTCATTGTTTTAAATGATTCTTTGAATAGTGTCTGAAAACATTTTATTATAAATCTGCAATGGTGGGAGCTCCCAAAGTTTTCATGTTTTTGAGATTGTGCATTTTTTTCATGAAAATATGTAACGTGTACTAACAATGCAGAACATTTCTAAGTGACCTTACTTTCCTAAATGCTAGGATGCAATGACTTGAAAATCCAACACTTCAATCTCATGAGATAAAACCATTGATGCCACTGCAGTCAAGGGCTTACAGGTGTATTTTGAATTTGGTCTTATGAAGGCATTTGTCTGCCATTTAGTAAGCCTAAGGGTTTGTACACACTTCAGATAATTCTTTCCCAAAATGAACAATTAGTTTTTTCTTAGGCGAGAGTCTGACCTGTATACAGCTTTTTCATGGATCCGTCCTGACTGATCTGTCAATGAACGACTGCAATACAAGTCAGTGGAGAAGAGCACAGCGGGAGTTGCTTGCTCGTTCTCCTTCTCCCCTCTTCATAGAACAGAACAGCATTGTGTTTTGTTTGTTAGAAGAAGGTTATCCATTCAAATACGAGTCTATAGGAAAGCAAATTTCCATGGCATGTCAAGTGTAGTTGAAGATGAGGTTAGGTCCTCTGCCAGTGAATGCTGAGTGATCCTAAACCAATGCCATTCACTGACGCACAAGGCCCATTATCACATCACAGGAACAACTGAGATTTAGGGATTTTTAATAGGATTCAGTCTTCATGCTGCTTAATTTTCGTTTTATATGTTGATATTGGTACTAAATTTATAGGTAAATGAGGAAGTTATGTTTATATTGCTGGATCACCCAGGTTCACTGAAGAAAATGTATCTTCCCTAGCCTTGGAGAGCTTTAGTAAATCAGGCCCAATGTGACAAGAAAAAATCTCCCCAGTTGGGTTATAGAAGTTTTAAAGCTTTTATATAGATAGAATTGGGAAAGAGGAATGGGGTTAAAGAGATTTTTGTATTTTTTTATAGACTGTAGGATTCTTTCTTTATTATGAAATTCATATTTGTTCAATTAGAATTTTCATAAGAAAGTGAACTGTACACTACTGGAAAGTCCCCATCACAAAAAGCTAAATTATTTTTTGGTTATTTATCTTTTATTTAGTATTTTTTTCCATTGTCCATCTCTACCTGTTTCTTTCAACTGGATAAATTGGTTGGCAAGTCAATCCTTCAGCCTCCTGGAATATGTGAGTTGGGTATCCCAGTAGCCTGCAGAATTCATATCTCAAAAGAGGTTGCCTCCTTCTTCTGCCTAACATGGTATTAGGGCCACAGAGCAATTTTGGGTGACAGGTCTTCAGCTTACATGAATGTATGTTGGACTGTATCCCCCCGATGATGTGGTGCTCATTCTTATACATGTGCAGGGTGGTGAATGTGAGTTTTCTGAGGGCCAGAAGAGACATCAAAAAAGAGATTCATTATAAATCGTGGAACAGCGTTTAGGAAAAGGACTTTGCTTTTTCCACGGGGGTTGCAAGTGTCTGAAATGAGATAGAAAGTCTTCTTTATTCTTTTATCTATTTAAAAAAAAAAAAAAATAGAACACAATTTGTTTCACGCTATTTATCATTCCCATCCGAAAGTTTGTATTTACTGTTTCAACAAACATTGTTCCATCTTTCACTGTCGTTTTTTTCTTGACTTCTCTTGCAGAAGACACTGCCATTTAGTGCACAGAAGATTATTTCCCTTTCACGCTATGACTTCCAATCCTTAGTGAAAACGCACAGCCTCACAGCAGAGCAGTTGGACTGTATCCACGATATACGCCGACGAAGCAAGAACAGGATTGCTGCTCAGCGCTGCAGAAAGAGAAAACTGGACTGCATCCAGAACCTGGAGACTGAAATCATGAAGCTGGTAGGTTTGCAGCTAGATTATGTTATGTTTATCACATATGTGGATTTTAAACAGAATAGTTGTAAATCTTATATCCTAACTACAGAATAAGCAAATACAGCTATTCCTCAGTTACTGATGGCTCACGCTTACGACTGGCTCTCCAACGAGTATAGTGTATAGCAGCGCAGGATCTCATATTCATTCATCCTCCTTCCTGACTAGCTATCCTCCTGGGTCCGGGTGAGCAGACTAGTGATGAACCTGTCACTGATGCAGGGTACACGGACAGTGGGAAAAAAAAGCCTCCTTCTGGTCAGTGGAAAGATTGTCACCCTTACAGATGTGGGAGGAAGCCCACGCAAACAGAGACAACATGCAAACTCCATGGAGATAGTGCCCTTGCCAAGATTCAAACCTGGGACCCAGCACTACAAGGGCCAGAGTGCTAACCTCCCAGCCACCATGCCCACGAGTATCTATACTTGTCTTTCTGGCAAACTGAAGTCTGTGATGGTATAGTAAATGTGTTTTGTATTGCCCATAGCTACTTTCTGGGTTTCAGTTTTCATTATATAGTATAGGTTGGAACAACGAGCACACTATGTCTGAATGCTTTGGGCAGCACAGGTGTTTCTTCTCAACCCTAAAACATGACACCCAAAAAACAAGATGTGGAATGTTTTATCAAGTGTCTTTTAAGAGAGAAAGACGATACTTCTAATGCAATCATACTAAATTGGAAATATTTTTTCCGCCATCCAACTTCCTTGTCATATCATGTGACTGTCTTGCATGAGTAACGTGTCCTGTAGTACAGTACAGTTTCTGCCGATGACTCAGTGTCTGAAGACATTCCAGAGTGAGGAGTTGCATGGAAGCTGCATTTAAACGCTTACACGCTTCATAGTATGCAATTGTGAAAGTAAGAAAAAAATGTATAAAACAAGTGTCAGATAATTTTTTATTCTACATTCGCTATGTGGCATTCTTGAGGTCATGCAATGTTTTTTAGGTTTTTATTCATCAGTTTATTTTTCAATCCTAGCTTTATTTTTGACTAACAAATGTGTTTAAAGATGTAATATATTTTTGGCAGTATATGGCACATTATGGACTCCAGTGTGTCTGGCAGAAATGGTTTCTGCATTCATTCAGCCGTACAGGAAAACAAAACTGCGTCATGCTAGTGAAAGATATTGACATATATTTAGAATAATAATTCCAATTATCCTCCAGCAAATACAACTATAAACCTGCACAACATGACACAAGATTTACGTTGTGGTCTCTGTCCAGTAAAAGCTTTCAATATTATCCTAAGCAGAGGGTAAACTTACACAAAGTTTTTGAGGATCCAGAAGTCTGTGCCTTTGATGCATTGAGTTACCATCTATTGCAAACTAAATTGAGTGTCTGTTACACAATCTGACTTGGCAACTTAATAGTGTAGACCTGGATGCCCAACATATGCACCAAGGTCCTCTTTTCCCCCTTTTTGTTCAGACTCTAGCTGTACAGAGGGAGAACATTGAATTGTAAAGCAGCTGGGAGTTGTGTGCCAGTGTTCTCTAGCAGTCTCCTATAAATGGCACCTACCAGTAATATGTTTACAGTATCTGGCAACTTCCTGTAGTATGTCTGACATTGTTCTATAAAATTACATACAGATTCTCTAATCTAAAAATTACATACAGATTCTCCTCGCCTAATGAATGGGTTCTGTTCCTGAGACATGGTCATTAAACAATTTGGTTTGCAGATTTGACAGTCTGCAGACCGGGCATTGGAGGATTGCAGAGGACTGCCATGGAGGGAGGAAGATGGAGCCTGGAAGACTAAAGAGGAAACGCTGGGTTGCATAGTTAGGTTGAAAAAAGACATAGGTCCATCAAGTTCACCCAATAAAGGAAATAAACATATCCCAGTTATAAAACCCTAAAGTTTATCCAGAGGTAGGCAAAAGGAACCTGTGGTACAATTTTCTCCAACAAGGAAAAAAAATTTCTTCCTGATTCCATGAGGCAGTCGGAAGTTCCCTGGATCAGCAGTCTCTGTTATCTTTCCTTTAAAGCTTTAATACCCAGTTATGTTCTGTGCTTTTTTCTTTAATACCCAGTTTTCATCCAGCTTTTTTCTTAAAGCAATCTATAGAATTTGCTGTAACTACTTCCTGAGAGAGTCTATTCCACATTTTCACAGTGGAATATGGAAAATGGGTGGCTGTTCACCTTTTTTTTGTACAGTGTACTCATCAGGAGAACGAGTCGTAAGTGTGGTTGGTTGGTAAACGTTAATAAATAAGAATTTCTTGCATTACTATTTTTTGTAGCCTCGCTAGTGATCATTTCAAGAGACAACAACTGTTCGTCTGTATGCCACTTCAGATTTGTAAGGGTAAAAAAAATCCGTAGATTGAAAAGAATGGCTAAAATCAATAATGGATAAATGTTGCAACAGTACCAATACTGAATATTCATGGATACTTTCCATTACCAAGAGATCTTGTGTATCTTTTTAAGACATTAGGGATTCAGCTACTTGAAGTGTTATGTTTGGGTTTGCTAGTCTGCTGAATGTATATAACATTGCAGAGGCAGTTCAGGTATACCTGGAAAGCAGAGAGTTAACATTAAAGCGCATGGAGTTGCACATTGTACAGTACTTGTGTAAGTGAGCAGATGTGTTACATTGACTAAGGCCCTGTGTGTCAATGTTCAGAACAGATAACAATGCTGCGTGACACAGCATGACTGGCTTGCAGAACAGCAACAGGGAGGAAACTCTGAGAAAGCCTGGTTATCGGTTTTGTTTTATCCACCGCCTATTCCGAGTTCCAAACATGTGAACCTTGTTATCTGCCTTGCCTTCAGGTGTAGCTGTAATCCTTGAAGGTCCCCTAAGGAGCATACGCTTTCATTAATTTCACTTTGTTTTAGTGTGCTCTGGAAATTGTGAAATCAAGGTGATCTGATATCAAGCTATTGACCAGTGTTTCTCAACCTTTTTACATGGGGGAACAGCTTCTATAATTACTATATCCACAGATCACAGTATATTAGTGTGGTGGTCAGTAGGAAGAATGTATCTTACATTGCTGGTCATTGGGAATGATGTCACAGATAGCAAAAAAAATCATTGCTATCCATTAAACTGGCCCAAGATTCACAAATTTCACATTGCTCAAGGAACCCCTAGCAACCTGTGGAGGAATCCTGGTTGAGAAACACTGTACTGACCAGATCCTGGGATCTGCTATTCATTTCTCTGCATATCCTGCACCTATCGCATATTTGTGTCCTTAGTGTGATAGGAGCAGGTTCAGCCACAAAAGCTGTAGGTCATATTTCCATAGTACACAGGTTTTCAACAACTTCAGTAAAGCTGAAATAACATGCAGGTAGGATTTGGATGCAGGCTAGTACATTTCCATCCAGTAAAGGCTTCTTTTAAACTCTGGATTTTCAATTTCTGATATGGGAAAAGTATGTGGACTTGTTCTAGGTCATTAATTAAAAAAGATTTATAGACTTCAGATTAAAATAATAGTGATACAAATAGTTTTTTCTAAAGTTTCAACAATGATCCTTTACAACAAACCTTTGATTTTGTAAAATTGCACTGTAAGTAAGTACACAGGAACCTGCAGTCATTCACAGAGGATTTGAAATTCCCAAAATATATACAATTGGTGACCAGTGGTGGTGTGGTCATATTCTGCCCTCCTCCTGTCATCCCCACCGCCAGACCTGTGTATAGCCCAGTTACTGCATTGGACAGTGTTGTTTGCCAATTAGAGAATGGGAAAGAAAGATCTGGTCACCATTGGCATAATAGGGGGACTACACTCTGTACTGTGTAGGCTGTGTTCTAAAGAAGTTCAGACAGGTCCCCTGACGGTTCCCAGTGGTTGCTATCTTGCTACTCAGCCAGCCCAGCTTCTATGCTGGTTTTCAATGAACCAACTCTTGAACAGTTTGCAGCAGACAGCAGTAGGTGGTACTGAACCTCTCACCACCCCATTCATTTCCTATAGGCTGAAACACTGGGTCTGATTTGTTAAAGCTCTCCAAGGCTGGAGAGGATACACTTTCATCAGTGAAGCTGGGTGATCCAGCAAACCTGGAATAAACCTGGTCTAGGAGTGAAACCATTTGCTAACAAATAGCCAATTACTTTTAAGAAATCCATTCCAGGTTTGCTGGATTACCCCGCTTCACTGATGAAAGTGGATCCTCTCCAGCCTTGGAGAGCTTTAATAACTCGGGCTCATTATGTGTAGCATCTCAACCATGGGGAAAATGTGTAAACTAAGCCTTGATGTAATGTGCTGCATGGGTTGTAACCAATGCAATATAGATATATAGCAGAAAAAAACACACAGTATTGTTTTTCTTCACAATAAAGTGTTAATTGTTTACAGTTGCCACCAGATCATAAATATCTGATAATTACATTTAAACAAAATTGTATTGATGCAATGATATATTAAACATTTACAGAAGGATGTTTGTTTCCTCCAGAAGTTTGTGGTAGGTGCAACTATAATAGAAAATTGATGTATTTTTTTTCTTTTCCCCACAGCAAAATGAGAAGGAACATTTACTCAAGGAAAGGGACCAAATTTTATCCACGTTGGGAGAAACCAAACAAAACCTCACTGGACTGTGCCAGCAGGTGTGCCGGGAGGCTGCCCTGAGCCGTGATCAGATCCACGTCCTGGCAAAGTATTCCAGCACTGAGTGCCCGCTGTCCTTTTTGGTGCCAGAAAAGGGAAAGATGTTCCGTCAGTGCGAAGCCATATTGCAGGAGGTGGCTGGAGGTTTATTATTAAACACTGGAGAGGCTTCCAGGCGCCAGGCAGAGGAGGGTAACAGTGTTCTCCAACACACCACTCCCATGACAGTCAAACCACCCGCAAACGCTTCCCCAAGGCCGTCTGCCACGCCAAGGGGCATCGCTGATTTTTGTCAGCAGATGACTTCTAAATGCACTACTGATGAACAAAACTAACCCTGACCCAGAGAAGGACAGATGTTTATTTAAAACAAAGCAATATTTTATTTTTTTATCTTCTTTAACAGAAAAAAAAAAGATTTTTTTTTTCTTCAAAAATTCTAAATTTTAAAGGTAATATTTTAAATCCCCAAGCGTTAAATTCTAAGGAATGTCTTGGGACACGCTGTGTGTACAACAATTCTTGCCTTTGCTACACCATTTTGAAGATTCAACATGTTGCTGATCCTCCGCTGATCTCCCCCTGCCAATTTCTGCTACTTTTACTGCCTACATCTTATAGTAGAACTCCAGCCAAAATGTTAAAGTGGAATAGCATACAATATGACATCCATGGAAACGTTGTTGGAAAAGTAAAGGGAAATGTTCTGAACAGGGAAAAAAAAGTAAACCTTTATACACTATATGAAGAAACATCACATTTATAAAAGCTTGTTGGACATTCTTTTCCAAAAATCTTGGGCATTAAATTTGGATTCCACCCCATTGTGGCTACAACAGCATTCACCTATCTGGAAAGTCTTTCTATGGAATGTGTTTGTGCATCCATTCAACCAAAAGAGCTTTTGTTAGTCCAGGTACTTTGTAAATAATAGGTGAGAATAGTGTGAGCAGCTTATGGGAGGATACAGTAAACATCTGACATGTTAGATCCTCACTTCAGTGATTCTATTATCCTCCTCTTGTATTGAAATCAATATAGCACAGGGTGGAGACTGTGTGTGGAATATCAGACCATATTTCCTGGATATATTCAGTATATGACTCATGTACAGGGCTTACATTGGAAGTAGGGTTATTCATTTAAGGTACAGTCCACTCAGAGCTGATATTTAGGTTGTTGGTGACACTTTATGGGCTCCTATGCCTCTATGGAATTATGTGTCCATTCATTCCCAGGGCTGGGTTTCAGTCTGAAAAGATTGTGGTCTTTGTTATTCCGTGATCACTATATACCACATAAAACCAAAATATAATTTTTTGAGTGAACTAACCATTTAGTGGTCTTTTTAAGTGAGGGATATGGTCACCATTGACATAGAAGATTCAGCATGCATTAACTTGCTTACTGTCCAGATCAGCAATGTGTGTGCTGCAGTGATACGACTTTTTCTATATGTAATCCATGTTAAAGTTCACCTTTCACTACTGATAAGTATGCATCCTGTGTAGTAAATACTACAACTTTGTATACTTGTTATTGGTGACTCATTAGGCAGGGAAGCAATGATGACCGTTCCGGAGCATGCACTCTTAAATACAAATTGGGAATTCTGTCTTCTATATAATCATGTCCTGGCATGTCTTCTAATTACAGCACGAAGTGCAAGGGGGAGCCGTGTTTGTTCTTCAAAGTTGAGCATTGGGTCTTGGTATTACCTGGGTTTTAGGAGTTACCCTCTCCAGCAGCACAAAGTATAGTCAAGTTCTCCCTGGGGGCAACAGGTTCTTCTTCTTTTTATTATTTTTATTATAATAATAAACAGGATTGATATAGCGCCAACATATGCAGTGCTGTACATTAAATAGGGGTTGCAAAGGCAGGCAATAACCCTTGTGCATTTTAACTATGCTTTTTTAAACACGTCCCTATAAGTATTTGTATACTATGTGCATGTCAGCAATGGGTTAATTACATCCTTATGATGGGTAGATTGCAACCCTGAGATGCCCAGTTTCTAACTAATGATCCATTGTATTGATTGGAGTCTATACCCCCTGGTGGGCAGCCTGGGTATTGCTAACTCTTTACCCAGCCTCCTAACTGTTGCATTCTAGCAGATCTCAGGGTTAGGGGTAGCAGAAGGGAACAGGCAATACTGTGTGTGATTACATAGGGAGCTTAACAGGACTATGTGGTTTGGATAACAGGGATGGACTACTAACGGTCCTAATGCAAGGGAAGGGAAAACGTGCACAGAAGGGTGCCGCTCCCATCGCTCCCCCCCTCCCATCTGCATAGAGCAGAACGGTGCTGTATGTACAGCACTCGTTCATGCATAAAAGATCCTTTCCAATGACTATTATTGCACGTGTGTATGCGGCTTTACACTTTTCTGCTTTTACTTTCCAAATCAATCACCTGAAGCTAAGCAATGCATACCCAGCTGCTACTATCCCAACACCGCAGCCTGCCCCCTTCCTTCCATCCCAGTCACTGGGAATTATCAGCAGCATGGTGAGAAAACATTTTGTTCTATGAAATAAAACTTTGCTGCTTTTAATAAAAAAAAAAAAGCATCTCAGGCATCTCAATGTAGAATAAAGAAATCCTCACCCTCTTGGGTTTTCTACCACGGCTCTGTTAATATTATTTTCCTCCCTATTGCCTGTAACTCACTGATACAAAACAGTGTGCCACACTCCCCTCCCCTACAATGCACTGTTATTCTGGGGATACCTGTAGGAAATTGAAATATTTTGGTGCTTCCAATTAAATGCAAAAAAAAAAAGCAATATCCAGGACTAAGATGACGTCTTTATCCGCTCAGTTATACCTGCACTACGGTCATTTTAAAACATCTATGGTTTATATTCACCGTCTGTACAGGAGATGTCCTATAAACCCTTGCACTTCCCTTATGTTGTTGCACCCCTGTGAAATTTGACTTGCACTTCATCTACTTTCACTGATGCATATAAGCTTATATTATACAATACAGCAATAGCCAGAAATGTGTGTGGCAGTATTCAAATCCAGGAGCTGCTGTTTTATACAGTAATGGCTGCAGAATTCTGCATCAAACAATCTCTTCTGGCCATAAGCAAAGCAGCCTTGTGAGTGGTGCAGCACTTGCAATTAATTCTAAATGCAAATTATAATGTTTTTGCTTTAATTTCATCTGTCAGGGGGAATCTTCTTGGTTTGTTTAGCAGTTAGAAGCTTTTCTTGCTGACCTCCATCAAAAAGTAAAGCAAATCTCTTTAACCCTTTCAGGCACTTATTTTTGGAAATGGTTCTTTTCCTAGATGTAATAATGGTGTGGCAAACCTAGAAACAAAAGGGGAAAATTTAACTATAGTTCCATTTTAAAACTATCGTTATAAGTACTTAGGAACAGCTATGATTTTCTTTATACCCCCGGTATAATAGTTTTTTATTATACAGAAGTAAAACATTTACACAGCACCCCCACCTCACTCTCCCCCACTGATGTTTTTTAACTCTAAAGTGTATAAAAAAATCATATACTTCCCTTTATGTACTTTAAATGCTGCAAAGCACAATTTTTTTCTTTGCATGTCATGAATAGAGAAATACTAATTCTGAATATTAAATATCTAGCTCTGCCTATTTTATTGTGTAAATATAGTTTTAGCTGGACATGAGCATTCAGCTTTTCTAATGGCATTTTTTATTTAGATAACTAAAATCAAAATGAATTTTATTGCATGTTCAGTGTTCAAACCAGAATTTGTTTTGAGAGGGGTGGGGACAAATTGTTTGCTGGTGGCAGCCCCTATATTTTGACCCAACTCTTTAGTAACCACCCAAAAACAGCCAGGTGGTTACTGAAAAGTGCCGGGGGGGCAGCTAAAAGGGTCTGGGGAGAACACTGATGTTCAATGTGAGCATGATCCAATGTGCTTGTTTTAATATACCTCTTTGTTTGCTTCTAAACAAACAAAAAAAATGATAACAGAATATATAAAAAAATATATATATATGTATTGATTAAGGTTGAACATTATTTTTTTATAATAAAAGCAAAATCCCTGAAAACAAAACATTAAAAGAAAAAAATGTGTATGTATATAATAACATGTAAGAAAGACGAATTTAGGGAAAACTTCCTACCTCAAAACTGGATGTATGTCTCACCATACAGAAAATGTAACCCTGTCACTGTATATGATACATTTTGTCACTCGCCTTGGATTTCGGGGAACAATCTTTATGGATAACGGGAATAAAATTGATAAATGTAAAATTGAATGCAAAAATATATAAAAAAAATAGTTTGTCACATGATTTATTATTTTGTTAGATCATAGGCCTGAAAAAATAACAGGGAATGGAAAGGTATTATTATATATTATTGTGATAAATGTGATCCATGTGTCACTCCAGAGATGTTTTCATTAATCCCCAATTTAAAGAATCAGTCCACCCAAATGTGTTAGCTCGGTGTTAATGCTAGAAAGTCAATTGTATCCATCAAACCCCAAAAATATAAAATGTAATATATTGCAGCTTAGTAGCCTTTAGATGTGGCTGTGTTAGTTTTTCTGGGCTTGTTTTTGCTGCAAACACTTCCTGTCCCTAGGTGGCTACACTCATTCCTCCATTATATGGGGGGCAGCCCTGGTTGCCACCCATCCCTGACTACAAACATATCTATCTATGTTTCTCTCGCTTACATAAGGGGAGGAAGAAATGGTAAGATATAGAGGAAAGCCTAGAAAAAGAATAAGGTTGTGTTTTTTCTTCAGTTTACAATGACGCCATTTATGGCACAATCAGCTGGTATTTTTTGTATTTGCTATAAATGTCCCTAGCCTGAAAATAATGAATGCAGCCACCACATTTGAAGCCTGGCAAGCTGCAGTTTATCACATTGCTGGTTTTGGCTTTAGTTTTCTTTAGTTTTCTTTTAGTTTTACCATCTGAGAAGTCTGTGTCTTGAATGCCTTGTACCTATTGACTATAGCTTTTATAGGAGCAGTGGCAAACTTTACCAACACTTCATGTCTGTATGCATAGCATTAGTGGGATCAGTGGGTATCTTTTGGTTGGACTGAGTCTTCAGTTGTGCAGCTTATCAATCTAGGTACAGAAAAGTGAACTGTGGACTTTAAAGGGCTCCTGTTGCCACCTAAAATATCTCTGCTTCTTCTTCTAAAAATGAATATGTGGCTCCATGTGCTCCCCATTCAATTGCGCGCGCCGCCATCTTCTCCCTTCTTCTCTTCGGCATTCCCATCTTTGGCCATTATGATCAGCCATGCTGGGATGACATAATTACTGCACAGGTGTGTGGGAGTTTATTCAGACCTGGCACCCACAAGGGAAACTGAGATTGCTAGGTATCTCTGGCTATCGATGCCGAGCCGTTCATGCACAACTTTTTGACAGAGGGGAGTTTAGACCTCGCCTGTCTGTTTCTGCAAAAATGCTCAGTACACACAATCTTTCAAACTTTCCAACTACAAAGGATTGCATGATGCATGAACAAGTGCTGTACATTCAGCACCGCTCTGCTCTGTGGGGAGAACGACAGAGCGGCACCCCGCTGAGAGTATTCAATATGTACTGGAAAGTTTTTGTTTAGTTTTCAGCACTCTTTAAGAGACTCGGAAAAGCCACATAGGCTCCCCAACTCACCACCACTTTCTTCTTGCCTAGGTAACAGGAACCCTTTAAAACTCCTTACCAAATCGACTTGCCTATTAAACCAGAACAAAGAGCATCTATGACTTACAAAAGTGCCATTGCCCACAGCAGCCAATCAAATATCAGTCTTCTGCTGCTAGATAAGTTTAACATACTTTCTGATTGGCTGGAGTGGTTACTTCACTTTGCTTGTTGCTCTTTGCTTAGCTTTTGTTTCTTTAAATTCTCCTTTAAATGTCACAATTTTGTATGTATGTATTCAAAATTCTTCAGTCTTTGGCATGTGAAACTTAGGTTCACTCATTTACAATGACAGAAAAATTAGAGAATGAAATGCTTATACATACACTACCTCTTTTCCAGACAATTTCAGGGTGCAACATTTGTTTTTGTTTTTTCTGATGAAAGCATTATATGATTTTATTGACTTTATTTGTATAGTTCAAGGTAGGTGCTTGTTAAGCAGCCGATAATATGCAATTTTTGTTACTTAGTATGTATGCAGATTCAATATAATTGCAACATTTGGGAGATATATTTTTGTTCCTATTCTTTTTATGTTTGTATACATTTTGAATGCCTATTTACTGGACGTGATAGAGTAGTCAGTAGTAGAGGCAAATTAACTGGTCAGGTTCATCCATATTGGTAGATAACCTTTGATGATATAACCAAAACACTGGAAAACCCTTCACACCATACATCAAACTCGGTGTTAATGGTGATTTTTCATTAATTTAGCACCAGTCACTTACACTTTCAGTATACTAATGGATGCTTTGGTTGTCAGTTTAAGGGCCAGTAAATGTAGGACTTTGCTATGAGGTCAGCTCTTGATTCACTTCTCTAATAAAGCAGAACTTAACTAAAATCTTTTTTCTTCTCCTGGCTACATCACCTGATCTCGCACTGCGCTGTCGTGAGATCAGGAGACGTAGCCTGCTGTAAACGGGGAAAAAGGAAGAGGGGCAATCTTGCTGCGCATGCGTAAGATCGCCACTTTTTCTCAAAGTAGGAAAAAGCCCCTTTGAGCATGCACAGAAGGAGCAGTCAGAGCCTCCTGGAGTGTGCGACGTGAATATCTTAGGAGACTCTGTTCTCCCATTCTGTCTATACCACCATGGCAGTAAAGACAAAAGTGAAGGGGCTTTTTTTTTTTTTTAAACAAAAGGGTCTTCTACAAAAAAAAAATAATTTAGACTTTACATAAAAGAGTTGTCTACTCTTTATATGTACAATACAAATTTTTGTGATAGGTTCGCTGTAATCTGTGAAAGCATTATTGATCTTTAGTAGTTAAATCAAAAATATTCTGCAAATCGGAGCCCTAAATCATAGCACTTAAAAAAAGAAGAGTAGTAACCAAAACAAAGTTTTAATTTTTCTGTACAATCCTGACAGGTGCTCACAGAAAAAGGCCACCCAAAGGCCTGGCTTCTGGTAAAAAAAAAAAAAAAAAAAGATTTACACCATGCAGAGCCATAGTTAGCCATATCATTCACCTTCCATCTTATATTTATGGGTCTAAAACAATGGGCTGCACTTTACCTAAAAGTTCTCTTAAGTTATTTTTAGGCTACATACACACGTCAGATGATTCTCGACCGATAATCGCCTCAAGGCTGGTATCAGACAAAAATCTGGCGTGTGTACATCGCTCATCTACCGGATCCACAAATGATTGTAATGAAAGTGAAGGTGAGAGAGCTCAGTGTGGTGCCACTCCGTCACTCTCCACCTTCCCCTCTTCATAGAGCAGAACGGAGCGTGAAAGATCCATTCCAGCGACAATTATTAAACAAGTGTACCCAGCCTAAACTGCAAGTTTGGAAATTGTATTACTTCATAAATCTAGTCTGCTTTATTTACTGGCCCTTTCACATAACAGAGCTGTGGTAGCTTTACCTGGAACAATTCACCCAGTTCCCTGGCCTCTATGCGTCCTATAATGATAGTCAGAGTGACAATCCATTGTATTTCTTTGGGCACAAAGCAACTCCGAACTACCGTCTTACCTAGAGAATAATTTATGTTAATTGTTGATTTATGTACTGAAAATTATACGCTTGCCATAGCATTAAATTATGGCTATTTTCAGGGATAAAAGGTACACAATAGGCTTATGGTGTGACATATTTAATAATCCGTATGTTACTTTTTTTGTAATATTACTAACATACTTGTTGTATCTTATAGTATCCTGACAATGACATAGGGCTCGAGGTTACAACTTGATGGATCTGTTTGGTGGAATTGCAGACAGCCATGGGTATGGCAGATGGTAAAATGGGCACATTGCGTCTGAGATACCCAGGTACTTGGCTTTTGCCCACTTCCCCTGTTGCCATGAACTATTGACCCATTGGGTACTATTAGAGGAAACAAGCCAGATGATTTACCACCATCATGGAGCAATTATACAGCAATATTACAAAAAAAAGTATGTTTGCATTGCTCTTCAGCTGGAAGACCCATTTCCAGCAGTAGGCCAGTACATAGAGGTTTAAGACCTTTGTTATGCAACAAATTAACCCAACAGCAATTCCATTGAATGAATCCACATTGATGTACCTTGCTTTCATCCTAACAAAGACCAAGCCTTGTAATCTGCTTTATAGTACATATCTAAGCTATTTTTAATACCCATTTGTAATGTATTGTGTGGTTTTAATAATTCTGTTTTTTGATAATCAAACGACACAGCAGGATAAAGCAATGTCATGTCATTTTAATACTTATGTGAAGACAATAAAGTTTCAGTATTGTAACCAAATATTGGTAAAAGTGCCTTTGTCTTTGTTACAAATATGCAGAGGCAGATACAATGCCTGCACATCACAATAGATTGTTGTGTTGTTGTATTGTGTTGCTTCATATGAGTCGGGCAGCATTTACCATTTGTTGTCCTAAAGCAAGCACCCAACAAAAGCAGCTGTTTGCCTTGTGCCCTGTTTACACCAAAGCAGTGTGTTAATGAAAATTGTATAGTGTGTGTAAATCTGGCATGTTGCACATCTCTCTTCACAGTGAAAAAGAAATTGAGATAAAAAATGTAATAAAATTATAATTAAAAACAAATTTCTATGCACACGCATATTCCATGTGTTGTGAACGAGCACATATTCTTGATCGAGACATAATCCTGCCCCTGTACAAAGCATTGATCAGACCACATCTGGAATATGCAGTCCAAATTTGGGCAGCAATTCACAAAAAGGATATTGTGAAATTGTGTGTGCAGAGAAGGGCAACTAAACTAATAAAAGGAATGGAGGAGCTCAGCTATGAGGAGAGATTAGCTGAACTGAATCTATTCTCCCTTGAGAAGAGATGTATAAGGGAGGATATGATCACCCTGTATAAATATATAAATGGTCCGTATAGAGAACTCTTTTCCCCATTATTCACTTTGAGATCATTACAATGAACAATAGGGCACTCTTTGCGTCTGGAGGAAAAGAAGTTTACCCCTCCTAGCATTCTAATTCTGTCTGTATTTCCATGCAAAAAGCTATTTTTTATTTTTTTTTTGCATGGAAATTTTTTTTACATTGTAAGCCTATAATTCTTAGTCATAACTCCTCGAAATATGTCCAGAATTTATTAAATGGACGCCAACAGAACAAGGTAAGTGTTTTTTTATTGTTTTTAGCAACCCCGAGTGTGACTCGGGATTACCGCTTTTTGCAGGGTAAATCCATCTCGAGTCACACTCGGGAATACCACTAGGGGGGTAACTCTCCAGATAAGGAAGGGATTCTTCACTGTAAGGTCTGTTGAAATGTGGAACCGGCTCCCTCAGGAAGTAGTTTCAGCAACTACTATAGATTGCTTTGCTGGATGATTTTCAGAAGATAGAGTATTAAAGTTCTAAAGTAAAGATGACAGACTGTTGATCCAGGGAACATCCATGTTGATCATGGAATCAGGAAGGATTTTTTCCCCTGTTGGAGCAATTTGTACCAGGGTTTTTTTTGCCTTCCTCTGGTCTAGCTTCATCATAACAAACAAGTTGACTTGATTACACCTGTAGATGTCTGGAAGTTAGAGGTCTTTGTACTGTACTATAAGTAATTGGTAATACGTGTGATCAGTGAAAACTCATAGCACATAGCAGGAAATAACAGAAATTGAATTGTTTTATCACAGTATTTTAATATTTTGAAATCTCAAGTATAGTGAACAAACTAATAATATATAAAGCCCACCTCTCATACTATTTGTACTTACCTTTCCAGTCATTTCCTGCAATCTCTTTGCTGCTAATTCCACTGTTACAACCACCACCAAAATACCCAGAGTTGGCTGGTAAGTTCCAGTGCTAGTCAACCCCAGGTATTTTGGTGGAGGTTGCAACAGTGGTATTAGCAGCAAATAGATAGCAGGAGAGGGCTGGAAAAGTAGGTTTATCACTCCTCCATAATGACAGTGTTTGGGACTAGGGATTGACTACCAGACCTGAGCACTGCATATTAGGAGAAAGGTTTCAGGTGCAGTAAGACAGCAACGGGTTTTGATGGTGGTTTCAATGAAGCTGCGGAGCAAGCATCAGTATATGATGGAAGTTGGTTACAAATTACAAATGTTCATGAAGGATTTAGGCTGAAGTTCAAGCTGATACAAAATATTACTCTTTATCCAATTGAAGTAGCTCAGTCTGTTAGATTTGTGCATGTTAGGATTTAAAAAGCAGTGTTAGTAAAGAAAGCATAAATATTTGCCAATGGAAAATAAGACTGCAGTAGAGAATAGAGTGATGCTTCAAGGAAGGTTGGTAACTAAGTTATACTGGTTAACTACATGGAGGAAAAGCCAGTCACCAACCTTGTTTGCCGGAAGTTCAGCTTTGTATATTTATTCCCCTTATATATTATTTGTATACTACACAAGCATAAATGAGTGTGTACATGGTACATACAGTTAGCTTCATAAATATTTGGACAGAGACAACTTTTTTATTTGGTTCTTTACATTAGCACAATAAATTTTAAATGAAACAACTCAGATGCATTTGAACTGCAGACTTTCATCTTTAATTCAGTGGGTTGAACAAAAAGATTGCATAAAATGTGAGGAACTAAAGACTTTTTTTTACACAATCATTTCATTTCCGGGGCTCAAAAGTAATTGGACAATTTACTCAAAGGCTATTTCATGGGCCAGTGTGGGCAATTCCTTTGTTATGTCATTATCAATTAGGCAGATAAAAGGCCCGGAGTTGATTTGGGGGGGGGGTTGCTTGTATGTGGAAGATTTTGGTGTGAACAGACAACATGCGGTTAAAGAGATCTCCATGCCGGTGAAACAAGCCATCCTTAAGCTGCATCATGAGAAAGAAATAAAGCACTGGTGAACCCAGCAACGCCAAAAGACCTGGACGACCACGGAAGACAACAGTGGATGGTGGATGATCGCAGAATAATTTCCATGGTGAAGAGTAACCCCTTCACAACAGCCAACCAATGACCAACACTCTCCAGGAAGTAGGCGTATCGATATCCAAGTCTACCATAAAGAGAAGACTGCATGAAAGTAATTACAGAGGGTGCACTGCAAGGTACAAGCCACTTATAAGCCTGAAGAATAGAAAGGCTAGATTGCACTTTGCTAAAAAAAACATAAAAAAGCCAACACAGTTCTGGAAAAACATTCCTTGGACAGATAAAACTGATAAGATAAGATCAACCTTTACCAGAATGATGGCAAGTAAAAAGTATGGAGAAGGCGTAGAACAGCTCATGATCCAAAGCATACCACATCATCTGTAAAACATGGCGGAGGCAGTGTGATGGCTTGGGCGTGCATGGCTGCCATGGCACTGGGCCACTAGTGTTTAGCAGCCAAATGAATTCTGAGGTGTTCAGAGACATACTGTCTGATCAAATCCAGCTTAATGGAGTCACATTGATTGGGAGGCGTTTCATAATACAGATGGACAATGACCCAAAACATACAGCCAATGCAACTCAGGAGTTTATTAAAGCAAAGAA
>NC_092858.1:163056910-163094573 GCF_032062135.1 Pyxicephalus adspersus
GTATCTGAAAGGGTGATATTCTTTACACTAGCTAGCAATGTAAGGGTCATTCTTCCCACTGACCACCCTGCCAATGCTGTGGCTATTGTTATTACTGTCAGGGGTCCCCTAAGTCCCACAATTCATTTAACCAGTGTGAAAAAAGTTGGAAAAGGCAGCCATTGAAGTTACTCCAAGATGACGGCACCCAGTAGTAGTCTCAAGACTTCTAGATATATCAATACAAGGGAGGCTTTTACAGGTAAAATATATGCATAAAATACAATATATTCACAAAATAAAAAAATAAAAAAAAAGATATTTGTCTGGTCACAGAGTTACCACCAGAACCAAAAGAAAAGGTAACCCTTGTTCCAGTGACAATTGTTAGAGGGCATTTCTATCTCCCCAATGGGCCTTTTGGCATTAGATATGCTTTAAATGTCTTAGGATACCCAAATTAGAATTTGCTACTAGGGAGGGTAGGGATGGGGAGCTGCACCTCCTTGCAGCAGGACCACAGGAATTTTTGCATCCCATGTTCCTACACACCACAAAGCAAATAAACATTGATACTTAACTCTACCTGTATGCAATTTATTATTATTAAATGTGCAAAAAACTTTTTGCACTTATGTTTTACCTAAATTACCATTAGCTAAGCATCAACACACCATTCAGAGATCTTCAGTTTCAAAAGACTTCACTGATATAACAAGCACATAAACTAAACTTACAAAGCCATTTTGTCATCTTTTTTTTTTTTGCAGAGTCCAACTACTGAAACACAATGATCATTCCACAGTAATAATTAACGTACACACGGTTCATTCAACCACCATCTCCTCTATAATGCTGCATTTGGCAGTCACCCAGCAATCTAATTACGTTCAAATCGCCGGTGCATAATGCAGCTGTTTTTGGAGCCGCTAGGACATTTGTTTGGCTGTGTAATTGGTTCTCGTTTGGTGTAACATCTGTTGTGATTGTGACGTGCTATAGAGGGCAGCACGTTACCACTGTCAGCAATGTATTCATAAAGGATATTTCATTCGGTCGTTAGGTGACAAGTGTTAAAAAAAGAAAAATCTAAAAGAATATGCGGAAGCTTTACAACACTTTTCCTGATAGCTTCTCCTTCCTTGCTGCTCTCTTGCCTAGGTTGCCATACTGTCTTAAAAAATAGCTTTTAATTTGCCAGAATGCACACAGGTATTACATTTTGGCTGCAGGCTGACATTTGTGTGGACAAGATACACTTTCATCAGTAAAGCTGGGTGATCCAGCTGATGGATCTGGTCAATGATTCAAAACATTTGCTAGCAAATCAATTTCAGGTTTGCTGGATTACCCAGGTTCACTGATGAAAGTGTTTCCTCCCCAGAGAGCTTTAAAAAATCTGGCCCTTTCTAGTTAGACATGATTCATTCAGCTGTAACGCCAATAAGTCTTTTCTGTTTGCTGTTGAAAATGGTACTCCCCTTGCCATGTGGTTTGGGCTTACTTGTGCCTTCTGGGTGCCAGAGACTTCCTTGGCAGGTGCCAGGGTGGAGAACAGTGGAAGATCAGCAATTATCCATTCACTTATCTATCTTGCAGAGATTTTGGGGTCTATTTATTAATGTTTTCATTCATAATCCACCCAGTTTTCCAAGTTCTACATTTTTTAGGCTACGTACACACGATAGCTTATTCTCCACCTATAGTCGCCTCAGGGCTGATATTGGACGAGAATCTGTCACGTGTACAGAGATCATCCGACGTCCCTCATGGATCTGTCCTGGTGGATCCATGAACGACCTTAATACAAGTGAAGGGGAGAGAGCGCAGCGGGGTGCTGCTCCATCGTTTCCCCCTTCTCTATAGAGCAGAACACTCATTCAATCTTTTGTCGTTGGAAAGGAGCGTGAACGATCCATGAAACTATTGAGCCTGTGTACGTAGCCTTACATTGGATTCAATCGGAAAATGTGTGAATTAACATTTACCCATAAACCATTCATTCCTCTAGATGAATCCAATGTGAAAAATAGACAAATTTGGGATAAAAGTTGAGTGAATCTTGGCTGAAAATAAACCCCCTTGTGTTTATATATTATTATGATTTTTTATAGATTATCAAATATAGATTTGTAAACAGTTAAGCTAATATTGTGGGACATAACAATACAACCAATGCAGCAATAACCATTTTTTTTTGGTGTTTCTGCTTTCAGAAATGATATTATGTTGTGGGGTTTTAAGTGTTTAAGTAAAAAAAAAAACTATTTTGGCAGCAAGAGTGTTAACAATGCCAAAAAGCACAATTCTGCCAAGTAGAAAAGCTTTTATGTCTGCATTTTGTTCCTGGTATGTCACTTCAGGACACAGTAGTGACATAGGGGTCGGTGGAAGAATCACGGAGCACAGCAGGACAGGCCATCAACACTGGAAATGCCGGATTCTGCAGAGACTTTGGGGAATAATTTCTCTTCCTTGGAGAGATATTTGCTGTTCTGGGAGCTGGAAAGGTTTATTTATTTATTTTTGCAGACAAACCTTTTTTTTTTGTGGCATTTAATTACTTTCAGGGCTTGCTTTCAATAGATGTGTTTTCATGCATCCTATTGCATTTTTCAGTGCTGGTAAAATCCATCAAGAAAAGAGAATAGAGTGTTCTACAGGCTCCATTCTAGCTATCATGCTGTGTTGTATAGGAAATTCTGGCTTGCTGCATTTTTCATATGTTGATCCATAGTTTTTTCAATCAAGCCAGCTCGAAAACATTGAAAACAGAAAGCCAATACAAGGTAATATAAAGCCGACTGAGAATAAAGGGTGCACTGCTTGTAAAGAATGTTCAGGGTAAATCTGTATTTTAGACCCATTTTAAAAGGGAACTTACCTTTACCAATGGGAAAGCCTCGATCTATTCACAAAATGAGCCTAAAGAGTCCCGCACTGGCTCAACCTTCCTCTTCTTTCTGATGCATCATAGCATCCAGAGCCACCATCTTCCGGGTTCTTCTCACATCACCTGATCTCGCACTGTGCAGGCATGAGATTGGGTGACATGTCTACCAGGAAATCTAAAAAAAATTCCAATCTTGCTGCACATTGCATCAAGAAAATAAGTACTTTTATTTTTTACATTATAGGAAAGCCCCTTAACGCATGCCTGATCATGGACATGTGCAGAAGGAGCAGCCTACAGCTTCCTGGGATAAGTGACCTGTGTATGCCATGAGGCTGCGGGTTTCCCCTTTGGTAAAAGACAGAAAAGGAGGGGTCCTCTTAAAAAAAATGTAATAAAATATAATAAGAAACATAAAAACACATTTTTACATTTTATAAAAGAGATAGCCACCCTTTTACATCATGGTGAAACATAAAGATAGGTCTTCTTTAAGTGGAAAAGAAGGACATGAAAGGGCATTGAAAACAATATTAAAAGAATAGAATGTATTTCAGGTACTTATATGTAACAAACACAGAGGACTAGTGTTAAGAATGCTCATCTGTCCTGCGACTCCGTGCTGTGCACCATCGCGGTATGAAACGCTGTCTGTTCTGTCCATCAATGCCATGTGCAGCAGCCAGGAGAACTAAATTACCAGCAGCCCCTGCTTCCCTTTAGCTGTGCAGCCTGATGGATTTATGGCATCCCCAGCATCCATTGTTAGGCTGTGCACAGCTGATGGGGATTCTAGAGGCTGATCAGCTGACCTGATTCAGTCCTGCACTGCTATTGGCTGCTGGGACTTTATAGCCTCTCTGCTCCCAGTCATCAGTGCCTGTTGTAGTGTATAGCTGGGCTAATCTGTGCTGAAGTGTGTTTTTGTCTGATTTACTGTTCCTGACCTTGGCTGTTCCTGACCTATCGTTTGTATGCAGCCTGGACCAACCTTTTGCCTGTGATCCCGACTCTGCTTGTGTTTTGCTCTTGTGTACTTCGTTTGGACAAGTATTCTGTGTATGACCTCTGCTCTGTATTCTGGACTTGTCTCTGTTGGAATCTTGGTACTGCTATCTGTGGGCTCCTGGCTTGCTGCCAGCCCATTCCCAGACACCATCCCATTCCGCAGTAAGTCCTGGGGTCAACCGAGTGTTGGGAGACACGACCAGTCTCCTGAGGCTGAGCGGGGGCTTGCTAAAGGTGAAGACTGCGGTGTTAGATTGGGGGACTGGTGTCTGGTGAGGCTAGTGCTGCCCAGGGCCTTACACCAGTATACCCAAAATGCCGCCATAGTTTTCTTCTTGGGGCTTTACCATCAAAATGTCTCTACACCTGTGGCTGTTCTTTTACCCCGTTGTACGCTTCTTTATAGAAAAATGACTGAAAATATAGACACACACTCAGTTCTGAGTGCTGACATATTTGTTTATTGAAACCAAGATGGTCATTGTGAAGAAATGGTGGTCCACCACACTAGCTGTAGCCAAGGTGAAGAATAAAATGTTCCAGCTCTTTACTAATAAAAGGATGAGAGCAATACTCAGTGACTTTATAATCAGCTTGTGTGGTCACCTTGACTGGATCATTATTCTTTGGGAGATTTTGCCTGGTCATTACTCCTTTTGTAGCCTCAGTTACTCCAAGTGGCTGGGACCCCCTTGGTGCTTTCCAACCGATACCTTTCCCCTTTCCCTCCCCCTCGTCTTCCTCTCTGTATCTTCCCATGCAGACCTCCTTCCTTCTTTGCCCTTACCCTCTGGTTCTTGTACAAGTTATACCATGTTGGTAATGCCCATACCCCAATCTACTGGCTAATTGAAATCCCTGGATAAGGAGCATCATGCAATTTATTTGTACTCCATTAATTTCAGAGCATTGTTGGTTTTGGGGTTCATGCAGAATGTTTGGTTTAGAAAGCCTAGGATTTTAGAAATATCCACTATATTCTCCTCTGCGTTATCAATTGGCCTCGGGTGCAGAATGAGAACTTAAAACTTAGGTTCTGTTTAAAAAATCAATATATATCATTTTTACCCAAGCCATCTGTAATTTAGTATTATTAAACATTTACTTTTTCCTGGAGCTAGAAATGATTCTCTAAAACTGCCAGAAATTTCTTCCTCGTGACTGTGGCAACAGTACAGAACAATGCAACTTGAGGAAAAGAAAAAGTTCAATGTATATTTTGATTGTGATATTTTCTATTTTACCAAAGGGAATCCTCTGCACACATCCATCAGGACCTGGAGACACCACAATATCCACCTGGGGCTCACCTATGCAGATTTACTTTCTATTACTACCTTTATTGGGAGTCTTACTGGATAGAATGTAACCATAACCCTTATTACTGGGGAGATGTTCATCACCATTCCCTCTTTATATTTGCAATGAACATTGCCACCTGTTCTACAAGACCATATCAAATCACTGCAAGTGCCAAAGATCTGTTGATAAACCGATACCCCTGAGGAAGCCTGTTAGGGCGAAACGCGTCGGGTACAGCAATCAAAATGAAAAA
The DNA here is from genome assembly GCF_032062135.1 of Pyxicephalus adspersus. Taxonomy (NCBI): domain Eukaryota; kingdom Metazoa; phylum Chordata; class Amphibia; order Anura; family Pyxicephalidae; genus Pyxicephalus; species Pyxicephalus adspersus. The sequence continues at coordinate 163,062,346 of NC_092858.1, forward strand.
ATGATTGGAGATTGTATTATTTGTATGGCAAGAAGTTTACTTGATTCTCCAGATGCCTGATGTCTAGAGCCCCCCTGGGCCAAATTGAAAATACTTACACCAACAAACTTGTTTTTGGTTGTGAGTTGAGTTTTTTTAGTATGTTTAAGCACCTTCTTGGGCTATTGCAACACTGTATGGATCACAAGAAAGGATTGTGACCGATTTTTGAAACTGTTATGTTTCTTGTATATATATTTGTTACTGTTTATTGAATTTACAAATACAGTATACTGTTTTGTGCCTAGATAACCCCTGCTTTCTCTCTTTATTCCCATTTTTTATTCATCAGACAAGGGTTGGCAGCTCTATAAATATCTTTACCACAAGACAACCACTACTGATATTTCTAAACATTTGAATATTTTAGCATAGGACTTACCAGGGAATGATCACCTTGCTGTGTTGGTCAGCTAAACCTGTGGCTAAAATAAACCAAGCAGAATCAGATTGACCCTCTTGAGGATTGGAGGCTATTAAACTAGGTCCTTAAAAAAAGATACAATAGAATCATCCTTTTAGATTTAGTGTTGTGAATCAGATTAGTAAGGATTACTGATAACAAGGAAAAGTGATAATGAGCTAAAGTGGTATAACTGCCTGGACCAACGGCCTTGGAGAAAAAAAGTTATTTTCATTTTCCTGAAATCACGGGGCCTTTAAAGCTTCACATAAAGCTAAAATTTCCTCTTGGGTTGACTGTAATTTTCTTTTTAAATACTTACATTTTACATACAATCCTTTATATACAGTCAACCAACCAAAAGTTGTTTCTTGTGGTCCTTCAGACGATCATAGCTCAGCATAACAGGTTCTGCTACCAATACAGTATTTGGTCATTGGGTATCTCTTTATAAGACCCCCGACATGCCCCTTTTATAAGATCTTCAGTGAATTTACTTAGTTATTTAGTTAATGATCATTTGCAGTTGTAATTGGAAAAGGGGTTGATAGTAAGGCTTTGTTGGAGTTGCCAGCTCAGGTATATTAGGAAGCCTCTGAGAAGTGAAAGAGCCAAAACAACATTTTTACTGGCAGCTCAGCAATGATTTGGAGGCCATGGAGGCCCATAGCCCGATTTGGATTGGGCTCTTCCTTTAATTCTGTTTGTAGACTTTTGCAATGTCAACTGTGAAGCCATGTGTAATTGATCTTAAAAATAAAACTTTTAATGGATAAAAGTTTATGTTATAATATCAATAAAAAATATGACCATAACAGTATTTTCCCTTGAATTTTTTTTTAAGCTGGGTGGGAAGAAGCTGTGGGAGGGTGGTGGCCCCCTGTATTGTGATTCAACTCTTCAATAACCACCCAGTGCCAGGTGGGCTGGTAAGAATACTGCATGGTAAAATAATCTGTCCTATAAAGTTTTAGCCGAGGGGGATTTCCAACCACATTGTCATACAAGGTTCATTTCAGTCTGCAGAAGAAGTATAGAAGAGATACATTTTAACTGCAAAGATAGGTAGATAAATGCTTCTCATTGCACAGAAAGGGAACTGTGACTGGAGATGATTCTGGGGTCTGACATTAACCAACTTCTATACTGACACTTCACAGTTTAGTTTTTTCCTATCATACCACTTTTACATCAGTCCCTGTACTGTGGATATTGTAAAGTCAATGAACTCTCCTCTACTGTTTTACAAGTGAATTATGGCCACAATATTTCTAATTACAAGAATGCGGGAATCCTGTGTGCATGTTTACCGCCATTCTCCGCCCCAGAGGAGCATTGAATGCTTACAGTGTACACTAATAGGTTTTTTTCACCGCCAGTCTCCGCCCCAGAGGAGCATTTAATGCTTACAGTGTACACCAATAGGTTTTTTTAGATCACTGATCACATGACTAGAAATGTACCTCAAGAGGAGGTGTTTAGAGTCATACAATTACCCTGTGTAAATACTGGACTTCCTCAATAGGGTTTTTCTTCTTTGCTGGAGCAAATTGGACTATGCTGTATACATTTTTTTGCCTTCCTCTGGATTAACTGGGTACAGGTTTCTATTAATATTCTATCTATCTATCTATCTATCTATCTATCTATCTATCTATCTATCTATCTATCTACCTATCTATCTATCTATCTATCTATCTATCTATCTATCTATCTACCTATCTATCTATCAAACTGATAACAGTGTAATGTACAAAGTTGATTATTTCAGTGCATTGTCCTACAGTAGCATATTAGCAATGGTAATGATTACAGAAAGAGACGTACACAATTCTTTAACCAATAAACTGGTGTTACTTTGAACACAATTAATGCTTCTTCATCTAAAATTAAAAGTGTATTTGATTATAATATCTTAATACAACTGATAAAGGCACGTGCATTTTTCTCTTTTTTTTATTGGTTTCCTCATCCCCTTTTTTGTTCCTGGTTTGTGTAGCTTTGAGATGTTTCTATTTAATTGCTTTTCTTTCCAGTTCTTGCACCCATATATCCCCTGTGTCAGCTCAGGGACCTTGTTTCATTATTAGATTGCAATCATTTTCAGCTTTTTCTTTTTATCTACCTCTTGCTTGCCTAATAGTACATTGTACATCTGCAGCCATCTGCTGCCCACTGGCTGCTTTGGAAATCTGAAAGAGAAATTGTCTGGCTGTTGAGTTTTTATCTAAACTGTTCAAACGTATCTCCTAGGTGAACAGTGGCATGACTTTGCTTAACCAAAATTAACCAAAAGTAGACCTTGTTTAAAAATGTAAGGTCCATTTAATGCCTAGCTAGATTGTGTGATGTGATCACTCGTGTGGTCTATTTGTTTTGAATAAGCTTGAACCGCACAATAATGGACAAATACGTACAGTATATGCAGCAATTTTTGTGATGCAGTGCAGAACAAGTATAATAGTGCTTTACTGGGGGCTTCAAAGTGCTTGCTTCAGAGCTGTATTGCCTTAGTGTATTTGGGTGCCATTCAAAATTAAAGACAAAGCCACAGAATAATGCATGTACTAAAACCTGCCTTAAAGCAAAAGTGTGGTTTAGCATGCGTGGTCCGAAGTCCTGTGTCACTCAAAGTGACGTCATAATGTCAGAACCTGTCTAGCGACACAATCCGCCCACTTCTCTGAGCCTGCGATCTGTTCGCGAGACATGGTCCCCTGACCCCGCTGGGGGGTGCACCAGCCAGAGCCACGGACCACCGCTGGTCTTCATGCTTTTGCAGTCCACCTGTCAGATGACCTGATTTAGACCGAAGAGTCAAACAACTTTCGACCTCAAAGTGGAACTAAAAAAAAAAAATAACACCTTTACTTTCGAAAAGCCCTCAAACCCTCCACATACAATTTCAGTAGGTACCATGCCATCCCATATTCCTTGTCCCTTCCAGTGTGGATGGGACAGTGGGTGCCGCCATCTTCTTCCGGGTTCTTCTTTATATTTCCCAATTTCACACTGCATATGTGTGAGATCGGCACTTTTTTTACATTCTCAATCTCCTTTTTTCATGCCCAAACTTGAAGGAGCTTTCCAAAGCCTCGACGGATACGTGATGTATGTATCCCAGGAGACTGTGGGTTTCCTATTCAGTCTTTACCGCTGGGAAGAGTTTACCGATGTTTCGAGATGGGACAGAAGGGATCCTCTCCTTAGAAATTAAAAAAATATTAAAAAAAATAAAAATAAAAACACATGTTTTCATAATATAAAAGGTTAGCCACCCGTCTATATAATTAAAAAAAAATTGATGATAGGCCTAAAATAAAACAAGGCAAATACTTATTTAATCAGGTTAGTTAGTGCTTTTTATAGATGCAAAGTGGAGGACAGAGTATCAGTATCATAGGGAAAATGTACTTTCTTACAACCTTGCCTTTTATACTTTATTTCAACCAGACAGAAGGTCAACCAGGTGTGACCCCCAAACTAAGAAGACCAATAGATACTAGACTACGTGTCTTTGTGATGGGACCACTAGTTACCCGAATGAGGTGTTAAACATTAGGTGGATCACAGTCTACTTCCTAGTTTTAGGAAACTAAAGGGCTTGAGAGGATCTGTCTGCATGGCTAGCTACAGGGCTACAGGCAAGCACAGCTACACAAAACTGATCTCTAGTGTTTAATTTGGTAATGGGTTCCCTGAAGATGGATTGAGTGGATTTTCTGGCTTATCAGCGTTACATTTGGAATTGCCTTACCAGCAGTGAATTATACACTTATAGAATCGAGTGGAGAAATTATTTTTTCGTTGGCTATATTCAGACTTATCTCCTAGATAAACAAGGATTTTCCTGTTAAGATTTAAAAACCAGGAAATTTACCAGTAAGCCCAGTAGTGAAGTTATAATCCTTCACTGATTTCCAGGGACAATAATCAGATTTGCAAGCTCTATGCTGCAGATGGTTGTCCCTGGTTCTTGGCATTGACAATCTGCACCATACTGCCCTTTATTTCATTCTAACTTGAGTTCTCAATTACTTCTTAATATTTTGGAGCTTTGAGGGGCACTCTTAGTAAATATTGTTATTCGGCTATTATATTGAACCCATTGTGTGACTCCACTCCTAATCCTGGTATTAGGTTTATACTGGTGATTGTCCCCATAAATACCAGTATCCTCATATTGTAAATGGCCCCATATTTTAAAACAAAGGGTTATGTTCTGGTTTGTATCCTCACCATTTAAGCTGGATCCACACCTGTATCGGTGTTTTTATGTGTTGTATATGCACTTTACCACATGTTGCGATTCATGACATCTCTATAAAAGACATGACAGTTTGATCCAACACCCCTGCACTTCAGCACACCGCCGCACACAGATGTGAATGCAATGTGTGTTGTGATGGCCAAAACATTAGTGCAATTGTATTTTTTGAGGCTCATTAAGGAGCCATTTAAACTGACTGGCTTACTAAACGCATGAACAAAACTGGGGTTAGTGTGGGTAATGTGTGTGAATAGAGCCTTCAAATTTTCAGAATGGGTAGAACAGACTTGGTGACAAATGGCATCAGATCCTTTCAGATATGTTTTGAGAACTTGAAGCCAGCTACACCAGACTTTAATATATTTTACAACATGATAATGAAATGACAAATATAGGAAACCTTATAACTTAACAAAACTGCAGTATTGAATGTGGACTATGTGAACTATGGAAAAAAGCAAATTGATATTTATGATGCATTCTATCAATGGCATCAAAACAGCAGTTTTAGTTTTATTGAGCTCCACCATGACATAATTTACCCACTGATCCTTCCAGTGTTTTTTTTTTGCATGCCATAAGAGGCCAAGCTGTCCATCTACAGACCATACAACACAAAAGTTGAGGATGCTTTCAATGGCTAAGAGCTGTTTTGTTGAAAAAGTCCATCAACATTGGCCCTAAGGTAGCACAGCATTTCCGTATAACTATTTTGCCAATGCATGGGTCTAGGAGCCTCCCCACCTAATGACCAGTGGGTAGCTCACATCCAGGAGAGAGTATTCTTTATATCTTATGGTTCTAGTTTTAGTCTATTATAACTTCCCTGGCGGTATAAATATTAAGTATTTTTAAATGTAAAAGCAGTACATTTAAAAATACTTAGCATTTTACATTTCCCGCCTGGTCCAGCCTTCGAGACGCACGGTCCTGCCCCCCAGCCACATGCCCGCGAGCAGATGCCTGGCCAGCATCTAATTCCTCTGGCCTCACGTCCCCAATGATCACACCGTGGGGACGCAGATGCCCAGTATCGCCATGTTACACAGGGGAAGAAGATACCTGGTACCACTGGAGGGCACCGTGGGCACCGCTTACCAGGTAAGCCTTTTAATCTCCCTGGCAATTCCACGCCAATTGTGGCTCAGGGTTACTGCTTTTGGTATGGATAATTCACCCTGAGCCACACTCGGGATTACCGCTAGGGAGGTTAAACTATACTGGTCTATATCAGCATATTTCATTTTCTTTCTGATCTTCATTTCTATAGGGATTTAGAGGTAACAACAGAGAAGACTTAACACAAATTGATTGGAAGCATATCAGCTCGTTCTTACATGGAGCCTGGCTATTAGTAGACAAAAGTAAAGAGATTCGATCAGTGCAATAAACATCTCTGTAAAAGTATTGACATAGTAGAGACTGTGTGTGCTTTGAGTAACCTAAAAAGAAGTTAGGCAAAGCAAAACAGAACTGTGTGGTTCCTTCACCTTGAAGCAGTAATGAGAAACATCACCCTAGTATAATTAGGGGTCAAATTGGCTAATGCCATTAAACCCAGAAGTAGCAAAGCCACATTTTGTCAGCCCACAAGGTGTTTGGATTGTTTCTAGGTGTTTGGTTCCCACCGTGAGGCATGATGTGATGGTAGTGGGGTGCGTTGCTGGTGATACTGTTGTTGATTTATTCAAAATTCTAGGCACACTTAACCAACATGGTTACCACAGCACATGCCATCCCATCTAGTCTGCACTAGACCATTATTTGTTCTTCAACAGAATAATGACCCCAAACACACCTTCAGGCAATGTATGGGCTATTTGACCAAGAAGGAGAGTGATAAAATGCTGTGTTACATGACCTGGCCTCCACAATCACCCAACCTAAACCCAACTGAGATGGTTTGGAATGAGTTGAAGTTAAAGCAGCCAAAATTGCTCAGCACCCCTGGGAACTCCTCCAAAATTGTAGTAAAATCCTTCCAGGTAACAACTACGTCATGAGAGAATGCCAGAAGTGTGCAAAGCTGTCATCAAAGCAGAAGGTATCTACTTTGAAGAATCCAAATAATAAAAAATATATTCTGATTTATTTGTTTGAAACATAATTGCATTTGTGTCCCTTCATGGTTTCAATGACCCCAATAATAATCTACAATGTAGAAAATAATAAAAACAAAGAAAAAACATAGTATAAAAAGGTGTGTCCAAAGCTCTGACTGGTACTATAATGTTTCAGTTCAATTTTTTTTGTTTAAGTATGTTTTATATGATTTTTACAATTCATGAAATAGAAATACAACCTTTATCTTACTTTTTACCATTTATTAATGTTGCTCCCGATGACAAAGAATCCCAGATTTCTCTTCTCGCTAAAGAAGAAACACTCTTTTTGAATAACTCCTCTCTGGATAAAAATTTGGATGATAAAAACTAAACGGTGGAAGAGAGAGATAAGGCATTGCCTTGACTCATTTTCTTTGTTGTACTGGTAAATTTCAGCTTAAGCTATTGAGCTCTATAAATGTCAGATTATTTTCAGCTGGCTATAATGTGAATGTATAACAAGCAGAAAGGGGTCAAGAAAGTTACCTAGTGTCTGAAAACAAAATATTTAATTTTCCTATTTTTCTTATTGAGAAAACATATGTTTTTTATTTATTCTACATTTTTAATATTAATATAATAATTGAATAAATAACACAAGCCACTATACACATTCCCTTTACAGGAATACAGAAGTGGTCTATTTTTTTTTTTTTTGCCTGGAGCTCTTATAACGGTAATTATATTTTTCTACGATGTGCATTAATGTAGCTGACCATAAAACTCTATTGCATTGCAGTGAATCAGCTGCCTAGCCTGTCATATGGTATTTAGTGGACTTCATACAGCTGATGTCTGACTTGAAATAATGTCTTATTTATGATAATGTAAAATCTCATTTATAGCCATAGAAAGTCACACGTAGTATTATCACTGCAAAAATGTGCTTCTGCCTTCGTGCCCTGAGGTCACTTGCAATGTGTGTCAAACTGACAGGTCCTCTTCTGCTGGAGTGATACATTTTAATTCCCCTAAATGGACTAACAAAAAGCTATTTAGGCATGTGACAGGGTCCCTGGGGGACAAGAAACCTGCAGGTCATTTCTCAATGTGTATTGAAGCAGGCGAAGGCTCTGAAATGAAAAGCTTTTTGCACAACATCAAATCTGTGAAAAGCGGACCAGTCAACAGAGCAGCACCATCATTTCTTTGTGTGGGTGAATGATTTAGGTGCCTGCATGTCTATATTTGGAGATGACGGCCATCTAGAAATCTCAAACCTGAATAATAATTTTTGTAAACCCTCAGCTATTCCAATGGAATGCTATTCATGGCCGCCTGTATGGGACAGATAAAAGTTCATGGTTTTGGCTCCTGTTTTTGGCCATACTTCTGATTCTGAATCAGGAAAAATATTAGTAGTGTTGGTGTTCGAATTCCGGTTGTCCTTATATTCGACCCCAATATGGTTGTTTGAATTCGGAAAGACCCGACCCAAAAAACACAGGATTCGATGGTGCGAATTCGGTGCTCTGAATTCCGGAATCCAGAAGCCGCCTTTAACAAGGTGACTACCAGATGTCCAACCATGGGGAATAAGTACAGAGGTACATAATACCACTTACTGCTTCCCTGAAAGGTTAAAATATAAGTGCAAATCTTGAGTCCAGACTTAAATGTTAAATTTATTCTTTAATAAATGTATGTGATTTGTGTGTACTTACTTATTACTTACCTTTTTTCACAGTAACTCACCTGAAATGAGGTCCCCATGGTCCCTGGGGTGTACTTATCATTGATAAGTACAGCCCAGCGACTGTGGGAACCTGGACCGTGGGAACCTGGACCATGGGAACCTGCGGTCACAGCTGATTGGAGGCACGTGGGTGCAGGGCATGGGTGGGTGCAGGGCATGATTTAGGTGCATGATTTAGGCACGTGGGTGCAGGGCACGTGCCTCCAATCAGCTGTGACCGCAGGCGTACTGAACCCATATGACCTCCCAATAGAGATTCTCTATTGAAAGGTCATATGAGTTCAGTAAGCCTTTCTGATTTTTTTCTTGCCTTGTACAGTGTTGTGCTGAGCTGTGGGAGTCTTGACATGTCTATTTAAATATATTTGGAGGCTGTAGAAGCTCTTCACAGTCCCAAAAAACTAACCTGAATTTTCCCCCTATTGACTTTAACAGTGTTCGAATTCGACGTTGGATTGCCCGAACAATATCGGCCTATTCGATCGAATAGCCGCAGAATCAAATAGTGAGATATTCGACCAACACTAAATATTAGCTCGAATGGAGGAAACTCAACTGGTCTTGAGATATAACTCCATAGGCTTTGGTGTTCTTCTGCAGGATGAGTTTGTCTTGGTCAATAAAGAGTTACAAGATGTTGAGGAGGAACTCTGTCTAAGCTGTGCGCCCCGCCCCCCCATCCTGCACACAAGAGCAGGGAAATCCGTTTGTATCTAGGAGACCCATCCCACCATCATTAAATGGCCTTAGGGCCAATTTTCACCATACCCGCAGGTGTCAGAGTCTTATTGTAAGGTAAAGTAGGGAGGGGTGAAAAAGGGTGGAGTAGGTGGTGCAGGTATGTTAAAAAGGCTCTGGTATACCTCAGTCAAGCTCTGAATCCTTTAAATTATGAGAGTACAAAACCATGCAAGTTAAAATAGTAAAATTGTGCATGTTTTATGTTGAATCCTTTTCATTTTCTTCCTGCTTTCCTATGCCCTGTATTTGTTTGAAACTGTCAACTGAAAGCCAGAAGGAAGTCAGTTGCATGCTAAATGCACCTATTGATGAATTCCTAATATAAGTATCTTTAAACAATGCCATACTGATTCCACAGCCCTTACATGCCTGTAGGGATCAGGTACAAGTGCACAAATGGGATATTTGACTCTTGTTTTTGCCCATACTTCTAATTCTGAATCGGGAAAAAAATTGGTGTTCTTCTGCAGGTTGATATAGAAAAAGAAGGGCATAAACACATAATAAGGGAGGATGTTGGGGTGTTTGGTGTTCTGATTAGCAGTGCAGAGACCTTGAAAAATATTGCCTGGAGTCGCTAGCAAAATTAGTATGCCTGGAAGAACTTTGACTGGGAAATTATAGGTAAAGATTCATTGACCCCAATAGTAGGACATTTTTGTTGCAAGTGGTAATTATATATTTTCAAAGAATTAAAAAGTGTGGTACAATCAACCAACTTGAAAAAGGTAACAAAGCAAGAGGTTCCAATGTTGTCAGAAGTATTTAGTATTCCTTAACCAATGTTTCAAACAATATCTAACGCATTTCGTGGGCTAATAACCTGCTTCTTCAGGGGAAACGTCAGATGTACATAGAGTTCATAGATGTACATAGTTCATAGATGTACATAGAGTACATGTTCATGGAACCTTGGTGATCTCATTACAAAAAGTTGTAGTGAAACACTTCTCATCAAATAAAAAACATCATCTTGAGGGCAGGTAGGCATGCAAAACAAACACTACATCCTCAACTGGAGTTGGATGCCCCAAATTCTGCCCAATTTTGTGTATATAAGAACTTTGATCAAAACTTTCAATCTCACCATCGATTTGCCAAGTAGTATACTGAATAGGAGTGGCAATAAACCCTTGGACAGCTCTGAAAGTCTAAAAATGTTGAGAATACAAAGTAATGCAAGTTAAAATAGGAAATATATATACTGAAATGTTGACTGTCTTTCATTTGCTTCCTGCATTATTACACATTGTAATAATTAAAACTGCAGGCCAGAGGTCAATTGCATGTCAAATGCCCCTGTAAATACATTTTGAAGTATCTTAAGTTGATGTCGTACTGATTCCACGGTCACATATCTTTCAACACAGATCCTACCTGTATTTATTATCTGCGTATAGTTCTCAGGTCGAAATAAATTTTACATAACTGCACAGTGGCTCAGAGGTAAGTGCCATGGCTTTTGCAGCACGGGGTCCCAGGTTTGAATCTTGGCCAGGACACTCTCTGCATGGAGTTTGTATGTTCTCCGAATGTTTGCGTGGGTTTCCTCCGGGTACTCCAGTTTCCTTGAATGTTCCAAAAACATGCAGTTAGGGTCATTGGCTCCCTCCCTAAAATCTGCACTTAGATTGTATTAATCACACATTGCTAGGGTATGGACATTAGATTGGGAGCCCCTTTGAGGGATAGCTAGTGACATGACTATGGACTTTGTACAGCGCTGCGTAATAGGATGGTGCTCTATAAATACTGTGTAATATTAATAACTGTCTTTTAGGTCTGAGCATATCCTCTTGAACCTCAGAAGGAAGACTTCACATATATGTGTCTAGGCAGCTTCCACCCATAACTCTCTTAGGGACTAAGTTCCGTGCTTCCTGTAATGATGGAGCCGCAGTTTGTCTTCGCTCACCCAGAGGCAGACGGATTTGTGGATTAGTCAACAAACCTCAGAGGAAACAACATTTTACTCTTCTGCTTTATTGCACCTCTGAGTCACCATGCTTTTGCTATGACATTTATGTGCACTTTGTAAATTCTATAACGCTCCTAAATTCTGCTCTCCTAAATATATGAAAGGCAACAGAAGCTGGGGAGTGGGAAGAAAATTGGGCCCTGCAATGCCTATTCTGTTTATACAGAGGAACTCTGCACAAAAATGTATTTCCAGTACAGCAGATGTATATAAAAGTTGTAAAAATATCAACAAACATTGAACGTACCAGGCATACATTTCAGTCTCATGAGTCACATTTTGCGGGTTATGCTTCCTCAGGAAAAATGATGAGACAAGTACGTCCATGTTTAAATCATATGCTTCATGTCTTAAGGAAAGGTAAGTTAACTGGGTACCAGGGGCCCCATGATGGAGTGCCAGGTAGAGAAAGACAGATAGCACTGGGGTCCACAGACTGGCCTAGGGATGTTTAATATAAGTTATACCAGTGTTTCTCGTATGGTTCCTCCAAATGTTGCTGGGGACTCCTTTGAGCAATGAGCAATTTGTGACTCTACAGTTACCACTGACACCAATGATCTCTCCGGCTATCTGTAAGGGTGGCAGCCTTCCCAATGACCACCAATGTAAGAGACATTCTTCCCACTGAGTAATAAGCCAACGTTCTGTGAGCTGTGTATTTAGTAATTATAGGAGGAGTTCCCTGAGGACCCAAAAGTTATTTCAATGTTATTAAAGTCAAGAAACATTGGTTTATACTAAATATTTAGTTAGTTATGTAGTGCCTGAATAGGGGTTCGGGTTCTAATGTATTTTATCATTGTTTGCAGGAGAGGCAATAACATGAATTGTTGTCCATCTCTAATGTTACTTTGTATCTCAAAAATGCTTTAGAACCGGGTTTACAAACACTGCACTGAATCATTTTTGGAAGCAGTAGTTTTTGCTGCTCATACTCTACTTAGTATAATGACAATGACAGGGGTATAGCAGTGGGGTAAAGGAACAAAGCATGGCATACACCTACACCAGGGGTGCCCACACTTTTTGGCTTGTGAGCTACTTTTAAAATAACCAAGTCAAAATGATCTACCAACAATAAAAACTTGGACTTAATAACTCCGGTGCGCGGTAAAGTTTTTTTTTGAAAGGCAGGGCTCCGCGATCTACTCACGTTGCCTTTGTTATCTACGCTAGATCGCTATCGACCTGTTGGGTACCCTGATGTACACATATATTCAATATTTATATATTTGTATTGCACTCATAGCAATAAGCAGTTTCTGGCATTATGAATTGTTCTGCAATCTTTGCCTAGCTAACTCATGGCAGGCAGCAGTCGCAATTCCCAAGAACGCTTATATCCATTATCATCCATATTCCTCCAATCCAGGTTTAACATGTTTTTTTTTTAAGATGGCAAAGAAAAGTCAAGTTCCAGTTTAGATCAATTATTCTGTTGGGTTCATACCGAGGTCACTTTGCCAGCATTGACATTGCAGGCTTGTTCAGTGAGCTGCGATGCTGCTGATGCAATGTGACATGGAAGGAGAGTCTCACTGTTATTTTATTGATTCAGGAATGAGGGAGCCTTGGAGACCTAAAACCCATCTCCTGGAACATATTCAATTTCTGGGGGGTCAGGTGACCGCGGCTTTAGGGGAATAAAAAGGGCATTTTGCCAGCAATCACTTAGGGAATGTTAGAGATGGGGCAAGAGGAGGAATAATATTTAGCTAGGTCAGTTTTAAAGGATCTGTTAGCTTAATGCCAACATTGTGTAACACATATACAGCATATACCGTCATATAATGCTTTGGCATCATTGTCAACATCCTGAAACAATTTCCAGGGATGCTTTGTGTATCTGCTTGGTACCTAAAGCTGCAAACCCAATATTCCAATAATCTCATCAGGGCCTACTTATTAAAGAAGAATACAATTAATTTTATTAAAGTGGATTTTAATCAATGATCCTTTCCTCTATCCTCAAAGTACCTTAACTAGATAGGTTTTAGTTTGCTCAATCAATAAGTATATAAACAATTGTCATGTTTTTCTTCTAAAATATCATTTTGTCCATCACAGTGCAGCTGATCCCTATGCAATTGTTTCAATATCAGATAGATGTCATTGCTCTGAACTGGCTGTATGTTTAGTAATAGAAGCTGTACATTCTGCTTGCTGTTGGTGAAATTTTAGACTCCACTTTTTAAGTTGTTTAGGCAAAATGCACCAAAAAATGTATTTATTTCTGTATATTGTATGCTTACTTTTTGTGTGTGATCTTTTTTGTGCAATTTTGTTTAAATTTTTTTTCTGCTATCAAATTATATTTTTCTAGGCAAAGAACAGGTCCAGAATGTCAAGAAGGAGTTACTTAGACTAGGTTCAGACCTGCCTTGGGATTTATTAATTCTGCACAGCTGCCACATACACTCAGTCGCTCGCACCATGGCACTGGTTCTTATACAACCAGTGTTTGCAAATCTGACAGCGCACAACAGTACAGATAACAGTGAATGGTACTGTACCCTGCCATGCCCATTCATTCTCTATTGGGCTGCTGTGGATTGAAGCTACTTGTAGCGTTTCCCCCGTGTTAACGTTTAACTGGCATGGGAAAGAATTAAATGGATACCAACATCAATGCCAGTCTGAATATAGCCTTAAGGTTCATTTATTGGAGTTTATGATAGCATATATTGCCATTTACTACATGGCACCTGTGTTGTAGCACACTGCAATGCATGGCAACATGTAGTAGTGATTTGCACTAAAAAAAATGAATTTTGTACTTTTTTAGCACATTAGGGTGCTTTGCCAGCCTATCCATTTATAACCAGGCTGCCTTACTGCAGAACACATTAGCATATGACATATTGCTTATTGGGATGTCATTGCAACTTTTACAAATCCCATTACTTTCACCTTACATATGTGGACTACAATGTATTTTGACAAAATAGAGAAATCCATCAAAATCTCCAAGAAATAAAACTCTCCTTTTATTCATCCATAACCGTTATGTATGCTCCAACAGAGTGTATACATTCTTGTTTCATTGCATCTACATGTATGTGATTATATGTTTATTATTCTCCTGATAAATGTATCTGCTTCTTTTTTATACTGAACAATTTAGTTAGTGTTACTTTGTATGCTGGCTCACGGTATCCTGGCTGAATCCATCCTAGATGAGCCTCTCTAAGGCACAATTCTCAGCCAGTCAGATGGGATTACTGCACCTTCACAGCTGAGCTTTGGCCCTTTCTCTGCAATTCTCTTTCTCTATCTCCAACTCATGCTGTCTGTTCAGGATTGCTAATAGCCAACCCAACACTAATTAAGAGCCCCAGTCTGCTCCAAGATCCTATTGCCTTCTAATCAAAACATTTGATTTTGCTCCAGATTAGAGCTGTTCAAAACCCGGGCTGCAATGGAAATATGTTTGATGAAATTCTGTTGCCGTACATGAATATGCTAGCATTTGCTAATGAGCAATTAAGACAAAGGAAGTGCATTATTCATGCAGGCAAATTAGCCAAATTGGTGTAACAATAAAGTATCAGTTGATGGAAAGTTGGATGAAACATAGAATATTTGTAAAGTTATAGGCATGGTAGCTTTATGTGGATGCCAACATAAGGTCCTGTTTGCAGAAATATTCTGAAACTGTGGGCTCACCATTAGCAAGTGCTAATAATAAATAAAAGCACATGTAAAATATTAAATGATAGAAAAACCTTGCAAACTGACAATACTATATTTTCTTTTTACAAAAACAAATTGCTTTGTTTCTTATGTTTTCGGCTGCCTGGAGAGGAAATGAATGTGGTAATTTATCTACACTGTAATAAGAAAAAGTATACTTAACTCTGAAAAATACGTAGCTGAGACGTGTGTCCAATAATTGGATGAAGTCTTTGACTTTGATGTCATGGCATCTAATCCATAGGCAGTGACAAATAAAGATTGAATGGGGCTCTGGTTAAGGTAGCAGCTTTGATATCTCTTTCTTCTTCTTCAGCACGGTGGCTCAGTGGTTAGCACTCTGGCCTTTGCAACCCTGGGTTTCAGGTTTGAATCTTGGCCAGGACACTATCTGCAGGGAGTTTGCAGGTTGTCCCTGTGTTTGTGTGGGTTTCCTCCGGGTACTCTGGTTTCTTCTTATATTCCAAAAACATGCGTTTAGGTTAATTGGCTTTCCCTCCATAAAATTGACCTTAGACTGTAATAAAGACCAATGACTATGGTAGGGAAGGAGAGCCCCTTTAAGTGACATGACTATGAATTTTGTACAGCACTGTGTTTTATGATGGTGCTATACAAATCCTGTGTAATAATAATAATAATTTGGATTACAATAGGCACACAGAAGCTGCATTGTCTGTCCTGTGCCTGCTATCTCAAACACCAAATGCACAAAAGTAAGCTTCAAAACCACATACGTTGTTTTATATGTCGTTTGTATATGTACCTTGACATATTCATATTGTTTTTTCCTTTGCAATAGTATATTTATTTGTCATTTTGTAGTTTCAATATCACTTATATTTGTTATCGTTGTAGTTTCAGGGTCTCTAATATCCCCGAGAAAGCCCATCTGGGCGAAACGGGTCGGGTTAAGACCCAGGTTTCTGACCTATGACCCTTACACAAGTTTCTAGAACCTTTAGTGAATAGTACAGTGTCTCATCATGTGAATGCTGTTTTATTCTGATTTTATGGTTTTTGTATAATAATAAAATATACAATTGATTTTATTTATCACTTGCCGCAAAAAAAGCCTACTCTCTTTCTTCTAGTTGTCTGCACAAAAGTACACTATCCTTTATGACAAGGAGATGCATTTCACTGGGTTACTACAGGAGCATGAAGGTTGTAGCTGGGCCCCTTTGATATCCACAAGGTCCTAGACTACTGTCTACATTACCATGTGGATTATATGGCACTGACCATGTGTAAAGTAATATTTC
This sequence comes from Pyxicephalus adspersus, assembly GCF_032062135.1. Classification (NCBI taxonomy): domain Eukaryota; kingdom Metazoa; phylum Chordata; class Amphibia; order Anura; family Pyxicephalidae; genus Pyxicephalus; species Pyxicephalus adspersus. Next base: position 163,078,539 of record NC_092858.1, read on the forward strand.
CAACATTGTGGAACCACTGATTTTCTCTCGGTGTGGATCACTATGTGATACAAAGGGCTGAAGGTATAAAGCACCAGTATGTACATAATCTTTACCTTAGATAGATTGATAGATAGATAGATAGATAGATAGATAGACAATCATAGATACACACAACTTTTGATGGTGCCCAAAGGAAATGTCTGATACTGATAAACTATGCAAGGAATTGAATGCTCCATCCACACTCACAATCATTGCATTTTCTTGCTTGGAGATTGTTTCTCATAAGTTCATAATTTCTCTGGAAATTTGGTTTGGCCTTAGCAATTCTAGCTGACATCAATGGTGTTGTTCATTTGTCATATCTCAGGGATTTTAAAATTAGCGACTTCTCTAATTTTTTATTTTATAGCATGGTTGTACTTCTTTGTGTCCATTGGTTGTTACAACCATGCTTTTGTTTTGTTTTTTTTAGTGATTTTCTTTTCTTTTCTTTTTCTTTTTCATATTATGCAGCACTGTACAATAAATAGGGGTTGCAAATGACAGACAGATACAGACAGTGACACAAGAGGAGGAGAGGACCCTGCCCAGAATAAAGCAGAACCAAAGTTAACAGAAAAAAATGCAACCAGACAGGTCCTTTCAAATAATAAACTTACCTGTCTGATAACAATTTTGTACAATAAATTCACCTGTTGATGCTCTGTCATAGGCACTGCCATATTCACCCAAAACTTTTCCAGGTTTCAGATATGGCCATGCCGATTGGCCAGGTCGGAATGTGTTAGCATTTATTCCCAGCAGCCGGGGGGAGGCTGGAATGACTGGCATAGTACACTGAGCTGGGCATGTGAAGATTGTGAACATGCAGGTAAGTATGTTATATTGCAGAAGGCTCAGGGCTTGTAAGAAAATAAAGCAAACTTGCTTCCTTTCCATTTTTTACCCACATGTTTAGCTCTACTTTAAGTAAGCAGGAGGGATCTTCCTGACATTCTGTAAGTAAAAAACCTTTTTCAAAAATCATCTTTTTTTTTTTTGTATGGTCTTTGGTTTATATGTGCAAATTCCAAAAAAGCACAATATGTATAAGTATTGGCCAGTGGAAACAAAACATATTTTCATGTATTATTGCTGCTATTATTACATGTTTGTGTTTATTATCCATCTTCATAAAACCTTGTTGTTTGTTCTAGAGAGTGGCCAAGAGACTTATCCTTTTCACACATACCCATGCCTTGAAAAAGCCAATGAAGCAAGGATTTGTTACCTGGTACCTGTTGATGTTTGATAGCCACATTGCTCCATGTCGATTTTGTTTTCAAGTTTCGATCATATGGGGTTATTGATTACTTTTAATTGCATGTGATATTAGGATTATTGTCAGAATCTCTTTATATTTTTGAATTATATTTCTCTATAGGAATCCAGCAAAAATAGTCCGTATCCGTTCTTCAAGAATTTCCTCACATTGGTAAACGTTCCTGATTTCAGCAAGCTCTTCTTTTTTGTTTCCATCAATCTCATACAAACCCTTATTGAATAGAATTAAAAGAAAAAGGACTTAAGAAACAGCTGTGTTCTAGAAACAACTCAGCAGCATCTAATCTTCTGTCTTATGCCCGCAAGATTAAAGGTCTGGTAGGGAGTCATGATTAAGAATGTAACGTTAAAAGATAAATACATTGCAGTGAAATTAAAGAGGTTTAAATCCAATCTCAGAATTCATCAGTGTAGTAAACGTCTAAACTGTCATTACAACACTGGATTATCGCAGTGCTTTACTGTCGGTGCAGCATAAATAGTTTCCGCCTTTGCAGTCTTCATGAGTGTAGATATATCTCACCTGTGTCACACCTACATAATTTTATATGGCTTTGTATTTTATTAAGTTGTTGGTTGGCTGCAGTTCAATGTTTTATTCTTTAGTAATGGAGATAAAGAAAAATAAGCCACAGATATAGAAAAAATGTTGAATGATTTTCTGGTTACTAAACAGAATGTGAATGGACATCCTTCCAACCTAGACAGCATTAAGACCCACTCTGTCCAAAAAAATTCACGTTGTACCAAGAAGACATGTTGTCGAAAATGCTGACGGTTTGACTGTCTTGATCTTTTATTTTTTAATGGGAACAAATATCCAGCATGTGAAAGGATTTGCTTATGAGCTTATACCTGTAACTCACAAATCCATTGGATCATTGTGAAAGGCATGCATATGAGAATTAGTAGAATAATCTTCATTAAAGAAGAACATCAGTCACAGGATAATCTCAAAAAGCATCACCTCCTGGGAGTTGATTGAAAGTTTGATTTCACCATGAAACTCAACTTTTCTGGGAATTTAACACATTTTTGTAATTACAATGACATTTTCTCTAGCAACAGCAAAAAACTATAAATATAGAAAAATTGATGTAAGTCTTGATTCTACCAGAATTCTACCTGAAGATGGACGCGCTATAGAACATGTCCACGTGAATGCATGCTGTGAATTTCTTCATAAATGGAGGCTTGATGAATCACTTCTTTTATGATAGTCTATCTTCTCAAGTCTTGGAAAGCTTTGATAAATAGGGGCCACTACATTGCCAATTTTGGCAAATTCCACCATCTCTACTCTTGAGAAGTCCAACTATGCTACAGTTTTAAAGTTAAGAACACGTAGCCTTTTTGTGTCCCTGAACATCCATGATCTTGGCACTAAGTTTGGAATTTGAATAATGCCATCCATAGGGTTTTTATTATCAGTAAAATTTGCAAACATTTGACAGGTAATGTTGGGACTGCAGTTAATATTAGATGTGTCCACTCTAAATTTTAATGCCGGGTTAGGTCCTGCTGTGGAACTATTCTACATTGGAAAATTCCAACATAATGTTCTGTAACTCACAAAAAGAGACAACGTCACACCAAGCTGACAACACAGAAAACTGGGTGCCATTTTTTCGAAACAGTTTTCCCCCCACCTTTGTGTACCTAGTAGTGGTTAGTCTTAAATTAATCTGTATTATGTGTATAATTAGAAAATCTTTTCTTGTGGCTTCTTAGCTCCAGTGAGCATCAGGAACATGTCCCACCATTTATAATCACACAGATAACTTATATATTGCCTGACTGAGTGACTGTAAATGCTTGGGGTATGTTCATGACATGCTTGAAACCACTTGGATAAGTAGCAAAATGTCTTTATTACTACAAAAGAATGCAACTAGCTAGCTACTATAGATGGCGAGATGGCCTAGTGGATAGAACCCTTGCTCTCCAGTACAGGTTTTTAGTTTATATTTCATCTGGAAGACAATATCCATGGACTCTATATGTTCTCTTCATGTTTGTGTGGGTCTTCAAAAAACATACTGTTTGTTTAATAGGCTTCCAAAACATTTGGCAATATATTATTTTATGGACCAATACCTATGTTGGGGGCATTTGATATTGAGCTCCTTTAAGAATTTTTTACTATGGACTATGTAAAATACTGCGTAGTATTTTCGAACTCAATATATATAATAAATGCCACTTAAAACAATAATAAAATAACTAACATTACCGGAATAAATAGGAACCTTTCCAGATTTATCACCTATGTGGGTTATGATTTGTCAATAACGTTTAACCTAAAAGGCCAAAAGTAAGTGCTTTTTTATTGAGGGGTAAGTAGTTGCCCCTAAGGTTGGGTAAGCGCTTGTTGTTAGGGCTAGCTTGGGTTAGGGTAGTTGGTTAAAGTGTGGCTACCAGCTGTCCCCTATTTCCAAGCACTTAGATCCATTTTGGAGCATGCTGTTCTGGGATCTCAGTAAATCGATCATGGCGTAGTATAGAAAAAAGGCCAAAATGTTATTCATTCCTTTTTTCACTTTATACATCATCAACAATATTCTACTGTCATCTACAGAGGTCAGCAATCTCATAATCTAATAATTTATACAAACATAACAGATATGAGTTTCTTCAGTTGGCTCTACTCTCTATCTCTTAAAGTGAAATTAATAACTGTTAAAAAAATGTCTTGAAAAGATGTCATTTTTTATCCCTGCATAATCCCATTAGGACATTGTTTTGCAAGCAGAGTGTATACAAGGTCAACACATGTGAAATATAACTTGGCAATCAATAACTTGATAAAGAATTAGATAATTATATAATTTTACATAAAAATGTACTTTTTTCTTACTTTATTATAGACCATTACTGATTATCTGACATTAGGGCTAACAGTTCATTAATTGGATTGACTGAGAAAAATGCTGATTACATCTGGACCAAAGTCTGGAACTGACTGAACATCATTATTCTTTTCAATAAATTATTTATATGGCTGCTTCTAGAGTTCATTTGGTGCCATCACACTTCTTCAATTATATTTTTGTACAGTAAATTTAATGTTATTGTGTCTGTATCTACAAATAATGGAGATAGTTTAAAGAGTCCAACCATTGAGCTGATATCTTAAAGTGTATGTGAACTCAGAAGATGGGAACAAATGGTCCCAGGCAGTTCCCAACAGTGAGATCTTGGCAGCTCAGCCACCCCAACCGCTTTAACATTTGACAATGGGCAGTACCTGTTCATTCCCTTTGTGAGGCCACTAGTGGGACATCACAAGCAATAAAGCAGAACTTTCTTGAAAAAAACAAAAAAGAAACAAATCCTTCACTTTCCAAAGGCAATTGATCTTTCCATATTTGGATTCCGTTTGTTCCAACACTATTCCAGGTTGCTTCTTTCTGACACAGATGAACCACCGGGTGCCACCATCTTCTTCCTCCTTCTTCCACTTATGCCCCCAGATCTGGCACCTGTGAAGGGTGGTGTTTTCTAAAAATTTAGTTTTTTACGTTCCAGGGAAAGCCCCTTCTGCGCATGTGACATTGATCATGCACTGGAAGTACAGCCCAATGCTTCCTGGGAAGTCACTGCTTCAGGTTTGCTTTAAAACATCCTACTGAATAGGAATTAGGTTGCAAGTAGGGGTGCAGTGGGCACAGGTGGGAATGCCGTGCCCTCACTTTTTTCGAGAATGAGCACGTGTTCGCTCTCTTATGTTGCAAAGAATTCTTTGGTGGTCCACAGCTCTGGCCGATCTGCCCCCCCCCCCTGCCGGGTCAGGAGAAGGACAAGTGGTGGGTGGGTTGTCTCTCTGAACACAACCCGCCCACTCTCTCATCACAGGTTTGAGGGGGCGGGTTCTGGTATCATGACATCATTCTGGGGGAAGTTTCTTAACCTTTGAGTGACACATAGGCAGGGGTGTAGTGGGGTGGGCACCTCATGGATAGTACTGTGCCCCCACTTCTTTTTTTACGACTACACTACTGGCTGTAAGTACAAAAGTATAGGCCTGCAATATTTGGTAACACAGAGCACCAAAACACATGCATTGTATGTTTGTTGGCAGCTCCTGTACTCTGCATTTGGGTCCCCTTTTAAATGAAATTAAACCACTGAACAGACAGCTGTGTGTTACTGCAATGCACAGGCGTAAAGTCAGTGTAAATGTGCAATCAAATGTACTGTGTTTCAATCACACGGGATAACATGTTTACACATGAACAAGCATGCAAAAACATCAAAACACAATAAAACTCTGCTAAAAGTGCAACAGACTTTTTGCTAAATAAATTTTTATTTAAAAAGAAAAACTAAAATATGTAATTGTAACCACACTTTAACTTTGCTTAAAATGACTACAGCTGGCCCCATCGCTGTACGTGAAACAAATAAACAGCTAATCATATCACATCGGCTGAGAAGCTGATGTTTCTCACTGAATGTGGGTTCTCGGGGGCTATACACATTTGTGTCTATCTCTGTAGTCCGCTATTATTACAAAAGCTGCTTACATTTTTGTTTTTGAAATTCCTTTTATGTGCCAGTAAAAAAATAATATATTTGACAGTTTTCCTCTTGAGAGCCAATCATCCGGTTTTATGTGTTTACACCAAGTATGACGTGAGTTAAAGCCTCAAAGGATTTCTCTTCAATAGCTTGCTGAATGGCATGGAGGTGCTGTTAGATTCTACTGTCCTTATAGATAAAACTCCGATCTTAGCAGTCTACATATCCATATTTATACAAGGTGGAGGGGATAAAAAAAAGTGATCATCTATATACATTTTATTGTATTCAGTAAACACAGTGTTTAAACAAGGGACTCTATTGTGTATATTCAAATATCAACCAGTCTGAAAATAAACCTATATTGTACATGAAAAAAAAAACAGGAAAACTACAGTCACTCGAATATAAACTTAGGGCACAAAACGTAACTGTCATTGCTAATGTTCAAAACAGTAATCAAATCATGAAAACACATGGAATGTTAAAAAATACATTCATTTTTGTTTTTTTTTTAAACATTAATTTAAAAGCAGGGGGAAAAATAAAATCAAGTTGCGTAGTCTGGTATCTTGTTTCCCCCTTTAACAGGTCAAAGTATTTTATACATTTTAGCTGGTAATGATTGGTCACCTACTTTTAAATGATCTTTATTTCATTAATGTTGGCCACCAGTAGATGGTGTTGTAGCCTCACGTAAAGTGTGTAACAAACTGTAATATGTTTTAGACAGCAAATGTTTGTTATTCTCTTTGCATGTGGATACAGCACCATCTAGTGGTGTTACCCAAGCATATACTAAGATTTCTTTTTAATTGGCCTTTTCAGCTCACTAAATATTGATTTGTACTCTAGTATATACATAATCTATCTTGGTTTATTAAATATTTAAGCACAGCTTTTATTCAATTTTAACTGCACCTTACAAAGGCCAAAAGGAAGATTTTATTGGAGACATTGGGTCTGACTTATTAAATCTCTCCAAGATTGGAGAAGATAGACTGTCATGGGAAAATCTGGATGATCTGGTAAACCTGCAATAGATATCTTAAAAATCATTTGCTATTAGATGACAAACATTTTCAATCCTGGACCAGACTCATTTCAGGTTTTCTGGATCCCCCAGGTTCCCCATGATAGTCTATATTATCCAGCCTTGGAGAGCTTTAATAAATCAGGCCCATAAAGTAGATATAAGTCAGTAAATATTTTCTGATTTTTACAAAGCCCCTTTGATGTTTAGCTATTTCTCTAATACTTATGAAAAGCCATATAGAAAACAAAGCCAGAAGTACATTCATCCTAGCTACTCATGGTGGGCTTTGACCATTTAGGTAATATATCTTTTACCCTGCCAACCAATCAAGATATGCCGAAGCCCCCAGGATTGTGTCCCCTTTTAACACCAGTGAGACGAAGACCTAATAAAATCTGATTATTTGTTATATTTGTGTTTGATGGGACTCTGAAGTGGGTCAGGCAGTGATTTATTTTGCATAAGCACTTGTGTAGAAGAAAAAGGCTTAATCCAGCAGAACTCATTGATAATTAGAAGACATTAGTCTCGTTTTAAGAAGCTCATAATGTGCTCATTAGCTGTGTCCCCTAGGTTTGTTTATCATTTGTGCACTGGGGTATGATGTCATTAATCTCCTATCAACCACCCAGATGGGGATTTTATTCCTTTTGGATCAGGAATTAAAAGATTTACTTAATTTAAAAAAGTGTGAAGCAGAAAAGAAAGAATATATATTTTGGTTGTTAAAGCAAAGAAATGGAAAAAGGAAAGGAAAAGGAAAACAAAGGAGGAGGAGAGGTGGCATATAGAAGGGGAAGGGAAAGGAAAATGATAGGAAAGGAAGAAGAGAGCTGGGATATGGAAGGGGAAGAGAATGGAAAGGAAAGGGAAAATGATAGGAAAGGAGGTGGGATATGGAAGGGAACTGAAAGGAAAAGGAAAATGATAGGAAAGGAAGAAGAGAGGTGGGATTTGGAAGGGGAAGAGAAGGGAAATGAAAAAGAAAATGATAGGAGGAAGAGAGGTGGGATATAGAGGGTAATGACAGGGGCAGAGAATGGAAAAAGGGTCTGTGGCTGGCAATTAAAATGAGAGATTTCTGTTTTTATTAGCAGGGAAATAATTTATATTCCTGTAGAACAGTGTTTCCCAGCCAGAGTTCCTCTAGAGTTTGCTAGGGGTTCCTTGAGCATTAAGCACTTTGTGCCTCTCAGGTCAGTTTAAGTGACCCCAGTTCCTATTCTTCCCATTGGCCAGCAATGTAAGAGTCATTCTGCCCCAATGATCATCACACTGTGAGTGGATCTAGTAATTTTGAAGGAATTTCCTAAAAGTTATTTCAAAAGGTTGAGAAGGACGGCTGCACAGGCAGACAGATAAGCCAATGATACAAATCTTACTGTCTGAATGCATATATACAGCAGATTACAGAAATCAAGTACAAAAACAAAACAAGGTACCACATAAAAATGAATTAAAATTCTTTCATAAATCCATATCAAGAATAATGGTATTTTATATGCTTACTTACACATTGATTTCAATTAAACCCCTTATGTTTTGGTTTGAGTAACGGTTCTGATCAGAGTGGACTACGACTTCAGGTTGGAACGCAGAATTTGAGCAATCAGGCTTTTGATCTGATATTACTATACCTGTCATTGACAAGTATAGAAGCCGCCTGACAATAACAGTTGTCATTGTACACTGGCCAGATTGGTTGAGCCGTACTTTACCTGCCATTGACAGTGATAATATGGCTCATTAAACAAATACTATTTCTAACTCAGAGTTTCAGGAGTTTTCAACTGATTAAACTGGATTTGATCCAAGTCAGGGCTTTATGGTTTATGGTCAGGCACCTCTAATTGGAACAAATTAAGGTTTTTCTTACTGCTTTTTGGGGATTTTGTTAGAAAGATTTACTTTCACTTCCCGTACACTGACATGCTATAAAAAAAAATGGGCTGGCTTTACACTTTTTATGTTAATGCACAAGAATTTAAAATATATACAGTGTTAATGCTAATATGGCATTTTTTTTCCTCAAAAACATTTTATGCCTTAATATTTCTATATAAACAATTATCAGCATTGATACAATATTGTTGCTGCTGAAAAGTCTGATTAAAAATTTCCGCAATCAGATCAAATGATGCAGGACAGCTGTGAATGTCAATATTCTACCTATAATTATGTCTACAAATGCAAGTATTTATTTATGATATTTAGATTGAGAAAATACATTAGGTGCCTTTTGATGTTTATTTCCTGTGTATAGATTATTTTCTTATCATACACAACAGGGGTCCAATTTCTATTTTCTATCTTCTTTGATCATATATTAACCATGGCAAGTGAATCATGATATGAATGGTTTGCAGATGCACTTCTCTAGCACATTCCTTCTTACAAGGCTATTCCTAGAAATGGAAGTTTATTTTAAGAAGGAGACAAAGATTTCATTATGTTTCAATTTAGGAGTAAATTGTTGAATTTGCATAACAGAACGTTCTTTAAATTGCTTTCCTAATGGAATTCTTAAGAGATATTGTCTTTCTTTTGTTTTCAATTGTACAATTAAATGGTGTGTAAAGTTTGTAGGTAGTGTTAGAATATAGTTGCAGTTGTGTGATTGTAGAACTGTGGAATTTCCCTGGTCAGGGTCTTTAACAGTGAAAACTAAATGGGGAAATTGTGGACCACATTTATTTCTATTACTACGTCCACTATTTTGCTGTTTGACTATTCAGCAGCAAGATAGTTAATCATTGGGTAATAATTGGAAGCTTTTGGTATTCTTGTAGTTCAATTTAGATGTACAGGTCCCATTATTTCTGAGGAAGCAAACCCTTGCAAAAATCATTGATGGCACCTAACTATATATTAAGCACAACTCATACCAATGGTTATGATTGCCATTGGGCCAACGTATCATCAGGAACATTTGCTTATCTACAGATATCTTAACTTCTTTGTATATGAAGAACCCCACCCTAGGAAATGTAGTTAATTTCTGTGCTTTGGGGTTAATATTGGCTCTGGCCAGCAAAAACTGTCCATGTTCGTATAATTCTTTAAGTTCTTAGTTACTTCTGTGTGCTGTCAGTGAATAATTCCAGTAGAATGCATAAAAGCAGATTACACTAATGAATATTCATCAATCTAGCTAATTAGTGTTCATGTTATTCTTGAGTGTTAAGTTGGCAAGTGGATAAATAATTGGGAACATAGAACTTTTAGTGAACTCCCAGGGAGCCACATCTTGGGGTGAATGTATGTTTTTACAGCCTGTGTTTGGGAAAGAGACTCCTCCAGGGAGGAATCAAACAAATGTCAAGCCATTCAGAACAATCCTAACTGCACCATTTAGTGGCTGTGCCAATGAACACTATAGTATATGATCAAAAGTATGGGAACAGGTCCACCTATACAACCAAATATATGTTGACACCCTTTCCAAATTTACATATACAAAGGAGCCAGCCACACACCGATGATCTCAATCTGAAAAAAACTCTATTGTTCCAGACACTACACACTCAGAGGTCCAGACGTGGGCCTCCCTGCTCTTGTACGGACAACCATTACTACAATTTAAACCTATTTACGTTCTCTAACATGTTAGAGAATGGTTGAGTAGACAATGGACATGGCTGACAACACTCAGTACACAAAAATGCTTTGTGTTGTTGACTTACAACATGACTGGAAAAGTTCTGTACTTGGAATAAATCTTGGGGCAATGTTCATATATAGCAAAAATTCTTTATTTTTATTTTTTACACTTTAATGACCTTGACGCCATTTTTCTATAGCATTATACTTTAAAACGAGGTCACTGCAATGATGATGAATATCAGTCTATCCAGTTAGCCTTTAGATTATTTTGGGGGGTTGAGTTGGCAAGTTGGCAAGCCTAGATCTTTTAGAACAGTGGCCCCTAACCTTTTGAGCCGCTAAATGCACAGATTCTGGACTGCGCATGCACGGGGAGCCATGTGTCACTCAAAGGGGAAGAAACTTCCCCCAGAGTGCTGTTATGCTGCAGGCTCATTTCCAAAGGCTCCGGAGAAGACCAGGCTGCTGCTTAGATTCTGCACCTTGGCCCTTCTTAGGCCAAGCCATAGCATCTCCTCGAGGCTCTGTTTCTCCAGGGGTGATATATACATTGTTTTTTCATTAGCCATGTCATTTTTCAAGCCTCAGGATTAGATGACACTTTTGTATATTATTCCTTCTGATAAAGCAGTATTTGCAAAATGCGTGAAAATACCATAAGTGGAGAAAACATTTGTAGGAGAATTATTTATGGAATAATACCTTCATTCTAATAGTGGATTATGGTATGTTATTTGGGGGGTTGAGTTGGCAAGTTGGCAAGCCTAGACCTTTTAGAACAGTGGCCCCTAACCTTTTGGGCCGCTAAATGCACAGATTCTGGACTGCGCATGCACGGAGAGCCATGTGTCACTCAAAGGGGAAGAAACTTCCCCCCGAGTGATGTCATAATGCCAGAATCCGCTCACTCTCCCATCACAGCTCCTGAGACACAACCTGCCCACCGCCCTGAACCAGCGATGCGTACCGGAGACGTAGTCCGTGACTCTGGCTGGTGTGCCTCCCCAAGCGGGGTCCTTCTCCTGATCCCACTGGGAGGTACACCGACCAGAGCCATGGCCCATCTGTGGCCCCCTGTTTTATGGAACACCCAAAGAGGCCACATCCTGAAGTGCATAATTTTTTTAGGGTCTATCTTTGAAAAATCAGCTCCTCAGGGGCAGAGCTCTGGAAATGAAATAGTCACAGGAAATGATGTATGTCATCTAGTAAATATGTATGGTGCACATGATGTATGCCACACTCTAAAAAGTGGGTCTACAATGCTCTTGGATCAAAGAAACGGAGCTAAATGATGCTGGTTATCATTCAATCTCCAGCTGGATCTCAGAACAGCACCAGGACAATGCTATTACAGCAAAAGTTGCTTTTACAGTTTACCCGGTGTTCGGCGGTAGAGTAAAAAAAAAAAAAAAGTCCAATTGGAGTTGATTTTTGACCAGTAACCCAATGACAAGCAGGGAGGAGGCAGGGCAGTTGTGAACCATCTGCAGAATTGCTCAGTCTTGAAAATGTTGTCACTCTTCTCATTCTAAGCTCCACATATATCACAGCAAGGGGTCAATCGATGCCGACTAAATACAGCACTTTACGAATCTCTCTGCGATTTGTATACCAACTCTCTATTTAACCATTGACTTGTCTTGCCCATTACACATTTCATTCATGAATCATGACCCAGTTTGCCAGCAGCTACTGCCGAAAGCTCAACATAACAACATTTCATAAAAATGTAGGTCGGAAATGGAATCATCAATGAAACCCGGCTTATATTTTTTTCTGACACATAGGGCCTCAGATTAGTTTGATCCTATTTTGTGATTAAAATAAGCTGACTAGATTTGAATCCTTTCCCTCCTACTTTTCACTGGTGAATTGCCTGTATAATAAAATTCCCTTTTTTTTTCTCACCCCGGAGACATTACAGTTTGCAAATTGCTATTTCATTGTTACATTTTGCATTAGCGGGAAATTGTAAATGCATTGTTTGGCTGTGAGACAATCAGATGCTGTCTCAGATGACAAAATATAGTACAAGCGCGGTCCAAAGATAGAGATGCAGTTCCAGCGATAGTCAATAGGGGGAGATACAGATGAAGCTGTTTTGTTCTTAGTACTATCAATTTCTTCATCATCATTATTATAAAATAAAAAAAAAACTTTGTTATAAAAAGAAGAATTCTAGTCTTATAAAAAAAAAAGAAAAAAAAGAAAAAGATGTTTTTGTAAAAGTAAGAGCTGCTGAAATTATTAAATACCACCGCCTTTCACTAGCAAAGAAAAAGATGGTAATGTAAGTTTGCAATATTTGCATATCAACATGCAGTTTTCTTTAATAAAACTTTGACTTACTACAAAACACAATAAACCAGTAACCCAGTACAATAAATCACATTATTTGCCATGTAATTGCTTTACAAAAGCATGAGCAATGCATTGAAAGCATGAGCACTGGGGGCTGGCCAATGGCTTTCAATAGAAGTGCACCAAATGCAGGTGTTTGAACCCATGGAGACCTAAGTCTAAGCTCAGACCTTGTGTGCTAATATTGAAAAAATGAAAGGAAAACAATTCATATTTTTGAGTTGATATCTTTCAAATTAATATCTATTTCCTACATTTTGTGAGTAATGCAAATGTGTAATGTACTGTTCAATCATGGCATATGTTAGAGAGCACGGCAGATGCTGTTTTCCTTCATGCTCTTTCTCTATCACTGAAACATCTAAAAACATAGGCAGGGAGTGGGAAGGGGGAATGTCACTCTTAATTTACTGACACTGTGTATATTTCAGCTTTAGCTATTGAGCTCTGTAAACAACAGGCTTTTTTCCACAAAAGCAGATGAGTATAGATTGGTCAATTTGTGCAAAAGAACCTGGAGCTCCACCTGCTGGGGTTAAATGTGAACACAATTATTTCTAAGCAAAAACTTATGTATTTTCTTTCTTAGCTTTGAGGAGATAAACATAAACAATAAATGCAACATCTCTAACCCATTGATATATTAACAAAAATTTTAAATTTTATTTCAATAATAGGGAAACCCCTAAAATGTGGTAAGTAACTGATTCCTAAAATCAGCTATGAATATTCTTTGACATTCACCAAACTTGTTTTTCATTGTTCTTTCCACCTTGGTGTGCCCACAGATGGCAACCTTGTAGCAGCCTGCAGCATATAACATCATCACCTCTAAAGGCTCCGGAGAAGACCAGGCTGCTGCTTAGATTCTGCACCTTGGCCCTTCTTAGGCCAAGCCATAGCATCTCCTCGAGGCTCCCTTTCTCCAAGGGTGACATATACATTGTTTTTTCATTAGCCATGTCATTTTTCATGCCTCAGGATTAGATGACACTTTTGTATATTATTCCTTCTGATGAAGCAGTATTTGTGAAACGTGTGAAAATACCATACCAGGAGAAAACATTTGTAGGAGAATTATTTATGGAATAATACCTTCATTCTATTAGTGGATTATGTTATGTTATCATGCCAACATTGAATCCCACATTATGTTATTCTGGTTTGAAATATAACAAATCGCAAAGTTTGTATATTTTAGAAGAAAAGATTTTAAAAATTTGTAATAAAGTTAATATGTCTTACTTTGTTGTATATTATTCAGGGGTGTGACACTTGGTGGATCAATATTCATAATAGAGAAGCATAAATTTAGCATTATTTTTTATTAATTAGAAGCAATAAAAGTAACTGATATTGACTTGGAATTATCATCTTGCTGTCCCTATACAACAGAACTTGTTCATCAGTTTCTTCGGGGAGGTAGCTGTGTTCATGTGCTAACATAAAATATACGGTTAGGAGGAGAAAGGACAGAGGGACAGAAAGATGCATTTATTAGATTACTGCTTCTCATGTCATTGACCAATAACAGGCTGAGGGGGGTGGGGACAATACCTGTAAGTTTTACCTAATTGCTGCAGGGTAAAATCAGTAAAACTAGGGTTTAGGGTTTGTGACAAAGCTGAAATATGCGCCTTTTGGAAAGAAAAACCACATTGATTTTATGTATTTCATCTATGTATTTAGCTGTTTTTCTAGAATTCAGATTTAAAATTTCACTGTTTTTCCATTTTTTGGACAGCTATACAATTTTCAAAGAGAAGAGATTTTTGTGCATTGAAGCTTCTAAGACCCTGTGTGTGCTCCTGCATTTTTCCCTGCACAGCTTTGTACTAGAAATCTCTTTCTCCATTTCCTTTACTTTTGTACAAAGAAGAAAGCTAAGCTGAAGCATAAAAAAAGCAGGTCAGCGAGCCCCAGCTAACATGTTTCCTGCAGAGCGGAATCAATGCTGAGCCATGTATTCCAGCACAGGGAGCTGGAGAGAATGGTCTGATCTACTTAATGTACAGTACAGGGTTCAATAAATGAGGAACAGGCTGGCATGAGGTGAGCCGTGTTCACAGTTTCCAAGAAAAAAGGTATTTTTAGTATCTACCAATTATTTTATTTTTTTTAGAAACAAACGTTAAAAGTGCCTACTTAAATATTGTACAAAGTGAACTGATTGTATTTTTTGCCATTATGTCTTGTATTACAGGCACCCCTGCCAGATGGCATTAAGACATCGATTACCTCCCTTGCAGCAGTATTAGCAAGGCTCTGTCAAGAACACGCCCACTGCCTGCTGATTGGTCAATTAAAAAGTAGCAGCACAGTGACAAGTCATGATCTTCCTGTAAGCATGTTCCCTGTCAGCACATGTGGTTGATAGCTCAGTCTGATTGGCTCTTAGAGTTTCCCTCTCCCTATTCTAGTCTTATGCCTTGTACAGATATCTGAAGGACATCAGATGATTGTTGCTGGAAATTATCTTGTATGATTTTTTCCAGTTACAGATAAAGAAACGAGTGCTACACACTACTACACCCACCTGCTCTTTCTTCCATAGGAGTGAACAGTGGTCTGTGGACTAATTAATAAAAAACATTAGAGGACAGCTATACACATGTCCTGTTTTCACCTGAGATGAAGAGTCATGCTCCTCTTGGGTGAAAATATGATATGTGTACAGGGATCCTCTGATGTCTTGTATCAATCCGACAAGGACAATCTTCTGACGTTTACATAACCTTAGGGGGTCTAATTATGTTTATCTCTGATGGAGAATCCCAAAACCAAAACTCGGAGAGCTTTAGGAAATCAAGCCTAGTATGTTTAACTATCTTATCATCAATTCTACCAAAATCCCCTAAACTAATGTTCATTTGCCTCCAAAAGAACACCCGCTTGTGTTATATTCAACAATAACATTCACATTGAACTCAAGAACATGAATTTGCTGCCATTGACAAAACTGCTATTGGTTAATACAGGTAGTCCCCAGGTTCAGGAGATCCGACATACAGACACCTGTTAGATACGAATGGGGCTTCCCTGCTCGCTGTGTGCAGAACAGAGGCTTGAAGAGGGGATGGGGCGGTTTGCATGACTTGCAGAAGAAATCTTTTGCTAAACACAGGTAAAGATGTGGGTGATCCTAGGGGGGTGAGCTCTTCCAGCAGCCTCTTGTTACTCTTTAATGACCAAGACAAACTCTG
>NC_092858.1:163095881-163096836 GCF_032062135.1 Pyxicephalus adspersus
ATTTTTGAGTTTTTGGAATTTTTGTCCATTCAAGCAAATAAATATTTGTAAGATCAAGTACTTTTTTTTGCAAAATTGGGGTCACAGTCATCATTACAACTCAACCCAAAGGTGTTTAGATGGGTTGAGGTCAGGACTCTTAGCAGGTCTTTCAAGGTTCTCCAACATACTCATTAAGCTATGTTTTTGTAGAACCGGCCTGGAATCATGGCCATGCTGGAATAGAAATGGAGAAATAGTAAAATGTGCAGCAGCTAACTTCAGACTGTTGGCTCGACTCTCAAAATAATTAGAAATAATCAAGTAGTGTATATATTATTATTTATTTTAGCACCCCTTGATTCGTTCTTATTGGAATAGAAATGGGCCTTTTCCAAAATATTGTTACAAGGTTGGATTACTGTAGCATTAAAAGTGTTCTTTTCTTGGGAATACCTGAACTCAAAAACCAACACTGATAAAGCACAGCCATGTATTTAGTTCTGAATCAAAGAAAGACCCATTTGTTTCATTGTAAAAACTCTGGATGTAAAAATTCATGGCTCATGACCTCTCTACTAGTCAAGGGTTCTCAGTAAAGTCTTGTTCATTGAAGAACAGATGGCAGTATCTACCCTCTACTATAGTTAGGTATAAAATATTAAAGTATTAGGTATAAAAATGATAATTTCACCTTTACTTTTGCATTCCTCCCCGCATTTGCATGAGTCTCTTTCGGGTACTCCAGATTCCTCCCTCATTCCAAAAACATGCAGTTAGGCTAATTGGCTTTCCCCCAAATTGGCCATGGACTATAGTAATGATATATGACTAAGGTAGGGAGATGAGATTGTGAGCCGCTTTGAGGGACAACTATTGACATGACTATGGACTTTGTAAAGAGCTGCATAATATGTCAGCGCTATATAAATATAAGTAAATGAATACAATAATAAATAATTTCAGTGCTGCTGAC
>NC_092858.1:163097126-163136011 GCF_032062135.1 Pyxicephalus adspersus
AAGTTCATTCTTCTGTTGGTATAAATACATGATAATATATAATAAAGCCCATTCTTATGCCGTCATTACATTTACTAATAAATCTGCTGTAGGAATTCATTCTTCTTCATTTATTTATTGTAACACATTCTTGTATAATTCTGTATTGCAGCTGTAGTCATCATGAAGCAGATATTGTAGTCAGGTAGTGTATGTCTCCCTATGAGGGATTTAAGGATGAAGGGAGAAGCAGCACATTGCAGTAATAAAAATGCCTGAGTTTTAGTGGTGGAATCAGACTCCCACAGCTTACAAGAAGGTTAATAATGTCTCCAGGCTGGAGCGGTGACAGGTTCATGCTGAGTGTACTTTGCTGTGCAGACTTAACTGTGTACTTCTCGTCCCAAGAGATTTCAGCCTGTGGACAGCTCCACAAAACCTAAAATACAAGAATTCTCTATATCACTTTACTGTGACACCAGAGACACCGCCTGTGTGATGATGGATGCCTTGATATACATGATCAGGATATTGGGACTTTTAATTATGGGTGACCAGTACCAGATATAAGGCATTAGGCAGTATTGGATCAATCTGCTCCCCAGTCTGTTGCTTTTCCTTATGTATTATATTATAGTACCAATGCATTTGCAATTACATCAGTCCTTGCCATAAATGAGTTATTAATCCAATTTACTTCTCTCACCATTACAAGCACACATTGCTCCAGTTTTGGTTAGAAGATGATTAAAGCTGAACACATATATGAGAGTTGTTTTACCTACCACTTACCTTGAAGATTTACACAGCTCGGTTACAATGCACAGTGTGAAACTGTCAGCAGTTCAGTAATACTTACAGGTCTTGTCCTTTTCTCAATCTGTGCATGGACAGTGAAAGGAGAAGCAACAGATAGAGCTTATCTCTCAGTCACTGCTCTCTTCTTTTATCAGATTGCTTTTTGCACTGCAGTACAACCAATGGTTGGTTCCTTGTGCTGCTTCTCCTTCCCCTAGTCTGGACTCCACTGCAAAGAGGACTGCAGGAGGCTGATATAAATACACATATTTACACTGCTTGCATTTAAAAATGAAGAATGTATTATTGATTCCAGAGTTACATTACATGTTTTTTGTTAATGTTTGGAGTTTAGGCCTAGTTTAGAGTTGCGATTGCTAACTGCTGTGAATAGTCACTTCCAGCTTCCCCACAATGTAAGGTGTCCTGGATGTAATGCAATGTAAGCCCTGCAGTTGTTTTGTCAACCACAGTTCAACCTCAACATCCGTGTCATGTGGTTGCAAACTGCGTTTGAGATTTGCTGCTGTTCGATGTTTTCAGTAAGTCGATGGATAAAGTTAAATTATATCCTTCCTTTCTCAGTTCTCCTGTAGCAACCTCAACCCCCTTCAACTGCTTTTAAAGACACTGTGAGCTGCCGTTGAACATGGTTGCATTTAGGTCAATGGACGTGTCATGTTGTGTTCATCAACTGCAGTCGCAGTTCACCAAAACTGCACAGTGACCTCCTGCAACCCCATGCGGAAAGTAATTCCTAACCACTCCCATAGAATTGAATGGGAGAGTGTGGGAGTGCAGATGAGTGTGTGTTAGACCGCTGTGGTCAACCACATATCTGGAATTAGCCCTAAAGTATCCCTACATCCCTACAACCTAAACAATTTGTATCCCTACAACAACTATTTTGCATGGAGCTATAGTTCAAGGTGGTTGCATTCAATAGGAGAAGCAGGTTGCATTGAGCAAACACAGCCATTGTTCACTGCAACTACACAGTAACCACAACCGCATTCCCAAACGCTCCCCTACAGTTGAATGGGAGAGTCTTGAAGTGCAGTTAAGCTGGAGGCAGAACCTCTGACCTAAGCCATTTGTCTAGTTTGGATAGAGAAGGGAAGGGTTACAGGGTCAAGTTTGTGTTGCTGTCTTCTAGAGGGATATAACGTTACAATATGTCCTGGGGACCGTTGTGAGATAGTGAGATGAGGGCTGTATTAGGAGGGCTGTCTGCTACATGGCAGCAAACAAAATGTGCATGGACCACAGGTGGGCTGACAAGGTGCATTGGGATGCCACTTGGGCACCAGTCTACCAACACTTGTCACAAGCAGCCCCACTATGCATTATTGTGAGCTAGGTCATAGGGATTTTTTGTCTTACTTTGTATCAATAGTGGGTTTGGAGTTTTGATAGTGAAGGTTAATTTTTTATGATTTTATTTTGTCTTTTGGTTAAATTCGATGAACATTTTACTAAATAACAGAACCCAAAACATGCATTGTACTGAAAAACAGAATGTGTTTTATTTAGCCTCATACTGAAACACAAAATGTGTTTTATTCAGAAAGCACACAGATCATTTGTACATGGTGGTGATGGAATGCTGCAGGTGTATTGAAAAGATTCACACATTACTTTCA
The DNA here is from genome assembly GCF_032062135.1 of Pyxicephalus adspersus. Lineage (NCBI taxonomy): Eukaryota > Metazoa > Chordata > Amphibia > Anura > Pyxicephalidae > Pyxicephalus > Pyxicephalus adspersus. The sequence goes on from NC_092858.1 coordinate 163,099,547, forward strand.
ATGAATCCATTGAGCCAATCAGCAGCCTTTCTGTGGCGTACACATTCTCCATGTGATGTAGATCTCATGTGTAGTTATAAAAATCATGTAGAAGAATTTAAAAAAAGGAGACACAATTCTTTAAAAAAAAACCCTCTATACAGTCCCGGCCAGTATTAAGTGACATTATTTCTATGCCATCGTCTCTTTCCTGATTATTCTCCTCTGGTGACACGTCAGCATACTCGTGAATGTCGATCGCGCCTTGACCTTTGACTTCTTTTTTAGTCTTTTTGGATTTTTTAGTGATATTCCGAGCTCCTCCATTATGGCATTGAAAGAAAGACACTGTGGGTAGAAGAAGAAAACATGCGTTTAACAAGTATTTCTTGCAACAATAAGTTATACAATGTAGGATTTGTGAGCTGAATTACTCATTGGCTTTGGGAATCTCTGACATCTTCCCATTGTCGTTCCAATATCTGCCCTATCCAACACAAAGCTTTTCTATCTCCTCCGCTTTCTCCTCTAATCTGATATTCAGGAACAGTACCAATAACCCTAATTATTTGGGATAAAGCAGATCTGACACAGAAATGGGCTTGATTTCATTAAAAGTTCCTTCAAAGCACTCCCAATGTCCTCATATCTGGTGGTAGGGTTTTGTCAACACTACTACACCCCCGCTGGATCTCCAGCAGAGACAACGGGCAGGAGTTAGTGTAGTGCATACAAGATATGATGGCCAAGTACCCCACTCTACATAATTCCCTTCTTGGCATATCCTATGATATGGAGCTCCTTGGATAACGTTCTGGGGGGTAAGATGTAAAATAAACTATTAACATAGTCTGATTCACCTCTGCATCTATAAGCATAATAAATAAATTCATTTTTAACATTCACAAACACAGGGACTGTATTTTCTGTGGGAGCATGTAGGGGACAGCCTACAATGTAAACATAAAGCATGCATTTTAATGGGAACCATTGAAATTAATCCCCTGCTATAATTTCCTTATTCAAAGCTCACAGTACATTAGTGTGGTGGTCAATGGGAAGAATGACTCCTACATTGCTGGCTAGTGGGAAGAATGTCATCCATACAGATAACCAAAATGATCACTGGTGTCACTTAAACCTGCGAGGCACAAATTGCTCAAGGAACCCCTAGCAACCTGTGGAGGAACCCTGGATCGGAAACACTGCTCAAAAGTGATCTATTGATATCTTTGAAAGTGAATAACTTCACATTAAAAGCAGCTCGTGAGGTCAGAGATGATTTAGATTTTTTTTGCCTAAAAGAAAACACAGAATATTTAGTGTGTGTATTTATTTATTTGTAGTCTGTGCAACCATAGCTTCTCCGCTAAAGAAGCTTATTTACAGGACCCACTAGCTGAAGCTCAGATTTGCATAATGATAAATGTTTAGAGCAATAATTTACTCCACCCACATCTCGGCCTTCTCTGTAAGGATCTGTACAAGGTATGAAAAAAGCTACAGCCTAAGGATGCATGGAGTGTATGTATTTTCCCACTTCCTTTGCAGGGTATCCTTGGGTAGACATTTTTAAAAATTAGTTTGAACAATCTAAAGCCCAACTCCAGATAATTTTTTAGGCAGTTATAGTACCAGGCTTTTGGAAATATGGTTCTGGTAAGCTTGATCTCCATATAAATTAGAAATAGAATTCAGATTGGGAATACCATCATTACAGGTAATAACCCCATACAGTTACTAGAATACAATAACATTCTATAGGCTACACAAATGGAAATAACAGGGGCGTGCAGGTCATTAGGAAATGGCATGCAAGAGCTGCTGTGCTCTCCCATTAAAATCTCATGCCAATTTGCCTAAAATAATTTAAGGTAAATAAAAGAAAGTTTCCAAAAATAAACACACTTGATTTTTCTTGCGTAAATAAGGAGGACAACATTTTAGATGGGCACTGAAACTGTAGCAGTAAGATTTTGACCCCTACTAATAGACAGGGAAGATGCACTTGGATCCACTAAACAATACAAAATGCCATTGGATGACTCAACCTGTCTGCAGCTGCCCAAAATGAAAATCTATGTTTTGTTTGGATGAATCCTTTACATTCTGGTTTCATTAAATGTATGGAGGGTTCACAACAGCAGCCAAGAAGCATTAATCATCTGTGACAAGTACACACTTGTCTTATTTTTTATGAAAGTGACAGAATAATACATATCTTGTAAAATGAGGAGTAATCACATGAAAGCCGGCAATGTAATCACCTAATGCTTTGCACTTCCGTTGTGCTGAGCAGATAACTGATGTGTGTTCTAAATGGTAAATACAGTTATTAATTGAATTACTATCTGTGATGTGGCTCTTTCCCAGCCATAATGGAAAATAAGTGTAACTAGTAAAAGGTTGTTTTTTTCTGTTAGTGGAGTGCGTATCTAACTTTTGCAATTGACATATTCACTGAACCTGTTGAACCTCTACCATGCTGTCCATATACAGAAAAAATGCAATAATAATAAGTCATGGGACAGCAATTGGACAAGGATTATTATTACACAGTATTTATATAGCACCATCATATTATGCAGTGCTGTACAAAGTCCATAATCATGTCACTAACTGTCTGTCAAAGGAGCTCACAATCTAATCTCCCTACCATAGTCATATGTCTATGACCTATACAGACATGGGGAGAACCTGCAAACTCCATGCAGATAGTGTCCTGGCTGGGATTTGAACCTGGGACCTAGTACTGCAAAGGCCAGAGTGCTAACCCGTGACCCACCATGCTGCCCAGCTTTAAAGAGCCTACGGGCATTTCTGGTTTCCAGTCATTTGACCTCTGCTTGACTTTTTGCGGCACAATTTCTTTTACAAAATATTTTATTAAACAAACTATATAAACAAAACAATAAAAAGTGTACAGCTATTCAAAAAATACAAAAAAAAAAAACGTTACAAACAAATCACACGGATCAATGAAAAAGTGTAAATCTGTTACTTCACAGCTATGAAGAGAGACATGTCATTAGCAATAGTACGATTACATAACTGCATAACAAAAATACAATTAAAAAATACCAAAGACAGAGTTAAGTTATACCTCATGATCTTCATGAGAAAGAAGAAAAAAGAAAAGAGAGAAAAGAGAGAAAAGAAAGAAAAAGAAAAAGAAAGAGAAAAAGAAAAAAAGGAAAAGAGAAGTCCTGCGATATGAGAAAAAAGAAGAAAAACATGTCTTTAAATATGGAGAAGAGAAAGAGTTGTAGGAGAAGGCTAATATTAGTCCAATCATGGTTGCCAGATAGTCAAAAATTTGTCGTGGGAATCATTAATAATAGCTGTAATTTTCTCATTGACCATAGTGCCGTGCATACGGTTTTTGACTTCCAAAAAAATGAAACCAGGTGTTTTCCAAGCACTCGCAATAGTTTGCTTAGTGGCCATAAACATATGTGTAATAAGGATAGAACCTTTTTTGTCAACATTAGGTAAAGGGACATGGAATAAAGAATGATGAGGATCTTTAGGTAAATTGATCCCCAGCACCGTGCTGATTATATGGTACACCTTTATCCTGAGATAAAGATTTTGGGGCAAAGCCACCAGATGTGGCCCATGGACAAGCTCAAGATAATTTGTCTCACAAATCGGTGAAAAATAAGCTCTAATTTTGCAATAAACAGCATGTATAGTTTCAACAACCATGGGTTTGAATGTACTGGGCTATTCTAAACACAAATTAAAGACAAAAAATGATGTTGCTCTGTAATCATCAATGCATAATGCAGATTTCTCCATGTCAGAGCCTCCAGAATGGTGAAAAGTGTGAAGCGTAGCCAGTGGCATCACCAAATCTTATTTCAGATCTCTTAAGAGTAGCAGTGGAAGGGTCGTAGTGCCTGTGATCAGGGATGCCTAGGCACACTCACATAGTAGGTAGCCCACTGCTATTTTTCAGGAAGAATCCTGTACATAAAGGTCATTTTTTTAGCTTGCTGCTTAGGTCCAAACAACATTTCTAGATTTTCATGATAAAAAAACAAATATTCACTTTATGCATTCAGTTCCACATAGGACTCAGTGTTGCACCCCATGTAGACAAAGCACAAAGCCTGCATCACACATCAATGATTTGGCTTAGTTTAACCTCTCTCTTACATCAGCTTAGGGAGACAAGATGTAAACTGTGTCACAAGCAATAGATCTGCACTGGGGGTATGGAAACCGGTTAACCATATCAATAATAAGCCAGGTCAGTCTAGATGTCACAGAGGATGCAAATAAATGGGGCCAGATCAAGTGTGGAATAATCAATTAGTGCCAGGCACAGAGCACCATTTCTGACCATTTGCAGCTCCTGGTAAATGGGTCACTTGGTAGTGCAGCTGGCTTTTTATTCAGGTGCTCGGATCAAAATTTATTCAGGGGAAGTTGACACGCCAAATAACTCGATTTCACAGACAACAAAGCTGAACCCTGTGAAGAACTGGAATATGATGCTGAAAGGGAAACACAGAAATATGACCCTGCAAGCATATTTAGTTTTCTGTTCATGTGTATTTCTATGCACTTGGTGACAAATGGGTAACTAAGAGCAAGGTAACCCACTAAACCTAATATTGTTAAGGCTGGTTTGTGATTCTGTTTAACCTTTTGTAATACTTCACAGTGAATTGGATGACACCACAACTCCTGTCACTATGCCCCGCAGATGCCCTGAAGTCAATGCATTCCCTTTCCAGCCAACCATATGATAAGCAAGGTTTCTACTCCTCCAGATATTCTTCCAGGGGTGAGAGTTTCTCAATGCAAAAGGTGGAGAGAAAATCTATGTCAATGAATACATTGTGACCATTAATGGTTTTCCAAATAACCACAGTCATCTGATCACCATGCTGCCTTCAAATCCCTTGTATGGCATACAGTTAGCTGAGTAATGGGTTTTGAGACATCCCAAACTGTAAAAACTATCTTTAGTAATCTTTAAAAAAAAATTATTCTGATTTATAGTTGTCAAAATCTCAGCAGTGGCATTTGATGTACAGAAAGAGTGAAGTAATTTCACCCACTTTCAGTCTATTTCCTCTGATTTAAAACAATGCATACTGAGATCCTTCTATAATTATAAAACGAGAGTTTCAAGCAAATGGTCTTCAAAAGTCCCAATTAAATGCTTTATATATAGAGAATCATTCTCTTGTTCTAAAAATATCAATTTAAAAAAGTTAAGCAAACTTTCAGCACTGTCATTTGTTCCTGTGATCACAGTGGGGTTGAAGAAAGGGACTTTGTTAGTGTGAACTCCAATTAACTAGTCTTTAGGAGGTTCTGCTTTTAATGTTCTCTGTTACTTAAAAGTCAAGCTTCTACAGCCTCATTAAAGATAAGTGCACCTGTATAGTGCCAGCAGCTATAAATGATCATTTCTATGCAGCAACTCTTTTCATTACATCCTGATAAAAACTCTGAGATGTATGTAAAAGAAGAAGAATCCAAACAAAGCAGCCACAGAGTCGCCCCTGCTGTGAACATCTCCTATGGCCTCTGCCATCCAACTTTGTACTAGCTATCAGAACTGCAAATATCAAAAACATCTATGGGAATGCTGAGCTGGCTTTTTTTCATGGAGAGATCAAACCAAGAGAGCAAAACAGGGTCATGCAAAGGGCGGGACATCTGATCAGCCAGGCCTTTCTTTCCTGGGTTTCTTCCAAAGGTTCCTGTGCATCCACTGAGCAAGTGGGTATTGATGTCTTTAGTAGATAGATATCTACTGTCTATAGTAGATGTAAACCATAGTTGAATGACATTTAGATTGCTTAAGGATCTGAAACAATTGCCATGCTTTATAACATATTTGTTTTTATAATCCTCCATGGGTTAGTGGTGGACATTGCCAACAATGGGCCTCTGTGCAGAACTGACATGGTGCTCCCGTTGAGGAGAATTTGGGACCCTGGGGCAGTAACCTTCCTATGTCTCTCCTATTTGTGGCAATTCAGTGCTGCTGATCTCCTTTATACATGCACTCCAAAAAAAGTATAATGCAGTTTCTCAGGGTGGGTTTCCTAATGGTGTGACCTATGACAGTGACCTATGTAATGGGTGTTGCAACAGTCTCCACTGGAAAAATGTTTACCAGAATGACAATACAGAAAAACAAATATGAAGCAGGATCAAAACATTGTCATTTTGTAATGGAAAGTACCTAAATAACAATTTCTATGGTAGGATCTTGGATTATTTTTTTTTTGGAAGCTGCAGATTTACAAATATTGAAAATGAGATAACATGTCATACTTTCTTTAATATATAAGGTTTGCTTTTGACGTACAAGTTCACCTTTTTTACAAGTTCCCTTTAGTCCTTCTACCTTGCCTCCTCAATACATTTTACCAGAGCTTTCATAACCCCTTCCATAGGTCTGTAATGGCCAACACTTATGGCTACACCCTGGATGGTAAAAATCCAATGCTGGGCTGCTTTTCCCTGTGTAATAACATCCTATAGACTTATATGAGACAAATTCATATTGCAGGATGATTTCACGTGTCGGGATGTTAGTGCGCGGGGGCAGGCGACTATGGACTAGGTTTTCACTAGTTGGGCTACAGACAGTACAAGGCAGTTTCCAAAGGAAGTAAGTACAAACCAGTTGGGGTATGACCCGGATAAATATATTGACCCTGATTTATGAAAGCTCTCCAAGGCTGGAGAGAATACACTTTTATCAGTGAAGCTGGGTGATCCAGCAAACCTGGAATGGATCTGGTCCAGGATTCAAAACATTTGTTAGCAAATAGCAAATGATTTTTCAAAATCCATTCCATGTTTTCTGAATCACCCAGTTCACTTCTGAAAGTGTATTCTCTCCAGCCTTGGAGAGCTTTCATAAATCAGGGCCATTGAGTGGTTCAGGTAAGGTGGATTTGGGGAATTTTGTAACAAAGTTGAACTTTTGCTTTAAATTAGGATTTTATTATTGTTTGCACTAAGCAAAAACTAATTGCGCACCAACATCCATGTCTCTCATAGAGATCATTTTTCAAGGTGGCATTGTCCCATTGTCCCTACCAGCCAATGATGTTTAACCTTTTAAAAAATAAATAAATCACCTTATTGTTTGCTATGAGCAACCATTCAAGTTTTGTTCTAGTTTTATAAATCAGCCTTCAATCTGTCTTCATCTAAGCATAACGCCAGGACTCCCAGGATCCATCATACATTTTAATGTTACTGGCAGCTGAAACATTCTCAGCAAATGAATATTTGTTTCCAGATGCTGATTTTGCACAAGTCACTTGTGTCTGGAAAACACGCACACTGAATTACAGTAATCCTGACTCTTCTCAGTTCAGAAACTATTCTCAAGAAGTTAAATTTCCAAGAAAATGATTCAAATTGCCCTGATTTCATTGCCGAGCGCCAGAACTTTTATATCCGCTGTAATTATGATTTAGGAGAATGTGCAGTATAACTTTTAGGAACGCTATCAATAATGAAAAGTAGGAAATACCCGAAACTAGACTTGAATTCAAAGTATATGTAAACCCAATCACTAAATTTAATATAAGATTTAAAATGTCATCTGGGAAGTAATTTTTAAAATCCACAGCTTTAAATCAAATGATCTGCTGGTCCTGCTATGAAAGTTCTTTTTAGGCACTTTTAAAGGGTGACAACATTCTATCCTGGCTTCCTAATCGTCCTCCTTTGCTATTGTCCTGGCACACAGGCTTCCTCTACAGTTGGCCATTTAAGCACACATTATAAGTATAATCCGCTGTTGTCACCACCAAGAAACCTAACCTGAGAAACATCCTTTGTAGGGTGCATGAAGGCAGGGAAGATGACAAAACTAAGACCCAGCAAAGGATAAAACATGGTGAAACATGTATTTAATAAATCAGATTACAGTCTGGCATAACAACTAATAAAAACCCTGTCTCCTAACTTCTTATTGCCCATATAGGTATTATACTTGCATTGTCCTAAAGCAGTATTTCCCAACCGGGGTTTTGTGGAGCTCAGGGGTTCCTCCAAAGGTCGCTAGGGGTTCCTTACGTTGCCTCTCCGGTTTAACTCTTTCTGGCTATCTGTAAGGGTGACATTCTTCTCATTAGCCAGCAATGTACGAAGCATTCTCTCCAATAACCAAGTGTGTACTGTGAACTGTGGATATAGTAATTATAGCAGGGATTCCCTGAAGACCTGAAGGTTATTTCAAGATTTCCCAATGTAGAACACTGAGCAATAAGCCTATGTGAGCATGCATACAGTAGGCTATACAAGAACCACCTACAATAATGGTTCATATAGTCCTTATGCATATAATGAGGTCGTGACTCACTGATATTCATGGTATAAGCTAAGTGGTTGGAAGAAACTACATTGGTGGTCAATATGTTAAGAAGTCAAAACAGATTTTGGGAGCAAAATAAAGAAAATTCTGCTAATAAGGTGAACCTATATAACAATAAATGAAAGCTGACAGTTTAATACTATTTTATTGTACTTGAAAGAATCCTTTTATCTGTACATAGTGTTTTTTTTAATTAAAAGTGGAACAAAACCTAAATTAGAAAAAACTGGCTGGTTCGTTATTGCGAACAGGCGTTGTCTTTTCTGCAATAAAATAAGGTTACCTGCCTGTTGTCAATTTTTTTTTCAATGTACACTGAGCTGCATATGTGCAACTCGGTAAATGAAGCTGGGTATCTTGACATCCCCCTGGGCTTCCAGGAATGAATGAACAAACTAAAATGAAATATTTTGGCCTGGCCATCCAGGATGACCAAAGAATTAGAACCAAGAAGAAGTCTGGGTGCAGTGCCAATGTCAGAGCAAGGACAGGTGACTCTAATTATAATATTGAGATAGGGCAGGTGAATGTATTTTTTTTGCATAAGGGAGGTAGCCTAGCCTGCTCGCAATTCTTTGTAATTTAAGTTTCATTTTGCTAAATAAAATCTTAAAAAGACTTAAACCCTGTTCCGTCCTATCCAAGACAGAACAAATAGTTTTCTATATACAGCAACTGAACATAGAGGGATATAAAAGTAATATAGAAAAAAATCAAATCAATTTATATTTCTTTAATGCTAAATCTTTGTGATTAGGGGGTTCTTTGGATTTCAGCAGTTATTTACTATGGAAATGTTCCATAAGGCTTGGCTTTAGAAAGTAATGTTTATCAAAGCATTGTATACATGCACCAGTCAGTTGACCATTAATTGCTTCTATAGTGCGCTATTCATCAAGTAGTGAGATAATTTATGAATAAATAGGCTGGCTCTTGCGGTGTAATTAGAGAGAAAATTGAGTCATTGCAGGGAATATAAAGTCAGTGGGGGATTAATGATATAAAGCACTGCGTAGTATTAGTCCTTGTTTTAATGGATTAATGGAACAGTTAATGGTAATTGGTTTTCATGATAGATATAATACCTGGATATGGATGTCTAGCAGCTGCTAAAGAGAGTGCACAACTATAAAGGAATTCATAACAAGCACTTGAAATGTATGGCCATCTAATCCAATGTCCATTCCCAGCATTAGAGAAGTAGGCCATGGTCAAAACATTTTAATGTTAGTAAGGGAAGGTTATCTTTTGCCACCGGTGTCCTGTTAAGGAAACCCCTCCGTCCCTACCTGTCTCAGAGCTGCAAGAAATAGGAAATCAACCAAAATTGAATGGAATTTTCTTCTTTTACGGGTGCTCCTATTGACAGATGTATTCTGAACTCTTGTCCTGGGTATAAGTCTAAAAATTGTGGCTTTGCCTTGATTTCCTTTTTAATGAAAGTGATCACCACGACAAAAAAAGGCGAATTTCTCTTTTATAAAACTTAACTAAGTCTTTAACTACCTTTGTATAACAATAACAAATGTTAGATCTCGAAAACAGGATTGTGGAATTAGAAATAAAAAATGAGATGTTTTTATTGATAGGCCCATTTGAAGTTAAAAAAGAACCACTTTGAGGATAATAGATTCTGACTCATCAATGACATTCCTTGCTAAACTCCTTCCTACTTCCTCCAAATCAATCTAAAATCAATGACTCAGAAAACACTGAAACTAAAGAACTAGAACTTCTCAGAAGATTATTTCTCCTAAAATAATTTTTCTTTAAAGTAAACACTACCTAAACCAGTCTTATAAAATCAGGCACATTCAGGATTCAGTATTGGCCATTGCTCAGTGTGCAATGCAAGCACCGTGGAAGCCATAAAACTGGGGCTTTAATAGGAATATCCTAAAAAAGCATTAACCTGCTTCTTCCTCATTTTTGCAGCTCCTACTTGTTCTTCATTATAGGAATTATAGGAGGTAAAATTTGACTGACCAGACCACAACCTTTATGGCTCCTAAAGTGTTTGTGGTACACTACAAAGAAATGTACTGTTAGCCCTGCAGGTCGTGCCGGCGCCGCTGCTCCTATTTGCAGGCACAGGCGCCGGGTCCTATCTTTCAGGTAGAGTAACACCGCTACCTGTGTTCCATGCCTGAGTTTCCTTCCTGGCGGAGATTTGCTCTGGTGTTTGAGCTGGCGTGGGTGTGTCTCTCGTAACACATACACGCCCTCTGTTTTCTACAGCCTATGGCTGGATCTCTGCAAATATTTAAAGGCACCTCCTACTACAGGAAGTTGCCTGAGCAATCTCAAGGTTTTACCCTGTGTAACTCCCAGTGCTAAGGTGTTTCCTCTGTTTGCTTTACTGTGTACCGGACCTTGTTTACTTACCCTTGGACTTTGCCTGTTTGCCGCCTGACCCTGATCTCGGATTACGTTTTTGGACCTTTGCCTGATTGCCGCCTGACCCTGACCTCGGATCTTGTTTCTGGACTCTGGTCTGATTGCCATCACCCTCTTGGCCACACAAGCCCCTCTGTGCTTGCACCAAGTACCCGGACCCCTCTGGTCAGCTGCCATTGACCTGGGAGTTGCTCTGTAGTGGCACCTGGCAGCTACCCTGCGGCCCAAGCCTATCCTCACCATCAGAGGCTCTAGTGAAGACCAGGTAGCGGCTTAGTTACGCCCCTCTGGAGCATACCCAGTCAGTGGCACAGTGGGTCCACACCCACGTGCATAACATGTACAGAGATTGGGGAATCTTACTTAGTAGTAGGTGTAAACCTATAATAGTGTAAAATAAAGTGAAAAAACAATTAAATTCAGTATTGTATTTGAACTCACTATTTTGAATTGCATGGCTTCTTGCAGTGTGATTATAGGGCTGAGCGATACTGGAAAGCACCAGAGTAGCTGAGACACTGGACATGTAAAAACATAAAGGCCAAGAAGTTGGAGAATACTGAGAATGGGTGAACAGGTGGGGTTGGGGTTTGAAGGGGAAATCTTAAAAGCATATTGGAAGCAGGTTACTAGGCAAATTTTGAGTAAATGTCTATTTTTGAGTAAATGCTGCACATTGAATGACCCGTGTAATTAGAGCCTCTTGGTTGTTGGAAACATGGCTGAATTGATTGGATATATTGATTTTTATTGGCTAAATGTTTTAGGGTAAGGACAAAGGTGGTCACCTATGTTTTTGATATTGAGGGGACAAATACACTTATTATTGATCTTTACCCACAGTTTAGGTTCCCACCCTTCCATCCCGTTTGTTCCTTTTTTCTTCCTAAATGTCATAGCTTTATTGCAAGTACTAGATATAATTTGCCAGTAACCAAAATATTGTCCAATATGCTTTCAGTGGGATTTGTTTGCCTGAATGGCCTACTAAACTTAGGGCCTTTCCATGCTTTTAGATTGGGGTATTCACAGCTCCGCCATGATGGACATTTTCAGTCAAGTTACAGTCTATGCTTCTCAACATCCAAGAACTTTTAGGCAAATTCTTCATTGTATCATTTTTAATTGTACTCCTACTCTTATCTACTGATGAAAGTTAAATGAATTATTAATGGAAGCCCTGCAGATGCTTAGCAGATGATAAACTGTCTCCTTATCTAGGAATAACACATTTGTGCTCTTTGAAAACAATATGTGTAAGCCTGAATTGCCCTTTTTATTACTTTTTTGTTATTGCAATTTACTTTATATAAAAACATGAATGATAATACAATAATGCTTTGTCCATAAGTGACCCATAAAGTGATTTAGAACTTCTGATCTCACTAGGTACATTGTGCTGAACAGACACTTTTTCTTCCACATACATGGAGCCCAGTGGGTTAGAATATGGATTTTGGTCTTATAAAACCCTGAATATGAAAAGTCTGCTTTAAATGCTTTGAAAGTTATGGGGGATTACTGCAGAAAAAACAGATTCTGGTTCAGTGCAGACAGAGGCCCACTTTTCTATCCAAGGGCTTATGGGTAAGGAACATTTCATCCTTTAATTCCACTGTAAATGTAGCTCAGGTCATGCAGTCCGTCATGAGGTGAGATTGGAAAGTAACAGTACTTATTAAAGAGACGCGAAAGGGAGAAATAAAAAGTGAAAGGTTACTGAAATGGAGCTGAATGTGCAGGGAAAGATCACTGAAGGGTGCACAGTCTTCTCTGCCAGTAAAAATTGCAATCACATAACATGTTTGATATATTAAACTGAATAAGTGGGACTTGTGCAGCTGATTTCATACAGGGGAGGGTGTCTAAACAAAATAAGGCAAATGTATGAAAGTCATACATTTAATATTAACATTTTCCCTGCACTTTTATCAGCTAAAAATATACAAAATGTCATGTGATGCTTCATTCATATCATTCCCTATGTACAAGTATCCTTAGGATATTTTGCCAACATATTAGAAGTTTGTGAGCACCTGACAATCATCCAAATATGAAGTTCTGCATTCTATTCCAAAATCATGGTCATTAATATGCAATCCACCACCTCCTCTTTATGGATATAATAGCTTCCACTCTATTGTCATTGAGAAGACTAGGTATAAATAGGTGAAATACCAAACCAAACTCATCAAATCAAGTGCACAGTATAAATGTTTGAACTGGAACAAAAGGCTTTCCCCAAACTGCTACTATAGGGTTCCAAAACCACATTTGTTTAATATGTCTTTGTTTGCTGTAGCAATAGCTGTATTCTTTACTGGAAATACGTAAACTCAATCAATTGAAAGGCTTTCCACATACATTTGGCCATATAGCCCATGTAACTATTTTCTGAAACTGGAAATCCCATCCCTTCTTCTGCAACAAAGAGGGGAGCCTGTTTCACCTCTTCTGATATGATCTACAAAACACCCTGGGAGTCTTTATATTGTGTTGATCTATATTACCCTATTGGCTCTCAAGCACGTATTTCTGTATAGAGCTGTCCAGCAATTCAGCACAGAAGTGGGTGCATTAGAAAGAGGAAAGATGAAAACTATTTGGGTGAAAGTTCTGGTTTTAGTAATTGGATTTAGTTCTACTTTAACTAATTGCAAAAGTAGAGGCCACTCATCTTGCTCATTTAGCAAGTCATATCATCATTCTACAATAAAGTGATACTCAGCTTTATTCACTAGAGGTCAAACTGATCCATGCAAAAACCCTGGGAGATGTTTTGATGGGGTTAAATGGTTGAAATATGTCCTGAAGCTACAGTTCAAACTGCCCTGTGCTTAGACTGCATCTTGCGGGCACTATTGTTGGGAGAACAAGAGCTAATGATTGTATGTGTTTTAGATTATACTTCATCCCACACACTTCTGTAGTTGTCTTTATCTGTTCCATTGTATCCTCTACTCTCATCCCTCCCAGCCATCTTTTCTTCCTCTGCTGATCTTTTCTCCTTTGTGTGATGTGACACTTATACCTCTTCTTTGATCTTTTGTTCCCCTGAGCTCAACCTTCATGCCTCCTGTACTATCATCATTTTACAAATATATTCTTTATACAAAAATGTTATCATTCAAAAAATGTGCACAGATTAATTTACTCAAAGATTATCAAAACCATTCTCAATTTCCCAAGGTCTTAAATGTTCCTTGCCATGTGTCTCCAGATTACTTTTTTGAAATCTGAACTGAAGGTAATGTGAACTAACAGGGCGGATGAAGGGAAACTCACCTTCAGCAAATTGCTGGGGTGACTCCTATGATATATGTTGCTTTTTTTGCTTAGTCTGTTGGAATAGAGCTGGCCTGAGCATTTGTTTTCATTTTTTTTAGATCTACAGATCCTCCCTAAGATCAGGGTATTGACTACTTCTGCATTCTTCTGTTAAAGGTTCCAGTGTGAAATATAGCCATAATAGGGTTAAATATATTTTACTTGGGCAGCCAGTCACTAATAAATTTGTCCAATGGTCTCTGCTAAGAATATGATAAATATTTAGTGTTCCTTGAGTTTGGGTCTCGGGTCTTGGCTTATATAACACCCTGGGCTAAATTGCTAGACAGATCCAAAGAAAGAGCATGGGGGAAGTTGCTGCTGCTGGACCCAGCAAAGGAGGACAAACTGTCCACATGGGAGGTATTGGTGATTGCAATCAGAGAGTATGATGTGTTGCCATTACGTAGAATAGTCCTTGACAGCTACAATTGGCTCAATGTACCAGGAACGGCCTGGCAAGAAAATATAGAAAGGCAAACACAAGTTCAACTAATCCCGAAGGTTTGGTGGTAGTGATCCACAGTCTGATATTGCTTTTCTTGTTTGGTGGGTATCCTACTCCCATCCAACCCTCTTTTTTAGATGAGTTTCAATTTAAAAGCAGAAGGCTCATGGTGGGGTTTCCTACAGTAATAATACTCTAGTGGGGACAACAACAGAATGGCAAAAGTGGACATTTTGAATCTCATAATACCATTTTACAGGATATCAGAACATGGATTTGGTGGTGAATATTAGGTTCCCTCTCCCATGTTTCCAACTGGGGAAGGGCTAGGAACATTTGGTCAGGGTGGAGTAAACACAACTGACATTTGCTTAAAATGTATGGCTTATTGTGGTTAAACAAAGTGATTTAACTATAGTACTATAGTAATTGGTGGCCATGGTCAACGGTGATGTCAAACTGATAAGCTGAAATATTTTTATTTAATTGTAAGTCATACTTGGCAAAAAAGGACATGAACACCTAAACCTTTTGCTTCCACTGTAAATAGTATAATAGTATGGCATCAATGAAATGTAAACAAAATTATTTTTTACAAAAAATGCTGTTCAGCCCCAAAATTTAGCCCCACACATGTGTCCTGGGCTCATCTTTTTCCTTAGTGAAATTTGGAATAAAGAGTAAAGGGAGGGTTATTAAAACCCAGTCCCCTTGTAATAGGAATACACTAATATTACAAAATATTACAACAAACTAATTCAAAATAATGAATATTAGGATATTAAAAAAGTTAATGCCTTCCCCAACACACAACACATGCATGCTATAGTGAAAGGGCCGATTCTAGGCGCTTATTTATATTCGTTTTAAATTGATGGTTTTAAAGTTTTACCTACAAAAAACTTGATAACAACTTACTAAATTTGGCTACATTTTTTATACTTTAAAGCAAGTTGTGTGTGTTGGCACATTCTAATCCCACTTAATGCTTCCGTCTTTACTGGAGAGAAGCTGTAAATTGATCTCACGTACATAAGGCCAACAGAGAATTTTTTGGGGACATGGTCTGTTCCAGAGGTAGTCGTAAGAATGGCAAATTGACCTGGGTAGAGTAAGTAAGCCTAACATGGAATGTAAATGGTCTACCTGTCTTATGTGAAAAACCAATAGGTAATCCAAGTCTTGATTTTGTTATCTACACCCAGTAAAGTACAGATATATGATGGATGCACTGTATTCTTCATTTATTCTCCAGACCTTAACTCTAAGAACTAATAAAAATACAAAATCCAACAATTACAAATGAACCTTTACAGGTCAACACAACCTTTCCACTTGTTTTTAAAATTGATCTACTTTAAGGTCTTTTATTCTGAACAGAGAACTGATATGAGAAAAAATGACCTCTGCCCTTGCAGTAAACTGGGAAACAACAAAATGCCGCATGAATGGAGAAAACCTATTTTGGAGAAAAAGACTTTCTGGAGTAACTAATCTTGTTTTCTGTTTCTAGAGAAAGGACCAGTATGTAATAAATATATTCTTTTTCAAAGGTTATCCTACGTTTTACAGTCATGTGAAAAAGTATGAAATTTGAACAAACATTAGGTCTTTGTTGAAACAATGCCTATGAAAGGGACATACTTTAAACAAATTATATAAAATCGACATGATGGTAATTCTAATTTTATCATGTGGAAATGTATGTGCATTCTGACATTCACCACCATTTCAAATCCATATGTATAGATTTAGGTGTTTCAGATTACATGACAGTGATTAAATAGTGTTTCTACACCTTTTTAACATGAGTGAACCCTTCACATAACTTTCAGGGACCCCCTGCTATAATCACTATAACCACAAATCATTAGTGTGGTGGTCAGTAGGAAAAATATATTTTACATTAGTGGCCAATGGGAAAGCTGCCACCCTACCAATAGCCAAAAAGATCAAGGAATCCTTAGCAATCTCTGGAGGATCCCTAGGGTTCTACAGAAACCAATGTAGTTGAGAAACACTGGATTAGAACCTTCTTGGAGACTATGCACAAGAACCTCTGTTACGCCTCGGATATCTTGGGTCTCTTTGATAATGATGTGTGTGGTGTCATCATGCCAAGATAAAAAATTCTCATTGTGACCCTTAAAACATTATGGATGACTATAAAGTAAGTCTGGGAGTTGATTTTAAGAACAAAATATTTGAAATTATTCACTCAACTGTAACATCCACAAATTGCTTAGATTATAAAGACTGCTAATATAGCCAGGAGTGGTTAACCCAGCAAACTTAACCGAGTGAGAAATTACGAATGCCATATTTCAAGGGATCTGCAGGTAGTTCTTGCAACAGTTTATGTCAAAGTGCAAGCATTTACATTCAGAAGGAGATTGGACCAATTTAACCCGAATAGAATGCATGTCAGAAAAAGCCTTTGCTATGGAAAAGGGACAAAAGAGCAAGCAAAATGATGGATTAGTTGTGGTCTCGGGTTTGTTTTAATGATTCAGGGCATTAGCCAGTTCAAGTTATCCAGTCAACTATAAATTTTGTACAACATATCGAAGCGAGATTGATAAGAGTGTGTGAGGTCATCTGTCCATAGGTTAAACCAAAAATAGATTTTAGTTTCAATACAATACTATCTTAAAAACTGTCTTAAAAAGCAATTCCACAAGAAAAAGGTTCAAAAGGAACATAGAGGGTTATGAACTGGCCAAGTCAAAGCTCTGATTTGAATCACATTGAAATGTTACAGGGGATTTGAAACAGCCAGATCACAAATTAAATTCTATGAACATTTACAACAGTGGAAATTATTCATGTAGAAGTTGTATTTCACTTCTCACGTTAGGGAAGGTGAATGGATGGCAATTGTGCGAAAAACCCTCAAGGAGTAATTTCTGCTGAAAGGGGCTTTACCGGTTTCTCCGGCCTATTAATAGTGTTGTTAAAGAAGGCTTTTTTATTGTGTTTTAAATCATACAAATGCCTCCTTCATCTAGCCTAAAAGCTTCCAGGGCTGCTTTGGTAGCAGTTTGGTTGACATATGACATTACAGATGGTGTAATGTGGTTGTGATCTGGTTTTTAGCGCAACCACCATTGTTCACTGGTACCTTTAGGTACCTCCTCCTATTTACTAACAAATGATCAATTGGGTGTATAGGTATGCTCCTGTTGGTATGGGTATTAAGTTGGCATGACTTCTGACTTTCCTGGTTTATATTATTATTTCATGTTTAAAAGATATGGAAGCCTTGTATTTCAACATTATAGTGTATTCTCAATGGACACCCTTGAATTTTTGGCTCATGTGAAACCCTGAGTCAGTCTGCAACACCAAGAAGGCAGATGTAATGTAATGTAAGATCGAACTCTATCCCTATGAGCTGTTCAGGACCATTGACACACCTTTTACGTATATTATACGGTGTGAATAGAGGGTTGTGTTCTTATTCCTCGCTCCTCCCGCAGTAATTTGCCACAGTCTAATTCCGTAGACAGGGTAGTCCCCGAAGTGGAGTTTGACGGGTGGGTTGGTTTACATTGCAGACCGTAAAAGAAACAAAAGGCCTTGGCATGCAGAAAGGGATGAGAAGAAACATGCATAAATTAATAATAATATGACAATGACAATAAAAGCACAATGAAAATAATAGTATGGCAAACTCAATGGAAACAATAGAAAAACAATTCAAAACATAACAATAAATGCAAATAAAAGACAAAAACAAAATGACGTTGAATTTAATGCTGAATGGATGTTTGAGATATCCTTTAATATAAAAAGATGATACTCAAATTCTATTAAAGAAAAAAGATCCCTATTTAGAAACACTATCAGATTTTAATGCTTAGTAGACAAGAAAAGGCAAATTTGCTACAAGGCAAGGTTGCTATAAGAGTTAAAATAAAAAAATTAGGAACTAATACTAGCAATCAGAGCTTTTGAACAAGGCACGGAGAAGTTTGCGGACAATATTATCTCATGATAGGTATATTATAAATCTCATAAGTGTCAACGTAGACCAAGCCTGACATCTTTAGTACTGTAACTGTGTAATCCAATTTGCTTGCTGAACTGTTTCCGATCATGTACAGGAACAAGGCAACCACAGAACTAGCAGATAACATGAACACTTTTTATTCCAAGTCCACCAACCAAGGCAAACGTCTTACCTTGTTTTATTGTAGGCACAGGGGCACTCAACACTCACCTGTTCTATATCGCTGTTTTTCCGAGATTTGTAGATGAACTCTCCTATTGCTACAAAGACTGATAACACGAGTCCTGCAGCCAGAACAATAAAGATCCCTCCAATGTTCTCCACTCCCAAAGCGCTGGCTTCTTTACTGTCTTCCTCTGGACAACCATTCCCTCGCCACCATTTCTCCTTCATCATGTGTAATTTCCCCTCTTCCTGAAGCTGTAAGATGGCGATGGTGATTTTATCTCTGTACGGTGAGCCTGTGGGAAGATTGATGACAATATGTGTAGTTTTTATAATGTTTATTTTAAGAGGAAATTGCAATGCCATCAATTTAAAGTTGTTACTTGTTTTAAAAGGTTGGGGCTCTAAACATGGCAGAGGACACGATTAGCAAATAATTAGTACTCTTGCCTTGAGGATCTAAGGCAGTGTCCCTGAACCAGGGTATCTTGGAACCCTAGGGGGTAATAGGGGTAATCCTTGGGCAATGAGCAATTTGCGCTTCTCAGATCATTTTAATTTACACCAATGCCCTTTTGCCTATCTGTAAGGGTGGCATTCTTCCCAATAGCCAGAAATGTAGGAGGTAAAATATAGTAGGGGTCCCTGAAGACCTAAAAGTTCCTTCAAGGGTTCCTTCATGTTAAAAAAAAAGTTAAGAAACATTGTTATTCCAATTTAGGATCCTGCAAGCCTGGATTTTTCTCTTTTTACATGTTTGTATGAGTATATTTATTAAAGCAGAAATAAAATATTTTTTTAAATACAATCTCTGAAATTCAAGTAATAATATTAATACTGTCATCTTGCTGTTTCATTATCCCTCCTTAACCAATATTTAGGATGGTGGTGTTGCTTCTGTTTGAGGGAGGTAATCATTACAGGGTTTCTTGTAGGATCAACTTTTATTCTTTATCAGGAATCTGGAACCTAATTGAGCATTTTTGCACCCTAATATTCTCTCTTTTAAATAAAACTCTTTTCTAATAGTAAATTCCTGAATACTTAGGACTCTGCTTGCATCATTAAATGCCCCATTTGGTATTCAAATGATGATGATTCCAAACGATGACGATTCCACAAATTGAGGGCCTATACCCTGGACTTTTTTTTGTAATTTTAAAGATGCCAAATAACCTGCCTGGGCTTCCCCCTGTAACAAATTTCATTTGCAATAGGCCGATTCTTTGAATGGCAGCACGAGACCGGGGAATAATACTGCTGAAATATTCTGCTTCTAAAGCTTCTTTAGGATTGGACTTCTCTGCATTACAGGAATGTTTGGTGCTGCAGAATAATTGAAAGGAAAATTCTAATACTGATCTGGTAAATAAGTGAATATAACTAGTAATGCAGCACATTTGTAGATGGAACACTTGAAATACTGTTTCGAGGGCAAATTTTGCTTTAGCACTGTATTACAGCCTATTACTTTTCTCCAAATTAAGCCATGGGGAGAATAAATGATGTATGGCCATGAAAGACACCCAAAGTAGGAAGAACAACAGATACCAGACCACAGTTCCACACTTCTTCACATTACATCAGCCACCATAGGGTTGATTTACTTGCACTTGCGCAATCTGAGGTTGTTCACTTCCACTTTGCAAGACATGAGTCACTTAGCTTATTGAATGTTATGAAAATTTACTTTGCAACACCCAATCACGTGGAAGGAAAGAAGGACAAGCAGGATTTTCCCAGCACATGATTGGATGGTTGAACTCAGCAGTGTCACTATGTCCAGTGAAAGATCCCGTACAAGGGGATAATTCACTTTGCAAACATATACCTATATATTAGTAATAAAGGCAATTTAGGAATATAGATCTATATTTTAGTAATTGAACCCTAATGCACCTTCAAAAATAGGCATAACTTTACATTGCAGGAAAAGGTGGTGGGCAAATGTAAGAACTCAGTTTGATAATAGGAAATTATTAGGCACAAAAGGTCTTGGCTCTGTCAATAGCTGCACAACTACAGACTGGTACGGCTACACAATGGCTTCATGAATTTGAAAAGTTCAGTTACAAAGGTAATACTTATAAATTACACTAATCAGCATGGTTGCTTTGAGAATTTGCTTTGTCCAAAGTTGGCTTTAGTTAGGCTTTCAGGATTTACTATTGTGTTTACAAGGAACAGTTTTATGCCCACTCTGATTTTAGTTACTTTAATTTAGCTAACCACCTTTTTAGTCTTGGAGTGTTACTGTAACGTGAAACTGTACAAACATAAATCAGCAAGATAAATATAAAATTGAAGGCTGTGAAAATAGCAGAGTTAACAGTACTTGGTCATTAATCCCATTCCTCTTAGTTTCTCCATGTGCTGTCTGTTTCTTAGTTGGGATTTTGTTTTCTTCTCATACTTCGTCCAAGTAGAAAAATATATTTGTCTTCGTACTCTTGTCACTTGTATTAGCATTTTTCAACAACAGTTCCCAGAAACAGTGTATTAAAAAGATGAACATAATTTATACATTTGAAAAATTACATTTCTATTGAGGGCTGGATATTATGTATTCCGAAAACAAAGTGTATGGCTGGAAACCTATCATTTCTCACAAGTGGCAGCACATTCATTTTAAAGGACATTCAGTTAAAATGAAAAAGTAGTACACCTTAGTA
Source organism: Pyxicephalus adspersus (assembly GCF_032062135.1). Lineage (NCBI taxonomy): Eukaryota > Metazoa > Chordata > Amphibia > Anura > Pyxicephalidae > Pyxicephalus > Pyxicephalus adspersus. Next base: position 163,120,912 of record NC_092858.1, read on the forward strand.
GTAGTCCTTATTAGTAGTACACCCTATAGAATTTGTTGACTTTTTCAACCAATTTAAACATTATAATAACTAAATTAAACATATTTCAAATAAAGACGATATATTTAAACATATGACAACATATGACATATATTTAAACATATGATCAATTTCCATGATGTATCCATTCTGATAATCTAAAAAAATAAATGTAGACTGATCAAAGTAAGTACACCCTTACATTTGCCACCACTTGAAATGAAAAAGTAGTACACCTTAGTGGTACACCTTATTAGTAGTACACCCTAAAGAATTTGTTGACTTTTTTAACCAATTTAAACATTATACTAATTTAAACATATTTCAAATAAAGACAATATATTTAAACATATGACACATAAATTTCCATGATGTATCCATTCTGATAATCTAAAATAATAAATGTAGACTGATCAAAGCAAGTACACCCTTACATTTGCCACCACTTCAAATTCATGAACTTAAAATAAAATCTGTTAGGAAACGCTTATTGGGCCAGCGATTGCCCCCATCGCAGTATCCCACACAGCCTATTTTGTCCAGCAATGTCATGTGCTTCAGCAAAGAGAATAAAGAAATAGCAGCAGCCCCGCCTCCCTTTAGCCGTGAAGCCGGATGTATTTTATCGGCATCCCCAGCACCCACTGGTGTGCTGCGCACAGCTTAAGGGGATTTTAGAGGCTGATCAATTCCTGACTCTATCCTGTGCTGTCATTGGCTGCTGGGACTTTATCGCCTCTCTGCTCCCAGTCACTAGGGCCTGTTGTACTGCTAAGCTAGGCTAACTTGCTGCTGGTGTGTATTCATGTGATTTACTGTTGCTGGCCTTGCCTGTTCCTTAGCCTGTGAGTTTTTTTTGCCTGGACCGACCTTTTTGCCCATGACTCCAACTGCTTATTTCTTGCCCTTGTGTACCTCATCTGGTGGAGGGATTGCCTGTGTATGACCTCTGGTTCTGTATTCTGGACTTGTCTCTGTTGGAGTCTTAATACTGCTTTATCTGTGGGCTCCTGGTTCTCTGCCACCCCTTCCCCAGACACCATCCCTTGTGCACCAAGTTCTGAGGGCAACCATGTGCTGGCTCCTGAGGCTGAGCTGAAGATGAGGAGTGTGGTGCCAGATTGGGGGACTGGTGTCTGGCGGGTACTGTTGCTGGACCAGGGCCTTACAGATTCCATATTAGGTGCCAATGATTACATCCTTTTTAGGAATTATGCAGGTGGAATCTGTGTTATTTAGGCCTCAGCTATCTGGGGTTTGGTATTAATCACTGACATGTTGTGGCATCAAAAAAGTTGTGAATGCCAATAAATTTAAAAAGCTTTCCAAAGGATTGGAAATGATTTGTTTCAATGTATGAGTGGTATAGCTTTAAAACAATTGGTATTTTATCCAGCACTAGCCAGGTCAACAAAATTTAGGAGCTAAGCATGTGATGCTGAAAGGAGTCTCCAAGAACTGCTAAACATTGTACACCCGGATCCTCAAGAAATGTAGAGATCAAAGAAAATGCATCTACCATCATAAAGAGATTGCACCAACTACATAAGCGTTATGCCAGAAAAATGTTTTTGCTTTTCAAGCACATTAGAGAAAGACTATAGCTTGTCATGCATAGCCAAAGGCCAGGCCATCTACAACAATGTGGTGAGGAATGGCCAATCAAAGACAAAGCTGCTTGGCCACAGTAAGAGATATGTTTGGTCCAAATACAATGGTGGTTTTTGGAGAAGTATCTTCTAGCTGCAGATGTCAGAGAGTTTTGGACAGTTATTCAAAACACATTTAAAATATAATTTCTGCTAAAGGGGGCAATAGTTTCTGAGGCCAAATGTGTACTCATGTTTTCCACTGTACATCATTACATCATTTCATAATTTGGTTGAATAAATGAATGAACAACTTCCCCTTATGTTTTATACAGGCATGTCACCTTTATTTGTTGGCACTGAATAAAGATCTATGGTTTGCATGTTTAAGTATGATAAAATTTTAAACATTTTCATGGGGTATACTTTGCTTTTTCACTTGAATTTCACTCTACATTTTCTTCTAGTGTAATGACAGAAAACGAGTGACCTTGGAGATCTTGTCAATGAAAAGAATAAATTTGAAATCTATTGAACTTCTCAGAAATAGAAGTTTATATTTCTACATAATCCCAGATGGCGCAACTATTATCATGGCAGTCAATGCATTGGCTTTGGGTCCGGGGGGGTGGGTGGATGTCAGTAGTTTCTCTTTACCTTCCTTTCAATCTCTGGGGAAAGGCTGACAAATGTACTGCAGGCAGTTCCTAGGCAGGTGATGGGGTTAGTCGGCAGATACAGAGTGTTTCCCCTCCTAGGTAACTCATACAGAGACCAATGTATTTGTTTTAGTTGAATTTTGCTGTTCTTCAATGGAAAAGGCATTCACTTTCTCAATGTCTAGCAATGTAGGGGGTAGAATTTTACCCAGCTGAGACCCCGTAATTTGCAGTATTCTGCAATAACAACTACTCTTGTATTTCCATCTGATGTGGTTTACTGACATGTGTTGTATTGTACATTTAGATGTTTTGAACTGACTGACTGGGACCCTAAAATACTCTAATGAAAGCACCTGATTTTCTGATGTCTATGCCGTTTAATCTTACTTTAAAATACAGCAAAGTTCATGACAATAAAACAAGCCTTTAGGTGGACCTAATATCAATTATTATTGTTTCATGTATGCATGGATGCTAATTAATGTGTAAGTGTACCACTGCCAGGTATTTATTAATAAAGCAAGTTGGTGATGGCTTCTTGGTATATCAGCAATTAGGCTTAAAAAAAAGAATCTTGCATGAAATAATACCTGTCATAAATGTCATATCTGGTGGAGGATTATACAGCGGACTCCATGCTTTATGGTTTTCTTATTTTTAATAACAGCTATACCAGGCAAAATATGGAATAAGCCATTGTTCCGCTCATTATTAAAAAGCAATTTTCCTACCTGTCTCTAGCTTTAACAATTTAATCACTGACATGGAACGAAAATGCGGATAGTAAAATCAAAGTAAATTTAGACTTTCTGATCTGCATACTTATTTCACAGCTTAGTGAATAGAGCGAAGCTCCACTGACTTTAGCTATCTTATCATCTTCAATATCAATATTATACAAATCCTGTTTTTGTACATTTGACTGCATGTGCTTACATATTCCTTGCAAAGTGAATGCACATCATATTCACTAAGCCAAGTGAATTATCTCTTACAGAGTAGAAATTTACTTTGTCAAGTAAAAAGTGTGTACTCTTTTAGTAAAACAATTAATTTAGCAACCTATTACAGGACTTGAAAGGGTGATCAAGCAAAACTGGAATGTATTCCTTAAAAGTCATTTGCTATTTCCTGGATCACCCAGGTTCACTGATGAAAGTGTATCTTCTCCATTCTTGGAGAGCTGTAATAAATCAGGCCCACAGTATTTTTTAATTTTAATGAAGTTCTTTTACCTTCTTTCTATGTCGCTAAATTAGTAATCAACACCCTCCTTCAGAAGTTCCTTATCTAAACTTTTAATTTCATTAAGGAACACTGGGCAGTATATTGGCCATGTGTACTGCCATCATTTTGCCATGTTCATTGCTGTCTGTGCATGCCAATGCAGGCAGAATCTTGGTCCCTAGATTGTAAATGGGAGGTAGCCAGGTGTCTACAGCAGAGCTCTACGGGTAACTGTGATTTAATGTAGTCACCCAACAACTAGAACAAGGATAAAGTAAACTTTTCTGAGTTATTATCTGCAGATAGAGACCAATAAAGGTGGCATGAAGGGGGGAAGGTTGGTAATTGTGGAAATGATTTGTTGGGTTTGTTGGGAGAGGGATTAGACTTGACTTGGCCAAGCTAATTTAAAAAAAAAAAAGTCTCTGGTTTAGCATGCTATAGGTTTTTACATTGAAAATAATAGGCAGGGGGCAATAAATCACTGAAACCTATGCTTTTCTTTAGTGAAAGTGGAATTTGTGGTTTGAAGGCAGCCACAGAAGACTTCCGGATAATAAAATACCTGGGAAACCACTCAGAGGGTATACTTCTACAGACATAGATGCAAGGGGCTACAACAAAGTAATGAAAGGATCATAAAATGCAAAAATATAAATGCCAAGCCACCCTCAACCATTGCAAAAAGCAATTGCAGCTTCAGCCCCATTCAGCCCCTGGTAGAGATGAAACTTGATTAGTTACTGTGGGCAGCTGTTTTCTTTATTCCAGTCGTCAGAATTTAGCCACAGAAAAGTCAAATGAACTGGGAAATATTGATTATGAGTTTTCAGGTTCCTTGAAGATTCTGCAGTAGTCCGTAGTCAGAACTTGTGCAGATTTTTTTTACCAGATGTTTTTTTTTTTTTACATCAAATAAAATATGGCCTTTAAATAATTTTTTCAATAAGAACTGTGGTTGGGTTTCCATATTTAAGTCCTCTTGATAGAAGTCTTTAGCAAATCCCTTCATAGTAATGTGACCTTTTCCCTGCACTTTTATTTTTTCAGGACAAATTTACCCATAAAAATAGGATAAGATATAAAGGAACATGTAATTTCTCAACAACAGTTCCACATCATGAATTATCATCCACTGGACAATTTTCTTGCACGCTTACTTATTCATCATAATGTATCAGTCATACATAAAGATGCATTGTCTAAATTAGGAAGTATCAGGTTCTCATCATGTCCCATTTATTTTTTTAAAACAAAATGAAAAATAAAAAATAGCCTTAAAGTCCTCTAGGGCCAGGCTTGTGGCTTTCCGGTCAATCAAGCTAACCTTTAAAGAAGACTTACCGATGGGGGTACCGACGCCATATCCTTTTGAGTCAATGAGGCCTCCGATTTGAGTTAAGTTACAGTTCCTTTGCGTGACATATTCAATGCTAGTGGACTCCATGAGCAGAGCATAGTCTGTGGTTAGTACCCGCTGTATTCCTTCATCATTGTTCTTCACCAGCGCTGTCTGCTGCCGACTGCTCATAAACGCCCACATCTTTTCATAGGTAGAAATCTTGGATTTCTGAAAAAAGCAAAACCAGCAATCAGAGGCCTACTTGGTGCAAAACATCTATTTCATGGGAAAAATGTTTGCTGGGAGTAAAGGCAGCTAATAGATGGTTTAGGAATATTCAGCCTTAGCTTTTGATTTAGAGGTGTTTGAGTACAGCCAGTCCATCTGCCTTACTATACTATAAAATATCGGTATTAAACCCTCCATCATGACTGCTCCACATGAACTCACCAATAAAAACAAACTGAATCTGTACTCTGTTTGTATATATAGCCGAGGTCTTACCAGAAAATGTCAGCTTTTTATTAAAAGAAGTCAAAGCTGCATGCAGAGTAAAGAGAAAAATGAAAAGCAGAGGAGGAAAATGAGAAAGAAGGAATAGGGGAGAGGTGAGAGAAAGAATGAGAGGGAAAGATGTGTGAGTGCTATATATAAACAGAGAAAGAAAGAGAGGGAAAGGTGAGAGCGTTATAGAAGGTTGGAGGGGGTAGGTACATGTGGAGAGGGCATAAAAGGGAGTTGAAAAAGATGACAGAGGACAGTATTATTAAATTATTATTAAACAGGATTTATATAGCGCCAACATATTACGCAGCGCTGTACAGTAGGGGAACAGATAGTGGGTATGAAGGGGAGTGAGGGGGATTAGAAAAAGTAACAGAGGCCGAGACAACTAGAAAAAGGGACACTTATTAGGTAATGAAAAATTAAGGATTTTGGGTTGGAAAGGGGAAAGGCTGAAAAGGTGGGAAAGTGAAAGGAAGAGGAAAGCAGAGATGGGAAGAGGGATGGGAAATAAAGACTGATGGAAGAAAATACTTCCTGCACTTTTTGGGTATTGTTGGGAAAGAGAGGGATTATAAGAAAAAGTAACAGGGAGTGAAATGACTAGGGGCAGCAAGGGGGATGAGTCTTATGGTTGCAGAGATGAGAATTTGAAGGCAAGAGGAGAGTGGTGAAGGGAAGAGGAAGGGAATGGGAAAAAAACATTGATAGAGGAAAGTAGGGGAACCCTAAGTGGGTATGGAGGGGAGGAGAGGGATTATAAGGAAAAGTAACAGGGATGGAAGAATTAGAAACAGCAAGGGGCTACATGTATTTTGGGATCGGAAAGGGGAAGTCTAAGAGATGGGAAAGTGAAGTGAAGAAAAAAGAAGATAAAAGAAAAAAACAGAAGATGAGATAAGGTGTATGAGCAATCAATACACTGGGAAGTGAAGGGGGGGGGGGGGGAGAAAGCAAGAAAACAAAGGAGCTAAAGGGTTTGTTTGAGTGGTAAAAGGAAAAATAGAGGAACATATGGGTAAGGGGAAAGAGAGGGATTATGAGGAAAACTAACTGTCACACTTACCTCTTCCTCACTAAAGCTCAGGCGTCTCTCTGGTGCGCATGCGGGCAGTTCTGACGCTGGGCGTACCTCTGTTTCTAAACTTTATCAATTTCGTCCAATCCTCTGGTAAATCAGAAAATAGCCTTCTAACCATCCCTGGCTATTTAGCTAGCTCACACACTGCACTCTGTGTTCGTGCAACAACTCTTCACTAGTGCCGAGCCCCTAGTTCTGTGCTAGTTCCCGTACACCTGTTGCTTAATTCAGTGTTTCCTCTGTCCAGCTCCTGTGTTAACCCCTCGTTGTCCGGTCTGTTAGTTCCCAGCCAACTTCCCTGTGTTGTTCCAGTGTTCCTGTCTGTGGATATCCTTGAGTCTCCTGTGCCTCCTGTTGCTTCCAGTGTCTCCAGTGTTCCCTGTGCCCTCAGTGGCCCCTCTGTCACTGGTGTCTGTCTTCTGAATCCCTGGTGTTTGACCCCTGGCGTGTGACCTGACCTCTCTTGCTTGCTGCCTGCCTCCACCCCGGCTTCCCTTGACTATCCCTGTGTTGTGATTTGGTACTGTGTTTTGCCCACCTTGGTGTGCCCAAGGACCGCAACCTGGCAGTAACCAGCAGAGCAACAGCCTCACCATCAGAGGCTCTGGACTAAACCTGGTTACTGCTCAGGGCTTACTTCTCAGGGCTCACACCACCTCCGTGCAAGTCATAGCGCCCCTCAGTCGTCCTGTCTCTCTGTACGTGACACTAACAAGGGGTGATACAACTAGAAGCAGCAAATGTATTGAATGATGTAATGAATTATGTATTAAAATAATAAAGGTTTTGGGGGTTGGAAACGGAAAGGCAACAAATATTAAAAAATATTAAAAACTAATTGGAAGAGTAGAGAGGGGAAGAGGGAGGGAATGGTAAGATAAGACTGACAGTGGTAAATGTAGAAACATGTAGTGATTATGAAATAAAAGGAGAAGGAGAAAAAGTAACAGTTCAGTGTTTCTCAACCAGGATTCCTCCAGAGGTTGCAAGGGATTCTATGAGAAATGAGCAATTTGTAATTCTGAGGTCAGTTTAATGAATTTTTGGCTATTAGTAAAGGTGTCATTCTTCCCACTGGCCAGAAATGTAAGAGGCATTCTTCCTAGCGACCATCCCGCTAATGTATGGATGTGGATGTAGTAATTACAGCAGGGGTTCCCTAAAAGTTATTTCAAAATACTTCCATGTTAAAATGGTTGGGAAACCCTATATTAGTTAATGAAACATCAAGATCTTGGGGTTGCAAAAGGGAAATGGATAGGGGAAAGTGGGGGAACACTTAATGGTTAAAAGAGATATTATAGGAAAAAATAATGGGTGTGAAACAAACATCAAAGAGGACATGTATTAGGTAAGGAAATATTAAGGGCTTTGGGGATGGAACAGTAAAAGGAACAAGAGATGGGATACTGAAGGGAGAAGGAAAGCAAAGATTGGAATAGGAAAGAAGTGGAAAAAAGACAGAAAATAAAAGATACATAGTGAGTATAGGGGAAAAGAAAGGAATTATGAGAAAAAAAAAATGGGAGGGAGGGAACTAGAAACAGCATAGGGGATATGTATTATGAAATAAAATATTTTAAGGTTTGGAAAACATAAGGCACAAGGGATAGAAAAGTGAAGAAAAGAAGGAGAGAGCATAGTGGAGAAAGGCAGAGGAGAAAAGAGGAAGGGAGATGAGAAACTAGTCCTAGTGCCTACTACTTAATAATTAAAACATTATGTAGAACTACATCAACTGCAATGATAAATTTAGAATAGGCTATCAACGCATGTTACTTATGCTGTCAACTGATGGATCTGAATATGTTGTTTTACTGGATATTTGACATGATAAATCACTTCAATACAAATGGTATAAATCTGTCCAGTTTTACTGTAAAATGTTTTCTAGAGGTAGAAGTAAACGGTGATTGTTTTAGAATAAATATTCTTTTCACTGCATAATCGCATTTAAAACAAATTTTTAAATTCATTCAAAATTCATTGCTTTAATCTTCAATTTCCACCCCACTTTAACTACACCTATATATATCTGTCATAGTCCCTCAACTCCCACCTATCTCATCCTTGGCCTCGGTATTGGAGGTGGGTCAAACATACTATTCCCACTGACTGTTTGACTCTTTAATAAAATGATTGGCATGGCAATTCTCATACACAATCTTGCATTACACTGCTAGAATATAGCTTAGTTCTCTTAGAATGGCCATATTTCAGCATCCATACCTGTCTAAAACACTAAGGATTTTTTAATGTATGCTCCACTTCTAATATTAGTAGCAAACACAATAAAGCAGACAATTTCTTAGCAGAAAATCTGGCACACAATTGTTTAACCTTTCAGGTGTGAAGGGGGCTCGGAGCCTGCTGTGCGCAATGCACGTACACCTGCACATCCATTTTGACATCCCCTTAATTATCTGGCTGCGGATGCTTTAGTTAGGCATAATTTAAAGCAAACTGGAATAGTCATTTGAGTTCAGTGGTTTCCTAGAAACCAAATTTGCAGAACAATGACATTTGTTCTAACCTGGATATATGTTGATGCTGTTTAATACAGGTGTATGGTTGGTTTAAGCAAAATGATAAAAGAAGCCTTTGTTCTTGCATGAAAAACATTTACAGATAAATATAAAATGTCTTGACGGGTGGAAAGAAATCTCACCAATAATAATATGAACTTTTTTCACTTATGGTTAACCAATTTCTCTCTTTTTTTTGCTTGCAGATGCACATTGTACAGCTGCTACTAAAACAATGCTTTCAGGATTTACTGTACTGTATTAGAGGGAAGGATCTGAAAATACGACTTGAAGACTTTACTCATTTTTATGAAGGATTAATGTAAAGGTAAAACTATACTAGGTTCCCCCATGACCCAGAGGACATGGACAGGTCATAAAGTTTCCCAGAAGTTTATTGCAATGGCAGTGCCTAAAACATGAAGTCTAGGCAGACATCACTTCCCAAGGCTTGTCAGGGCAAGAAATGATTGGCAAGGTTGGCAAACTTTGTCGCCTTTTCTGATTCCACATTGACTTCCTCCAAGGTCTGCGGCTACCTTCATTAATAAATAGATATTTGTTATTCTGGAAGATATATTATGATTTGAATAGTAGTATAGTTGCAGCATAGAATGAAGCCTTTGTAGTGTATACAGACCCATTCACATAAATTCCTGTCCACATATGGGGTAACAGTCTAATACCTCTGCTGGCTCTGCTACAGCCTGTACAGGTACAATGGCATCAGAATCCATGAAAGCGGGTTGGGGGTGGAGGGGGGATTGCTACATAACAATTGTTAGGCTGAACTATAAATTGCCATCCTTGGAGCAGCTGATAGTTGGAAAGGATCAAGCAAAGCACTACATTTTGCAGCTACATTATGGATAGATCAGTATTAGGGATACAAGATCAGGAATGGTCAGCAAGGATTTGGGTCAGAGCGGTCAGCACACAAACATAATCAGGATATCAGTGATGGGGGTCAGGGAAATTAGGATGAAGATCAGAGCACATGGCACACAAAAAAAGAAACTAAAATTCCAAGGTTATCTAATCAAAAGTAGTACAGACAAGACAGATAGAAGCCAGGGGTAAAAAATCAAGGGCAGATACCATTCCAGAACCCAGCTAAATTCAGAGAACCAGGTCAGAGTGAGCTATTGAATACCTTCCCCAACTAAGAGTACAGAATATTCACTGAATAAAGAAGAGTCAGTGCACCAAGACTGCAGTCTGATCCAACCACATTGGTGAATATCTGTTCACAGACCATGGCATACACCTAAGCAAATCATGTGTGAACAAACTAGGGAAAGAAAGTAGGTTTTGCAGTTTTGTAAGTTTTTTGAAAAGAATGAGTGGCCACTTAATATATGATTTTTTATTATTTTGTTGTTTGTGAGTATTACAGAATTATGGAACCTGTTCCTAATAATTTACTCATTTTCTTTGACATGTGGTCAGGGGGAGCTGTCATAGCAAATAAAATGCATGTAATTACACCTATTAAATTTAACAATACAATATTTTTGTTATTTTTTTGTAGACATTGTAACTTATTTGCTATATTTTCTTAAAAGAAGATAAGAGTTCAATATTGACCTTACCTTAAAGAAGGTCATGGTTGAGCCATCTCGAACAGCCCCATATTCTATTTTTGTCTGCTTGGCCAAGTCGTCTGCTGAATCGATTGGAGATTCCATTCTTTCCACCGTTAGGAAGGCGGCCAAGTTTGCCGTATAAGATGAGATGATGATCAGGGTAAAAAACCACCATATACCTCCCACTATCCTGGTAGAAAGGGCTTTTGGCATTAGCTCTGATCCTGTTTCAAGACACAGCAGTGTTATATTTCAAATGGACAGATGAAGTACTATGGCTGCTTATCTGGATTTACCGTTTTAGAGTTTTAAAATGAAAAAGTGAAGCCTATTTCTGAAAGGAAAAGGCCAGTTCTTTCTATAATTAATATCTCAGCTATAACTGGAAACTAAAGTCTTATGTCACCTACACTTTTTGCTCTTACAGAATCCATATAGGAGGTTCCTTCTACATTCCTAATATCTCCATACATCTCACAAGGCCATTACAAGGTTGTCCCTCTCTTTTATTATTTTCTTTATTCTACAATTAGGAACATTGATAATCATAGAAGAATAGTACCATAGCTTGATCTATTTAAAGGCAAAATGGGGATGAGCTCGTAAGTTGGTATCTTGCCAAGAATGTATAAGCACAAGTGGAACACAAGTGGAGCTGCTGCTCATGGCAATCAAATTCCAAGTTTTGAAAGATGGAATGTGATAGCTTGCAACTGCTCTGCTTTTGTTTTGGTCTTTTTTGTTTTTGTACGTCGATCCCCTGTAAACTAAGAGAGGTCAACATGTGATTTCACTTGTAATTGGCAACCATAATAAACTGATAATAATTTCAGGTAGGTTTGGGTTTCTAACACTATAGAGGTAATCTCGAGCTCTGTGTATTTTCCCCAGGAGACTTAGACTTAAACTACATGGATAGTTTTTGCAAGCCACCAGTGTAAAAAAAGATCACATAAAACTGGTCCCAGGCTGACAGAATGACTTTTTTCCACCCACAACTGTCCAGTGATCACCGGAGAAGTGAGCATGAAACAAATTATTTGTGGTGATGTTTGGTCCCCTGGCTCAAAGAACCAAACACAACTCATGTAGCATAGTCCCACAGTCATCTAAACAGATGCAGTGCACATTATTTATGATGTGGCTGTTTTCTAGGTTCCCAAATGTCTGTCTGTCATTGTTTTTTCAACAGAACCTCACCAAAGATCACAAGTTCCAAACCAATCACACATAATCCAAGTGTTTTATTATCAATGAAAAGTCTCAGCATGCCCAGGCAATATTCCAATTGTTTCTTTTTTTTTATTTGATCAAATTGAAGAACAAATGACATGCTGGAAAAGGCTGCTTTTCGGAAATATTTGCAGGTTTTGGGTATGAATATTAATATTATCATTCTTAAAGTATTTAAATGAAAAAAAGGCTTTGAATTTAATTGTAATCCTTATCATCTATACTGGCAAATGTGCTAAAAAAATCAAACTGAATGTGAAAAAAATGAAATGTGAAAGAAATGTAGATAGTAATAATTAATGAGTGTCCATAAAGTAAATAGTAATTTTGTATTCCAAAAAAAAGTTGGGGAAAACTTACATATTAAAGGCTTAGAATCTAGAGCAATGACCCCTAGATGAACATGTTTACTTCTTTTCATGGTAATTAGTGCTGTTTCCTAAAACTTAAGGGGGTTTGTTCTTTTGCTGGGATCTCAGCACTTTATGATCTTAATGGCACAAGAGGTAACCGTACCCACCTAGTCATTAATTTTGTGCTTGAGGGAGGTTTATTTTATTAAAAGATAATATTTGGGTCAAGGAAGTTATTATTATTATGCCCATACATTCAACTTGTTTAGTGCCAACGTGGCCCCCTAAACAGGTATTTTCTGTGCCTAGAACCTTGTGATGGGGAAACCAAGTAGGTCTTAAGTATCAAAGCAGAACACCACTTCAGAGACACAACCTGCCCACCACCCTGAGCCTGCAATGCATATGGGAGACATGGTCCGTGGCTCTGGCCAGTGCACCCCCCCCCCCAAGCAGGATCCTCCACCTGACACGGCAGGTCTCACTGGCCAGAGCCACGGACCACCAAAATTTTCTCACGGACCACTAGTGGTCCGCAGACCACAGGTAGGGGGACTGCTGCTGAACTGCATTTTAAAGCTGGTCCAGATGGGTTAGGTTTAGATGCAAATTTAGGAAACAGATTTACATTTGTAAAATCATGATGCCTGAAGTTTATTTTTACTGGGGACCCATTAAACCCATGCAACAACAAAAAAATTTTTAAGGGCTTTCTTACTTATTAAAAAAACTAAAAGTCAGGATGTGGAATCTAGCTATGGAGTTTTATTACAACATTGAAAACTACCTTCAGTGGTCCATTTAGACTGCTTTGCAGGGCCTTGATAAAGTCTTCTTTACTTAAATCCTTTTGAACCTATTGGAGCTATTTAAGACCCCTTAGGATTATTACTTGTTTATTAAAAGGCCTTATGCATACATGTCACTTTTTGACCTTTTTAACATGTGGGAACCCATGACAAAACATTAGGTTTTACGGAACCCCTGCTATAATAACAGAATGTGCAGATCACAGTATATGTGGTGGTCATGGCTGATAATTAGGGGGAAAGTCATTCTTACAGATTGCCAAACATATTTTTGATGTTAATGGTAACTGACCTGGAAGGCACAAATTGCTCATTGCTTTAAGAAACCCCTAGGGTTACATGCAACACTGGTTGGGAAACACTGCTTTAGGGAAAGTTAAACTTTTCAACTATTTTGCTAAAGTTCACAAAGCTATTTGTGTATCGGCAATGAGATCACACACCTTGTTTAAATATGCTTTAACTGAAATTGCACAATTTTAGAGGGCACAATGTTGGTATTTTATCCTGATTTCATGGTAAAGCACTTTGTTTGAATGATTTGTTCTACCCTCTTAGACACAATCAAACTCTTGCTGATATCTCAGCTATGACACTGAACGTGTTTACACTCCAATCCAGCTGCACGATTCAATTATCTGCCATACTCCCTGATGTGATGTATGCCCAGATTGTCTCACTGCCTCATTAAACTCCAACAAGTTTAATTTGTTGGTCCCCTTTTATCTAGTGCAAACAAATACATGAGAAGTACTACTTAGAATGCATCCTTTAGCCATCCTTCTTTTTCTTATCCTTGCAAATTGACCCATTTTCAGGTCAATCTGAAGTTTTGTGAGTAAAGTAGCAAAATAAAAGTATATTGTGGATTGGCACCCCGGGGAAGCAAGATTGGTAGAATATGTGTAGCAAGTATAATTAAAGACAATATTGTCATTGGAATAACAGTATTCCAAGATATATAAGTGAAGAACTAGAAGGCATGTCATCAGGATTTGTACCAAAGACTAGAAACAAATAGGAGACAGTGGCTGAAAAGTCTAATGGCAGATCTGGATTATACTTAGAAAACACCTTGGCCTAGGGTTACTTAATCCAATGTACCTTACCACAAGGAAATCTATTGCAATAGCCCATGCAGGGTAAATGCAGAATCTGGAAGTCTGTCTTAAATGTTTTTGAGAGGCCTTGCAGACCATCAATCTGAGATGTACCCTTTCTATACCAGCTTGGTTTAGCCATAATCCCATTTATAGAGGGCACTTTGTAAATACAATTTGTCTTGCATGTCAGAATAATGTTAAAAATCTTCATAAGGACCTCCATAACAAGTAAAACTGTGTTAAAGCCATTTGGTATATTCAGTCATTTTCAATAGCAATAATCTGGGAAAGATGTTCATTTTTTGTACTGCCTAATATATATAATATTTATTGTTTCAGGATTAGCCCACTTTAAAAATTAGCCACACTAAAGATTATCCCTGCAGCAATTAAAATGCTAAGCAAAGCCTATTAGAGCTAATGAATGTTGACATAAGCTAAGAGGAAGCAGCTGAGCTAATTCAGACATTTGATATGATTCACACTTCATATATTTATAATAAACTCATTTTATGTTTTTTGAATCTGTGTTTACTTAAGGCATATTTTATCCTATTTCCTACATTTTTACTATAAACATTTTCACAAGAAGAATCAATATATGTTCTTTTTAGTTGTGCAAGGAAGGGTTGGAATTTCTGTGTGGTTTTAATTGCAGTCTTTACTTGAGGAATTGTATGTCTTGAGGCTCCTGTGCAGCATAGGTCCTAAATTCAATTGCAATGTGATGCAAATATAAATTAAAGAGGTGTCAGTAGAAATCAGTGCTTCCCCTCAGGAAAACTTGGTAAGGGGCTCCCACCCTTCAAAAGAAAAAAAAAGAGGATACTCAGCATTGGAGCACCAAAGTGGGCTTGATACAACCTTTGTCCCTGGGTTCCACCTGCACACTAACATACATTCTATAAATATACTAAATACACAATATACCAAAGAAAATTTCCCAAGCTTGTTGGGGCAGTGTAAAGATCTGGGGTGCCTGCGGGGGCAGTTTTATGATCTGGGGTACTTGTGGGGGCAGTGTTATGATCTGGGGTGCCTGTGGGGGCAGTGTTATGATCTGGGGTG
>NC_092858.1:163136303-163160770 GCF_032062135.1 Pyxicephalus adspersus
GTCTTGGTTTAGCAATGTTGTGGGCCCAAAACAATTAGGTTAACTGACTATCTGAATATGACCAGGTTTTTCCATCATGGATTTTTTCTTCCCTGCTGGCATAAGCATAGTCCAAGATGACAATAGCATATATCGGACTCAAATTGTGAGTTCAGCAAGCATGAAACATCATTTGCATAAAAAGATTGACAACGACAGAGTCCAGACCTTAACCCGATTGTGAGTCTTTGGGATGAGCTGAAGAAGACTTTATGCAGAGGTCCAACTCTCCCATCATCAATACAAAATTTTGGCCAAAAATGTATTCAACTCTGGATGGAAAGAACTATATATTTATTATATATATATATATATATATATATTCATGCCAAATGCATATCAAAATCAAAGTTCTGCCTTAATTCCACACTTATATATTACAGACTGTAACTAGGTCTATCAGAGGCAGAGATTGCAGGAACAATTTCCCATGTGTCTCCTGTAATTGATTATCCATGTGAATATATTACACATTTTATGCAGATAAGTGTGCATATGTGTATATCAAAATCTCAGGGAAAAAAAAAAAAAAGAAACTAATAACTGTGTTAAAGCCAAGTTACTAAATAATTTTGGAGCTGTACAATCAACTAATTATATATATATATATATATATATATATATATATATTATATATATATATATCACTTTTTATTATCATTTTTATTTAAATGGAGAGATCCACCACTTCATTTTAAGTCCAATGTACAAGGCATTAATATCTAAAATAAATGTTTCATGTTCACTTAGCATAGTAACATCAAATGTTGCATTCTAATTTCTGTCTACATCTAAATCAGATGTAAATTCATCATTTGTCTGGCTTTATAGCAAACGTTTATTATGTTTTTCTCTTTTCAAATATATGCTTTTTCAAATCCAAACTAGGAATGTGTGAATGGAAGGATTTACTAAGCTCAGTTCATTACAATTTGTTATCTGTTACTCCTTAAGTTTCACTAGCATAGAGAAAAAAAAAAATTTTACAGCAGCCAATCAGTGGGTTGGAACATGAAAATAAGGTTTAATAAGCAGCACAGACATTTTTTCCCCAGCCACAACATAAATTGGCTTAGTCAGTGGTATTGATTTACTAAAGGAGTAGGAAATGGTCACTTACCTGAATAAGGTGAAGCATTTATATTTATCATCCAATTATGTGCAAGCATAAAATTTACTATCCTGTATAAAATTGGGTATTCAAAGTCAACAAAGCTTCACTTTTTTCATAAAATTAAGTGAATTTTCTTTAGTTAACAAACACCACTGAAATAGTGAGTTACTACTGCAAGGAGCATGCTTAATGGATATGATGCTCTAACCCATGTCAACCAATCAGAAATCAATATTTAGCCCATGTGAATTCAGTTAATTAAAAAATGATTGGCTACAATAGGCTAATGCACTCAACGTTATTAAACTTTATACTGGTGCTATGGTTATCAGTTCATTGCCTAATGGTAGCCAATCAAATGTATATGTGCAATGGAAAAGTAAACAATTTATTAGTAAAGTTTAAACATATTGGTTGGTAGGAGGCAATACAGAGATATTTAATATATAATGTACATGGTTTTAAGAGCTTCTATCATCCAAGCGTGTTATAAAACCATGTGTAGAAGAAGACAATATTGACATAAGCATGAAGCACATTTCTATCATGAATCTGGGTCAGAGACAATACTTGCTGAAGTCTCTTTTGTGCCTTTTTTAATGGCAGACATGACAGCCAATCCTGATCCAGACTTTGCTCACGCTCTGTAGAAAAGAGAAAGTCTGATCATCACACTTCAGAATTCTAAACAAACTGGTTTCCAGTCAAGCACAACACCAAGTGTCCACAATTAAAAAGCATGTCACAGAGGGTACACAGCAATCTTTGACTTGTTGGCTGGAACTCCTTCATCCATGGAACAAACCGCCATATTGAAACTGTGTGAATTGTTCCAATAATGAAGGAGCGTTTGGTGACCCGCTTGCCATTGGTGGTTCTGAGCATAGTGAATAGCAATGCCTATTTCTTTTTTCTTGAAGGACAAGCAGAGTCTGGTTGGGGCTGACTGTCATGTACCCAAGGTAATGGTGACCAGCGGACACTGCATCCCACAGTGTTCTAGGGATACCGGTAAACTCCAGAGGCAGGGAGTTGTACATAGAAAAAAACAGGGTTCTACAACACATAGGGGATCACAGCCAAACACACAGGCCTACTACTGTAAAACCTTATTCTGCTAAGCATGGACCCTTTTTGTTCCTGAAAACAATGGTGTTGTGTAGATGGAGAATGGGCAAACCCATAGCAGTTGTCATGAACACCTCGCACTTGCCATCAGTTTAGAGCAGTCTTTATCAAACTTTTCACCCGAGGAACACTTAAAATAATTTTTGGGTGTGGGTGAACACCTGTTATAATCAATCAATGGGAAAATGTTTTTTTGCATTGGTTGCCAAGGCGGTAGTGGTCGGAATGCCACCACACATAGTTGAAAATGTCCTTGGTTTCATGTAAGTGGCTCTTCCGAGTGGTGTTGGTCCAAAATTGTAGCAGGAACCATCTTATGGGATGTGAATCCTTCTCAACTCAAGAAAACCACAGTAACCTCTGGAGGAGCCCTAAGGTGTCACAGAACCATAAGATGATTTACAAATGCTTTTATTGCTTTCTACATTTTACTTCACCCATAAAATCTACAATCCAGTTGACAATTCAGCCTCGGGACTATTGTGTCTTTAATAACTTGGATGTTAGTAACAATGCCCAGTTTTTCATAGAGAAACAAGGTTTTTTTGGTGACCTTCAAAAATATTTTTTTACAATTTCTAAAGCTAAAAATACATTTTTTACTAGGCTTACTTTAGATTAAAATAAAAGTAACTAACGGATTTATATATTTTTTTTTTTTAATTACTTTTTTGGCTCAGTATGTTTTTTCTGTAGTCAACGAGGTCGGCAAATTAATGGACGGGCCTTTATATCTGTTTTCACACATATGTTTTTACCACTTCTGAGCTACAAATAATTAAAGCCCCTGGGTCCTTTCTGCGGCTACCCTATAGAGAATAACCGAGGTCAGTAGGAGGGCAGTTGATAATGATCACTAACCTCTCATCAATGCAACTATTCTGCACGAGCATGACAGTGACGTGTGTTTAGCAGGCTATCCTGCCCAGAAAAGGCCCAGAGACCATCCATGTGAATTTATCCATAAACTGCTCATATGAGCAAATGTATTAGATACAACTGTAAAAATAATTATGTGTGCAGGGTCCCATGTCTGCACACTTGCACTGACTGGGATCTTAGCGGTCACAATGAAGACAATGGAAGACGATTTCCTGTTTCCAAACCACCTAAATTGGGTAGGGCAAGGGATTAGAGTACACTTTTTTTACAAAGTTGAAAAAAGTCATACTGCTGCTTTATTAAGAAAGTAATGTTAAATAGTTCCCCAAAGTTTACATTGGTCTACCAGCCCAACCTATGAGATCTAATTGTTTTGGTAGAGTCACTTCTTAGTGGCTGGGGTTGGGGTAAATTTTTGTATTGCTAAGCTTAGGAGCCTCCTAGAAGAGCGAAAGGTTATTTCAAATAAAAAATAGTGTATAGAGAAAAATTTACTTCTTTAAGCTTGTTTTTATTCTTGATAAGTTGAAGGTAATATTATGAACTGAAAAAGCCAAAATGGAATAAGAGAAGCATTTGCTCGCCCTTCATCCAAGTGCAGTTTATTGTGATTTACAGACATAGATTTAGTAGCTGAAAATGAACAATCCACTGAGCTAGAGATTTGCATAGACTGTTTCTATGATTTACAGGAGTTAGCAGATGCATGTGATTGATGAGTGATTAGGTCATTCTTTATTAAATTCTCTTACTGGGATTAAATCATTTTTAATGTATTTCATAGACGGTTTTCACCTTCGGAACAATTAAAAACAGGATGTCATCCATGCTGGGTTATTAGAAGAATCATGCTTAATCATCTTCGGGTAGTAGAAATGATCTTTGTATTGCAGAATTTGAGAAATGGGTTCAATGGTGTTTTGTCCTTGTGATAAAGTCCCAATGATTTGGCATTCTGAAATTGAAATGTGGATTTTTCATGTCAAAAGCCACCCCAATAATGTCCTGTACCCTCTGCTGTACCCACTTAGTGGATTTCTTAGTAAACCACCTAGTGACCCCCAAACAGCAGACACCAAAACTGTATTTCTATATTAGAAAAATGTGAAAATTGGAACAACTCTGCGTCTATCATTTTAAGAGCACTCTCGACCTGGAAAACACTGACATTTCAGCAAAACAATCCTTGATTTTGCTAAAACTCGCGGTTTTTGGCTGTATTTACGATATAGCCACGTTAAGAACATCTAGAACATCTAGAACATATGGTCTCAGACATCAGAAATTGACTGCTGTTCCAATTTGTTGCTTCCACCTGAAAGGATGTGACTACCCCCGAAAACATAGCCCCCAAAACCCTAATATTTAGATAACATGGATTCCACAGAAGCTTTCTCCCTGTGGTCATTTGAGGGTGCTGATAACTCAATCAGATTATAATTGGTTTGGTCATTTAAAATTTCTGGTTTAATTTTTAACTAAAGGCAATTTTCAAGCTTTTGCAACCAGTATAGACATTTGCATACTATTACTTTTCTGTATGAATAATCATGCAAATAACAGGTACTCAGGACATATGTGACAGATCAAAACAATTCAGGGATTCAGACTAGAATATACAACGTGCAAACTATTCCATATGTTACTATGGCACAGCTAGGAACCAAACAGGTGGCCACTAAAAGCAGTCAATGATCAGAATGCCTCTGGGATTAGGAGCTCCAAAAAAAACTTGCTAGGATTTAGATTTCAAAGAAAAAAAAAGATATGAACAGATTTTTAATTTTTTCATTTCCAAGAACATTAGCTATAGGACTACTAAATGAGACCAGTAAAAAAACATATGCTAAAAATACATAGAAATAATGGAAAAACATGGCTACTCATTCAAATGGGGTTTCTTTTAATTCTTTCCCCACCAGCCTTTGGTTGTCTAGCTTTAATATTGCATTCTTTGGTCTGGTGATTTGATGTCCCCATAAACTGAGTTTTTTAGCCTTTGCATACCTTTCATGCAATATTAAGGACAACCCTTTGGGGAGGGGGTCAAATACCATTATTATTTTTGTCCCTGAACTGACCCAGTGCAACATTTGGTGGTTATTCGAAAAGCTGGAGCAATTTGAAGGAGTGTTGTTCAAACTAGCAACCTTAGTCAATGTTTTTAAAGATTTTGAGACATATATTTCTTTTCTTTTACTTTTATGACTTAAGTGATGCAACTTTCTAACATGGTGTAAGAACTGGTGCATTTTAACATAATGTCAAAAATATGAATTACTTGCATTGCCTGGCATGTTATCTATTTTTTATTCTGAAATGGGTCTTTAGTACACTGGCAGTATTACCATTGACCCAGAGGGTTCAGCCATGCCCATGACTTTATCAACTGGTACTACTGCAACCACAGTAGATAACCAAAGAGTCAGCTATGCACATTAATGACATAGAAGGATTTTTATTCATGTAAAGACCATTGTGACTTTTTAGGGGGCTTGGCTTGTTTGTATGTCTTTTATTAATTTTGTAAATTTACTTTTTTTATCCATTTACATTTTTTTAAATTCATTTTTTGGATTTACTTTGCAGTTATCGCTTTTTCCATGTACTGTTGTCTGTTTCTCCTTACCCATGCCATATGGTGCCTCGTTCAGCTAGCTAACATAAGGGTTTACAGTACACAATGGGGGTATTTAGGGTGGAGTTTACCAGCAACGAAGACCCCAAGCAGACTGTGGGATGTGTGTGACAGTAAGGTTGTGACCTTAGTACCTTGTTGCATGAGAGCTCCAACTCCAAACCAGAAACTATTTAGCAAAGTAAAATTGTTTTCCACGACATCTGAGTCAGGGTTGCACGGGTGTGGGTTATACCACTCGTATGGCGTGAACCTGTGATTTTTAACAGAGACAGTCTGTAAACATCAGATAAAAACAAAGAGCATCAGCAAATCTGGGAGAGAAAAAAAGGCATGAGAAAATACATTAAGAAACATTTGATTTCCTGTACATACTTGCCAACACTAAATTTGATATTTAAACAGGGGTGTATATAGGGGGGTGCAATGTGTGCCCACGCACAAGGGCCCCGGGCCCTTCCAAGCCAACAGGGTCCCCACAAGGATCCCAGATCAGGGGCCACTGTTAGCTATGTTCGTTATTGCATTTAAAAGTCCTATTTTAAGAAATGCCTCTTCCGTCTGCTGGAAGTCAGGAAAGTTTGGAAAAAACTTATTCTGTTGGCATGTATGGTTGTTTGTATATAACAATGAAACAATGATAATTCATTAAGAGCATGAATACAGTGATAACACATACAATCAAATACATAGTCCAGCAGTTCTCTATATGTAAAAGCCACGTGTAAGTGAAAGCAAGAAAAAGTTTCTAGATTAAAAAGGCAAAAGAAAAACTTACTACTGCTCTCTGTGACCTAATTAGAGATATTAAACCTTTTCTGTGGTCAATGGAAACACAGACACTGTATATAATACTTTGTCAAACTTTAATCTTTCAGCATGTTAAAAAAAAACATTTTGTACTTTTTTTTATTTTTTTTTTAGATAAAACCACATTCGGGCAATATATGTGGATAAAACCATGCCAAGTCCATAGAACACTTTATCAGTTCACACTAGCCAGTCAACCAACATTGGCAAGGCCAGATGGAAATGTAGACGTGGGTTGTAAATAGGGCTGTTTAGTAAAGCTCAGCTTTTTTACGACTAAATGAGACACATGAGATATTCCTATATTAACCAAAATCTGTTCTTTAGGCATTTGGTTTATTTGTATATTTTCTCAATGCATGCAAAAATCATTTGGTAATAAAAAACCTCTTTGTAGTTGATAATATAATTCATAGGCACAGAAACAAAAACACATTTATGTAATGTTTGCTTTTTGTAAAAGTAAAATCCAGAAATTTGCTCAGTTCAGCATTGCAAGTAGCAATAATACCTGTAAACCATTGGATTTCAGTTTACTCTGAATTCTGTTAGCTTTGGATGACTGTCCATTGCTCAGGCTTTTTGTCTTACTGAATAAGCCTATAAAGAACGTGGATTTCTTGGTTAGTGTAGTAGAGCAATTTAAAGGCCCACTGAATTCACGGTTTTAATATGTTATATACATTTTAGTTGCATCAAAGCAAAAGGTATTAAAAAGTGTTTGTACAGCAGCCACATCAGAAAAGCCTGCCATCTGGTATGGTGAATGAACCTTTACTCTCAGTAGTGTAACAGTGGTCACTCTGCAGAAGTCCGACAAACTCTGAGTCAAATGGATAGCTCTGTAATAAAAAAAGCTCATGTTTTCTGCTTATTGATAATTCTGACCTAGCAGGGAGCATATTGGACCTTTGTAAATACATTTTACATATAGAACAATGATCCTTATATCATGCAGGCAGAAGAAAGACTTTCCTACTCAAGATGTGGCTACTTTCTAAAGAAAATAAACTGTATGACTTTAATTATCTTTTAATGCATTTGGAATGCATTTAGATGATTTAAACTCAAAATTCAGTTTTAGATTGTATGTATCCTTCCTGAGAGGATAATACAGCACACATATTGGTGGTATATATTTCCCTGATGCTCTGGTCAGAGGATCCTTTTACTGTATTTTCCACCTGCAGCACTCCCTCCATCTTCTGGAGGTCTAATTCACATAAGAAGACTAAGAGCTCTTTCTGACCCATGACCTCTGATTTTTTAAAGCTCTAGAAGTCTGAGAAAGATTTACTATCATGGGAGAACCTGAGTAATTCAGGTAATTCCAGTAAAACCCAGAATGGATCTGGTCCAGGACTGACAACACTTAAGGCTCGCTGTATCACTTAGATTCTCCAATGATAGTCTATCCTCTCCAGGCTTGGAGAACTTTATTAAATCAGGCCTTTGGTGTGAAATCACGTGGTTGGCAGCCAGGGTGATAGTCTTGGTGCAAATCTTCAATGGACCTTGTGTACAAAATGACATGTTGCTTTTGGGAACTGTACCATGATCTGCTGAAGCTACATGAAATAAAAGTCCCCCAACTTATTTCATTCAATGCCGGGATCCCAGTTGGGCCCATGGCAGAATGCTGCAGCTCACCGCGTGGCTAAAATGACCCCAAAGCTACATACACACCTGAGAAGATCAGGGTTGGTAGTCTTCCATGTATACAGCAGTTCCCATATGTCGTTCATCAATATGCCCTATAGTGGAGTGCTACTTACTCATTCTCTCCTCCCTATAGAAGAGAACAGTGCCCTGTGTCCAGTGTTCATTTGTTCTGGAATTACTCAGGAAAGATCATTTCCAGCGACATTATACCAATATGTGTACAGGGCTTAGCTTGTTTAGTTGTGCCCAAAGCAGTAAGACCCACAAATAAGTTCCTTCATAGCAGAGAAGAACATAATTTATCTGCTAAAAGTAGACCCAGATTTGTAGGTAGGCCACTGGAACAAAAATGTTAAGGGTAATCTGCTACCTAGCAATAATAAAAACTTTAGAATACAGTTTCATTGTGTACTTCTCACACTTTAAGCCGAATAATTTCTTTTATTTTTAATAAAAAATAGAAAACAGCTTCACAGTATAATGAATATATTGAGCAAGGCTTCTAGATATTGACGAGTAAGTGATATACAACTTTACACTGCATGATAAATCCGGGCAGCGAAATATTCTTGTTTCAAGTATGACTACAATTCCTTTTCATCAGGGACTAATGATTCTCCGCTGAGGGCTGAAAGCTTTTTGAGGACAACGGTAAGAAATGTGGCTGATGCATAATCAAAACCTGCAATCCGATAATGACTTCAAATCCTTTACTTGCACAGAAGCCGCTGCTTACCGAGGAAAGAGACTGCACAGTGAAACTACTTAAGAGGTAATCAGTATGTGTGATTTGCTTTCCGAGGAAACTACGGCTGTCAGATTACCTAGGACTTGTATTATGAATTGGGACAGCGACAAGGAAGACATCTAATAGGCACTTATTGGGGAATGCCGATCATTTCAGAACAGAGAAATATAGAGCGCTAAAAAGAAAATAAGCCTTTTAAAAGACTAAGGCTCTCTTGAATTCTGATAAGATTCACATATAATGTGAATTCTGTTTTACACTTCGCCTGGTAAATTGTAACTTAAGAAAGTTTCAGTTTTAATTTATTTTAAAGTCAATCTTCAGGATTGTGTTAATTTTACCGCGGCGCAAATCTTTCAACAGCAACTGCAAGGCAATATGACTTTTGGGTCACTTTTGGGAACCATGCCAGAATATGCCACAAACAAACAGTTCCCAACTTTTCCCTTTTACTTGAACAGGAGCTGGTTGGACAGCAGTAGTGCCTATGACAGATGTGGTAGATCACTGGGGGTTGTTCATGGTAACGGGATACTTACAGGGCAGATAAGAGGCAGCAGACTCCAAAAGTCCAAAACAACAGCAGTTTTATTTATTTAGCCAAGTGCTACAGCACACTCTCCAGCACTTTAAAGTCAAAACACTCCAAATCACGACAGTTCCACTCACAGTTCAAGTCTTATTTGCTCACTGGCTTTCCTGGAGTTCTGTCCCCTTTTCCTGCAGCCTGGAACAGACTCTGGCTCCTTTCCCAATCTGGAATCCACTTTGGCTTTCTCTTCAGCCTAGAACCCCCTGGCGCTCTCTCAGCCTGGAACCCTCTGGCTCTCTCTCAGCCTGGAACCCTCTGGCTCTCTCTCAGCCTCTTGCTGATCAATTCCCATCCTAAATTGCACCTGAGTGCAGGTGCACATATCACAGCCAAGATTGCGTTGGGCCAGGGAACCCACTCTTTCACTACCTTGGCCGGCTCCAGGGCCCTATAAAACCTGGTTTCTTTCCTAGGAAACCTATCCAAACCTGTTAATATTCTCTTTCCCTGGAGCATTTAATGCACTTTCCTGACACCTTTTTGGGACACGCTGTCACACAGAAAAATGGCCCAAATTGTGTAGAATCAGGCAAAGATGTGAAAGATTTGGATATAGGGGGTATAAATGGTTTTTACACTGTAAAAAGAGTAAGTAAAGGTATTTGATTTTATATAATGATTTCAGCAGCACTTTCTTTTAAAACAATACCCTGATTTTTTTAATTAGGCTGGCTATAATGAGGATACTTTGATGTAACAGTTTGGGTTATAATGAATGCGTAACACTGCCCAAGGAACACTATGGTACTCATTGCTGTAATTAGCAGAGTTTTGCTAGATGCAGCTTTGTGCAGTAAATGAGGGAAAGGTAGCTATTCCACCAATTGGTATTAGATTATAAATCTCCAGGGGTGTTTTACTAACGTGTCCTCTAGCTGCACTTAGATAGAACGTCTGTATACAAAATGAAAGGTAACATATCCATTTATTACCTGATTCGGTTAGCAGAGAGGTAAAAAAAATAAAATCTTCCAAAATGCTAAACATGAACCCTCTGAGCCCATACAATAATTGGCGAGCCAGCCAGCAGAAAAATCCTTTCCTCCCCACTGTACTTTCGGAGAATGTCTACAGCATTTATAATTGCAAAACTCTTTTAATTGCCAATGTCATACCAAATACATTTTAATTACTGTTTCAACACTATGATTAATCTGTGAATTTATTAACTCTTATAACTCAGGGGGCTTAGCTGAGCTCTAGTAATGAAACCAGATTGTAATAAACCCACTAATTAACAAGTAAATATTCAAAGCTGACTAAAAAGAAGCAGATTTTAAGCATTTTTTTGTATTCTGAACGCAAAATAATGCATCAGGTTTGTTCTGCAAGCAGGTTGCATATAAATATCAAATGAGTTTCTTTTCATGTTCCAGGGCTAGCTATCAAAGTGCTACCTGAACATCTATTGAGTAGCTGATATGAATATGGATATTTACAGATATACCATATGTATCTGTGTGTGTAGCTTTTTTATATAAATCATATTTGATTCACAAGGCTTTATGTTTTAAAAGAAAGAATTATTGACATTAATATTTACAATTAAATACTTTTTTTTCTTTTTCAGTGTAAAAAAAAAGGTCATCCAAATCCTTAACATCTGTGCCTTCTAATTCTACAGTTTAACTTGGCTAAAAACAAAAGACTAGCAGAACTTGTCAATAGGCTTTAGGCATTAATGTTACTCATGTATCCATTATAGGAATTAGGCATGACTCTCCATATAAAATACAGTCACCAAAATATAGAACAACAAGCAAATGCTTGAACATCACACTAAAAATTAGTTTTAAGCATATAATTAGAAATAACTCCCGGTATGTACTTACTGCTACTAATGTAGAGTATGTAAATGTAAAATGTATTTTACAGTACATTGGTATCATGCTTAGCATTTTGTTAAAACACAGCAAAAGCCAAAATTGAAGAAGTATTGCCTTTGGAAATTAACTTTTCCAATAGAAAAAAGAAAATCATTGTGTACTTGTTGGCTGCAGCTCTGCACCTATACATATAACCGGGACTTTTCATGCCTCTAAGTTTCCTGGTAACAGGTTAGGACAATCCTATATGGTATTCTGCCATTCCCCAGGCGCGCTGTGAATGAATTAACTCCTGAGCACATGCACACAGTGAATGACATCTCAACCCAGCTGGAGATTCAGATTGCAGAATGGACATCACCTGTCCTGTCCACAATAAAGAACCTGCCTGGTAGCAATTGTTTAAATTTTCCATTTAGTTGCACTATGGGTGTCTTTCTCTGCACAACTATGGACTAGTGTTGGTGTTCAATTCGGGTTGTCCTGATATTCACCCCGAATATGGCTTTTCGATTTCGAATAGACCCGACCCAAAAAAAAACGAGAATCCGCTGCAAAAATTCAGGTAAATCTTTTTTTAAAACGTGTAAAAAAAAATTATGTTAAATTAATTTTTTCATTGTTTGTTTTTATTTTTTTTTTTACAGGTTATCCTACAATGACATTATATCCCTTACTCTGTAACACACTTTCCAGCACAGTAATATTATGATACATTTGTAACATTTTTTTTATCCACTGCAAGAAAAATGTAACAAATGTATCATATTACTGTGCTGGAAAGTGTGTTATAGAGGAAGAGATACTTATATTAGAGCACTAGAGGTTTTGAATAGGGAGACTTCCAGACAATCAGAGACCTCCAGTGCCGAGCATCTTCTCAATGTTTGCAGCCATGGCTGCAATCATTGAGAATAGTGTGAGATCCCCGGGGCACTAGAGGTTAATTAACCTCTAGTGCCCAGGGGATCATAGTAGAATTGGAGAGTTCAACACATACAATCTGATTGCTCTTGCAGCCCTTAATAGTTCCTAAAAATAACCCAAATTCTCCCACCATCGACTTCAACGGTGTTCGAAATTGGCATTCAATCACCCGAACAATAACTAACTACTCGATCGAAATAGCTGTCAAATCCAATAGTGGGATATTCGACCAAAACTTCTAAGGACCACCCAGCACTGAAGCAGAGGAGGAAGGACCTGGCTTGTCAGTAAATAGCTGGATATAAGTTATGCACATTAAAGCTTTTTTAAAAAATATATGAAGCAATGGGGAGGGAGAGCAACACTTGGACTATAAAGCAGAACTATGGCTATGCCTGCCTGTTCACATTCTTTTCTATAATGCACACTGAGCATGGTTGGCTGCCAGAGAAAAAAGAAACTCTTGTGTGCATATAGTCCTTGGTCTTTACACTCTTTAAATAGATATGTTTTTTTTTTTTACTTTTGGTTTTAAGTATGTGTTGTTTGGAGACAATTCATTTCGGGGTTTGTCAGCAAGAGTGTGAAAATGTATGCAATAAAGACATTTTTGTCTACATATAAAAATAAACCAAATATGTTCAAGACAAATGAATGATTAAAAAATGTCTTAACCCACCCCTGCTGTACAAAATATGTATTTAGTCCCATTTGCGTACATGTTAGTGTTTCCTTTCTCATTTCAGAGACACCAGGCTAGTAAACAAAGTAAAATCTCAATGGTGATAAAGACAGGGAATAAAAAAACATGCAGACATTGCTCTTCCTAACCAAAGAAAAAAGTTCTCCATTCTACTGTCTCCAGACAAATATGTATTATATTCTTTTATTTCAAAATATACAGATTTCAAAAGTACACTTTTGTTACCAAGAATGTACTTTGTCACAGCTATCTATCTATGATTTGGGCAAATAATCAGACGTCAAAGGAAAAAAACTCTGACTCAAAACAAATACGTAGAATAAGAGTGTAATAGTAAAGTAAAGGGCCCAGTGTCACATCCAAGGAACTAGCATTTGCAGAAAGAAGTCAGAACTGTCTGCATGATTTCAAGACAAGTTTTCTTTAACAACCATATAAACAGGTTGAGGTTTATTGATGCTTTTAATTACATAAAATTACAGCTAAACACAACATGTTATTAAACCAGTCATTCTCACTTTGTGTCCTACTAAACATAGAAACTAAAACATAAATTATAATAATCATTGTACCACTATTCAAATTACAAATGTATAATAATAATATACTAAATACATTCTTCTAATTAAAACCTATCACCACAAATTTTATGTATATCCCCATGTCACAATAATATAACATATAATATTTATATTTATGCCAGGGATTATATGGAAAACTGGAGGTTCGCTTTAATTAGAAGAATATATTCATTATTTATTTATATCAGTTTGTGTTTGGAGAGTAACAAGCATCATATATATCATTTATATTCTGAGCGGTAGGAATTATTATCTTGTTACATCTGCTCTCTTTGTGTACCGACCACTATTATAAACCAATCTGTGAGTTGTGAGAAGTACAGGGGGAAGAACTGAAAAAAGTCATTTGATTAGGACCTGTCAGAATATCCATAAAGGAGCTGCCTTTGTTGACTTGTTTTGAAGCTGAAGTTTTTATAGGTCAGGTCGATTTTTGTCTATGACTTAGATGAGCCATTGGGAACAGTGGCTCTCAGGTGGCTACTGACACCTTGCCGTACTGTTGCACTGGTTTCTAATGAACCAGAATTTTAAAATTTGACAATAGGCCGCAGTGGATGGTACTCCACTCCTACTACCACCCCCTTTTATTCCTTATACACTTGGTGGCCATGTTGAGATGCTACACGAAGTGTCTCAACAATGGGCATGGTTCATGGGTGTACTGTATCACCATTTTTTTTTTACCAATTTTCACTTGGTAATGCCCTTATATACAAGTGAAAATGTGCTGGCTGCTTTGTCACCCCAGTGCTTTATGGTGGCACAGAAGAATGATGACCAAAACCCTCAGCACACAGAAAGAGAGGAACATGTCTGAGCAAGTATGGATGTCATGGAATGGTCAAGTATGTATATATTCTTCCAAGTATGGAAGTATGAATGTCAGGGTGCACTAAGCAGTGTGGCCTATTTCACTGTATAGGACTGTGTCCAATTTAACTTGAGCAATGGCCATTGGATTTAAAGTGAATTAAGCCTAAAATCACTAATCCACCATACACTGACTGGGGTGGCAGTTAAAGCATACAGTGCCTATGTCATACATGTCTTGCAGACTTGTTTTACCAGTCATTGACTGAGGCTTAACCATCTGAAATCACTGTACATCAGAATTTTACCCCAAATGGCTTCAACAAGATTAAAAATAAAATTGGGTCAATTAAGGCGAGATGGTGGTAAATTTGACTAACATTAAATGCAAAATTATTTGGACACTTCACTCTACCTCTATAGCATGAGAGCAAAGACTAAAAATAGGGTTTGTTAGTTCAATGTCTATCATATGGGATATCTTATGTGATATCAGTTGTTGAACTTGATTGACTTATGTCTTTTTTCAACCTAAATAACTGAATGTAACTATAAGATTTTAACTGAGCTTATGTAATATTGTAAGCATTGAAAAGTAGGTTCTTCAAAAAACAAGCTGCCAGTAGAAGCTTCTATGTTTCATTCAGACAGGTTCTATTTACCGGTAATCCTTAGACCTACACAGTAGTCAGTGCAGCAAAACGGGTTTCTGAACCCTATAGCACTTAAAAGAGAGACAGATAAAGCGATATTATCCTCACGTATCCTCAGGATAACTATCCTACTCATTATGTTATATTTAGCAGCTGGAAAAGTACGTCAACACTTTTCCCTCTTATACATACAGTACATCATTTACACCACTGGTTGCATAGTTATTCCAATTTTGTAAATATTCTGGTAAATTATGCATAGTTTACATAGACCGTCCTTGAACAATTATTAGCATTAGCATTTATTTACTTTCAAAGAACCTTTTTTGCATTCAGAGGAAGATTCTTTAAACCTGGCCTTAGACCACCACTGTTGTAACTGTGTCATCCAGGAAAGCTGGAAACGAAAGCAGATAGTGAAATTGTATTGATCCATACAAACAATTTAAAGAAGATATATCTGCCGTGGCAATCAAAAATGGGAGGGCAGGGCTTCCTGGGATACAAATGTTACACATCCCAAGCTCCTAGCTCTTGGCTGCTCCTTCTGCACATGTTCAATCTCGAACACACTCATAAGGGGCATTTTCCTACATTGAGGGGAAAAGAATCTCAAGCATGCGCAGTGAAATAGGCATTCTTTTTTACCCCTTTACCGCAGACTACATCACCTGATCTGGTGCCTGTGCAGTTTGAGGTCAGGTGATGTAGCCAGAACAAGTGCTGGAACAAAAGAGAATTCCAGGAAGGCGCTGGACCAAAATAAGGACATTTTCAGCGGGATCGAGTGATCTGTGAAATTAAAGGTAAGCATGATTTTTTTTTAGTTTAGTTCAGCTTTAAGATGAGTTTATATTCTTTAATGACTATAACTCTACAGTGTTTTCATTTATCTTTTATACTGTAGTGGTTAGAAGAGCTATAAATGTCAGGTTAGTCAACAGAACATCCACTGAATGGTGGAAGAACATGCTTACAGCCCCTGTAAAAATGATGTTGAGTTGGACATGGAATCTCAGACCACAGCAATAAGAAAGATTCACTTAGAATAACAAACTTGAACTATGAAGACCAAAGGATAGTAATAAAAAATGTAAATGTTTTAAATAGTTCTATATGGTTAACTGATTGATCTTTAGAAGGCTTAAGGCAACGGATACTACTCCAGAAGGCCTTAACTCTCCTAAATGCCCCAGGAAAATTACCAGTGCATGAAATATGACACATTTCTTCAGCTAAGGCTGTAAAGACCCCTTTCACATTGAAAAAATGCATAGGTATCTGCACCTAGGCAAACTGCTGCTATGAGCCCATGAATGGCAAAGCACACTACAGGTGGAGGAAATCCAACAGCATGGCCAGAAGCAACATGTCACTACCAGGAATTGTGCCGCAACCCCACTGCAACACAATTGCAAATGTACGCAAATGCGTACTGATTCCCAGCTACTTACAGTTGAATGGAAGGGTTTGGAAGCATAGGTGTGCATGTGGTTAACCACAAGTCTTTAAGAAGCCTTGGAGATTTTTGTTTTAGCCCCGACTTTGCTCTTTAAAAAAAATATATGTGAAGGAGGCACTTTCACATAATTCATAAATTGAAAGATTACTGTTATTTATGCACACCAACTTTTGTAAGTTTAATATAATTTCAGTGCTTGTATATATGGAATACAAAGAAGTTTATATCTCGTTTTATCTCCATTTTCTCTAAATACAAAAAGATGCTCAACACAAGACTGTAAGTAATAGCAGAGAAACTTTGGAAGTAATAAAGCAAATCACAGCAAACATTTTAAGTGTTATAAATGAGAATTTGCAAAGTTCCATTAGTGCAGGCTGTACAGTGTGGTGAGAGATGAGAGAACAGCATATACCGTGAATGTCAATAGGAAAGTACTTTACCTTGCGATGACAAACAAGACACAGCTGACTCCCAGACAGGCGAGAAGCACGTACATCCAAATATCAGGGGAGAGGGGGTTGAGGAAGGAGAAGACTCCAGGATTGGTACCGTTTGGTTTCCGGTATAGAATGCTGATTCCCAAAGTCATGAAGGGCTTAGAGAAATCTATGACTTTTTCTCTAACATAGGTGATGGTCAGGGGGGCCACAGCTAAGTCTGCTTTCTGAAAATACAGAGTTTTTTTATTGGTTAGAAGTGTTGACAACTCAATTAACTTGAACATAATTTTTTTTACTTAAAGTGGAGCTTTCGCTGAGAGATGATGGAAGCTGCAATTGTTGTAAAATAATGCTTGTAATCTGCCTGGATGTGAAGCTGATCCTGATACCTGATACAAGCAGGCAGATATCTTTGGCACAACTTGTGCAATTAACTGAACACCTGAGCTTCACACTCATTCTGGGTCAGTGATGAAAAAAACGTTAACAATCAAGTATCACAATACCAACTGGGCAAGCTGTACTTTTTAGAACCAGGTAACCTTCAATATGTGACACTTTGTGGCCAAAAACCACATGCCAAACACCTTCAGAACCAAAACTAAACACAATGGGGCTGATTTAATAAAGCATTTATTAAGGCTGGAAAAGATAGACTATCATGTGAGAACCTGGGCGATCCAGCAAATCTGGAATGGATCTGGCCCAGGATTGAAAACATTTGTCAGCTTAATAAATCAGGCCCATTGTGTTCAGTTTTGGTTCTAGAGTACTTGGCATGTGGTTTTGGGTCAGAACAGTCTTACAGTGCTTTGATAAACCAGACCTAATGAGATTGAATTAAATATAATAGCATTGCTATAATCACACAACAAACACATAATGATAGCTGATGTTGCTTACATGATCGATGAGTTCTCGGACCATTCCATTCCACTCTCCTTTGTCATTCTGCGCTCCATATTTGCCATCTGCCACCAGCCTCACTTCATATATAAAGCCCAAGATGTTGGAGAGTTCTTTCAACAAATCCAGGCAATAGCCCTCAAATCTGTCATTTCCATATAGGGGCTTGTCTGACTTCCTATACATTACGTATGGGTCCTCCTAAAATGTACCAAAATATTTTACATCATTATCAGAGGATACAATATAATAAAATGTATACAATCTTGCAGTAGAGGACATATGAAGGTTATTATGATGGCTTATTGGTTGAAGAGTAGCTAAACCTATAAACAAAAATGAGTGCAACATTTGATTTTCAGCTATACCCATTCACTTAAATAGGAAAGGTGGAGATTGTGGTTGAGCCTGTGGAGGAAGGCTGCATCACAAATCGAGTCTGAAGTAACCCCAATAGTCTGAAGGTTCCTTGGCAGGAAAATAGGACTGCTAGAGAAAAAACTACAGACAGGACACAGATTTATATAAAAATATACTGCAGATATATTAAAACAGTTTCAATACATTTTCGAAACATAAAGAGAGCAGAAAACAAAATTTTATTATTAAGGTTACATAAACTTTAGGGCTAGGTTCACATTTTTTAAGTGGTACTGCACCTTTTTACAATGTTGTACCTCTCAAAAAAAGGTAATATTGGAACAAAAAGGGCAGATTTTTATCCTTTGTTTCAGGTGGTTGGTGGCCTTGCATTTCCTTTCATCACATTTACTAAACTAAGTAAAATATTGCTTACAAGATGATAATCCATTTATAAGCAAAAAGCCTAAACTCATTTATTTAATCAGCCCCCATGTGTCAGCTAACTTGTTCTGCCCCCCACCTGTGAACCATAAACAGCCCCTGAAGCTGACACACAAAATGACTTGGAAGCTGTTTCCTGAGACCAAAAGTGAGTGAAAAGAGAGAAAGGAGATAGAGAAGAAGAAGGGCGAAAGAAGAGACAGGAATTAGGGCAGAGAGGTAGAGGGGAGAAAGATATAGGGAGAAGAGAGAGACAAGTAAAGGCAAGATAGAGGGAGAGATAAAAAGTTAGAAAGAGGGGAGAGAGAAGGAGAATTAAGAGAGGAGAAGAGGTAAGAGGGGAGAGAAGGCAAAAAGGAGAAAAAAAGATGGAGGGAGAGAGTGAGGGGGAAGAGAAAGAGACATACAAAGGAAGGGAATGGGCAGAGAGAGAAAGAAAGGGAGAGAGAGGAAGAGGAAAGTGAGGGAAAGAAGGAAAGGAAAATCAGTGGAAAAGAAAAGGGAAGAGAGGGAAAGAGAGGAGCACGAAGAATTGATCAGGGACGGACAAAAAGAGAGATAGGAATAAAAAGAGAAAGAGGGGAGAGAAAAGAAGAGAAAGAGGGAGAGTAGAGAAAGACAGAAGAGAAAGGAAGGGAGAGTGGAAAGAGGGAAGGAAAGAGAGGGAAGAGAGATGAAGAGGGAAGACAAATAGAGAGGGAGAGGAGAGAGAAGGTGGGAGGAGAGAGAGGGGGAAAAAGAGAGAGGGGAGAGAGACAGAGAGAGGGGGGGAGGATAAGGGAGGAAAAGTGGGGAGAGGGGATAGAGAGAAGGAGGGAGAAGGAAGAGAAAAATGGAGGGAGAGAGAGAGAGATGTGGGGGGGAAAGGAGGGGAGAGAAAAGATAAAGCATAGATAAGAGAGAAGGAGAGAGAGAGAGAGGAGAGAGAGAGGGTAAAGAATGGAATGGAAAAAGGAGAGTGATTCTTCAATACAAATGTCACCCTGCACAGATCTCTGTACTATATGTGACCTCGGTATAAGTCATTTTGCATCCTGTTAGTGTAGAGCTCATTGGTCGGCAGAAGCTTGTAGTTCCTTATAGAGATGCTGCACTGCCGATCCCCGAGGTCACATCACCCTAGGCCACATTCTGGGTAACCTTTGAGAAATCTGGCCCTGGGTATGAAAGTAAACATATTGTTCTGGGGAAGAGTGCAGAATGCATGTGTAAGCCTATGAATACATTTGTAAATAGCTTTGATTTTTTATCAATAGAATAGAGAAAAATAGAACATATTTGATCAAGTGGAAAAATTTCTGCATCATCAGCCCTTTGGAGGTCCTGGTCACTCTCTATCATTAGCTCCATGGCCCTGATTGATGGTCAATGGTTAATGGTTCAGCTATGTATGGGTACCCTTACATTCAGCGTAATTATCCTTTGCATTCTGTGAAGTCAGTTATTTAGTAATTCTTATTGGAAATACTT
Source organism: Pyxicephalus adspersus (assembly GCF_032062135.1). Taxonomy (NCBI): domain Eukaryota; kingdom Metazoa; phylum Chordata; class Amphibia; order Anura; family Pyxicephalidae; genus Pyxicephalus; species Pyxicephalus adspersus. The sequence goes on from NC_092858.1 coordinate 163,156,505, forward strand.
CCAGGATAATTAGTTCAATTAGCCTGTGATTGGATTTTACTGGATTTCCTTGATAGAAATATGCAAATATGTACCCAACACTTTGGCAGATTGACCCTTCACTAGCTGACAGCAGGAATTTCCTTCCTCACCCTTTTCTAAGTTCAAACTAATTGAATAGTAATCAGGCATTGCCATGATTAGAAGTAAAATGTTAGGAGTTAGCACAATACCTGATTATAAAACTGCTTCAGGCTTGTTGGACATTATCAGTGTACTGCAGTAAGAAACAGTCTGTTATACTTTCTCTTTATCTCTCCAAGCCCCATTACAAGACATATTTCCATGAACACTGATTATGGCCAACAAACCTGAAGAAGCTCCGTATCCACTCAATTTACCCCATCTGAACTTGGTTTAATTAGCTGTAATCTAATTTATCAGAACATTTTCAGATTATTTCTGTGTGTAAATGTAGCCACCAAGCACCTAACTACCCTTTCATATTGCAGTGTTTGAGGGTTGCATTGAGCTTCAGTGAACAATTTCACCTCCATTTCTGCAGGCTAACATTCATAACCAGACATTGAGCAAATGGGCAGCTCTAAAGGTTTAGTTAGAGCAGAGTTTCTCAACTTTTCTAACATGGGGGAAACCCTTGAAATAACTTTCTGGTCTTCAGGGAACCCCTGCTATAATTACTATATTCACAGTTTACAGTACATTAGCTTAGTGGTCAGTGGGAAGAATGCCTCTTACAATGCTAGCCATTGGGAAGGCTGCCACCCAAAAAAAGATAATTGGTGCCTATTACACTGACCTAGAAATTACAAATTGCTAATTAATCAAGGAACCCCTAGCAACCTCTGGAAGAACCCCAGGGTTCCAAAGAACTCTGGTTGAGAAGCACTGAGCTAGACGATAAACTACCTAGAAAAGTTCAACACTATGGTAAAAATGACAAAAACCTCCATGCATGGTATGGCAGCAACATTTTACTTTTGAACTATTTACAATATTTCAGGTCAGTAGAAAGCTGACTATATTGTCCTTAAGTAAAAAAAAGAAAGCTTGTTGTGTGTTGGATATCTTGATTTTATATTTTTCTTTTTTATTTATTTTTTTTTTAGTTTATTAAGGTTTATTTTTTTACTTACCAAAATGGTGGTCACAATAAGTGTTCGGTTGGCCAGCGAATCTGTAATGTTGGTTGACTTGTCTTTTGTATTATCTGTCATATTAAGGCCAATATTTGAATTCCAAACTCCGATCTTGAGAAGAAAAACAAGTATTACTTGGATCATGTAACTGTATTTTGTAAATCACATGTCAATGTTGTATGAATATAAACATAAAAATAGTCAGAGAAAACACATACACACAAATATATATATATATATATATATATATAGATAGATACACACACATATATACATTACATATATATATATATATATATATATATATATATTGTATAATAATATTTAATTTTCATTTAATTGTTGTATGCTTTTGATACTTACTTTGACACATTTCAACCAATAACATTTTTATTTTTTTTCTATTCTGACATGAGCTTATTTGCAGAGCACATAGACTAACACTGTCCAGCTATAGAACAATAGATCTGGCCTCCAGCGGATGCTCCCTTTTGACAAAGCATTTATTATTTAGCAAAAAATTATGCTAAAATGATGAGTTTGGCTACTTATGCAGCTTTGCCCTATCTCCGCAGTCCAATCACTCCCCCCTTCAAAAAATACCTATATGTAATTTTTTTTTCCATCACAGTTTGCTAAGTAAATCACCTTGTACAGAGAGGTTGTCAACCCTTAAAAAAGCCAAGAAGACAATTTGTTCTGTAAGAAATTTACCGTAGAGCTTTAATAATAAGTTTTAGATGCACAGCAACCAGTCGTGCATTTATAAACCCATCCAGCTAACAAGAGGGAGTTCTAATTTCATTTTCCATCTCTGCAGCGCCGTGTCCCTTTATTACTTGCAGTGCTGATCTGAATATTCAAAGGCTGCTACTTCTCACACTTAATTCATTGTGCCTGATTTATTAAAGCTCCCCAAGGCTGGAGAGTATACACTTTCATCAGTGAACCTGGGTGATCCAGCAAACCTAAGATAGATCCAGTGCAGGATTCAAAACATTTTCTAACAAATAGCAAATCATTTCAAATAAATCCATTCCAGGTTTGCTGGATCACCCAGCTTCATTGATGAAAGTGTATCCTTTCCATCCTTGGAGAGCTTTCATAAATCAGGCTGTATACTGTAAAAAAATAATAAGCTTTGTTGAATTGAAGAAAAAATAAAACATTTGTTTGTAACATACAGCAGTGTCATACAGAAGTGTCCTCCAGAAATAATATATTTTACGAATAGTCATCTTCAGCCTGGGAAGTCAGACCTTTGCTGAGTAAGCAGCTGCTTCTCTTGGCATGCCGCAGCTTTGGAATAAACTCAGCTCATGCTGAGCCTATAAACTTCAGCATTCCGCAAGAGCCTGTGCAGTCTAATTCACCCCTGCTAACTGGTTATGTTGTTCAGCTAAATTTGGGTTTAAAACTAAAATCATGCTGAGTCAAGATCGCCATTATAGGAAAGCCTGCGATAAATTAAAGGAATGGTCGTTTAGTGGCACATACAGTAAAAAAAAGCTAAAGATCAGAAGTCTCACATTTATATATGATTTAGAAAGAGACAGAACAAATTATGGCAAGTTTAACCTTAAAGCCAACTGTTTGTGGATAGTTGAACACCTATCACCCAAGCGCATTGGATATCCCATTCCAAAGCCATGAGCAATTATATAGAAAAGAATGCTCCTCCTTTCCATTTTACTTATTTATTATTTATGAATAATTATTTATTATTAATATGGAAAGGGTTCCTATGAAATTTTGGAGTGCATTTACAAAAATGTAAACCTAATCATTCAAAAGAGCTTTTGTGAGATCAGGTACTGATGTTGGATAAGTTTCGTTTGATTTCCGGTATAGAATGGTGATTCCTCAAGTCATGAAGGGCTTGAAGAAATCATTGAGGGTTCTCTTCAAACTCTTTCCACAAGGTTAGAAGTGCACAAAAAAGCCTTGTATGAACTAATCTTCAGGGGTATTTTAACTTTTTGGCCAGATAGGTTGGGGTCATTACCATAAGTCCACAAACTTTTGGTTTCAAGTAATTTGTTATGAGATGAATCAAGTAGAAAAGAGACAGGGATTTTTTGGCAGCAAATTAAGGTGTATTTTTTTAAAAAGTACAACATGAGTAACACATATTTCATTACAACAGTGTGAGAAAGGCAAACATGGTAAAATCACAGTTGGACTGTAAAGGCGTTCCTTGATAGGGATATGCCATGCTTTCTAAGTATAGAATCGTCTGTCTAAGTGTTGCAACAAAGGTACATAAAGCTCACAAGTCTCAATCCCGACGTGTTTCGCTAGATGGCTTCATCAGGGGATGTGCAAGGAGAGTCAGAGCATTTATTTGTGAAGATGACACATATGTACAAAAAGATAGCGTTTTCTCTTGTGGGGGGGGGGGGGGGCGCTACCTTTTTGTACATATGTGTCACTCACGTTGTACTTTTTAGAAAACTATACCTTAATTTGCTGCCAAAAAATCCCTGTCCCTTTCTACTTGATTCATACCTTGACTAATTACAGGGTTGGCCAGCATATTTATGATTATCATAGATAGGGTCCCCTCTTTTGTTCCCTGCATATAATTGGTTATGGGAGCATGGGGTTCTTCTTTAGTGGAAAAGAAAATACAACAAGTCAGCGCACAAAATTTGAGAAACATATGCGGTGAAATCAAAATGAAATTTCTTTTCTTTGACTGTCAGGCGTTTGGCAAGTAAGACACGCCAGGGAAGGTTTGGGCCAAATGCCGCAGACCAACCAGTTGGTGATGGCTCAGAAAGGCGGTTTACAAGGTAATCAGTGTTCAGTGTTGCACAAATAACAGCTTGAAGGCTTGAGCCTTGCCAACTGCACACAAATACAAAGCCAGAAGTCTGCCAGGGAGGTCCAGCAGGGTGAAAAGATTTGAAATTTAATTTTGAAATAGGATCTAAACACATTATCCTTATCAATACTGTCTTCAAAAAACAGTATGGAATGCAGGGCCTGGATGACCTAGATTACTGCAATCCTTAATAAAACACACTGGGAATGAATTCAGCATCTTAAAGAAGAAGTATAATAAATAAATTGTATTGTGGTCTCTGCATATAAAAAGATTCTTTAACGTATACATTCCTTTTTT
>NC_092858.1:163161096-163366369 GCF_032062135.1 Pyxicephalus adspersus
TGCACTATGTGCAGGAGAAGAGGGAAAAGTATGACAGTGTGCAGTATGTGCAGGGGAAGAGTATAAAGAATGACAGTATGCAGTATGTGCAGGGGAAGAGTATAAAGTATGACAGTGTGCAGTATGTGCAGGAGAGGAGTGTGAAAAGTATGACAGTGTGCAGTATGTGCAGGAGAGGAGTGTGAAAAGTATGACAGTGTGCAGTATGTGCAGGAGAGGAGTGTGGATAATAGAATGCTATGCAGTGGTATTAGTAGAGAATATAAAATGTATGACAGTTGGAAGTATGTGCAGGAGAAAAGTGTGATCTAAAATGCTGCCCTAGATAACAAAAAATTCCACCCTAAAAAAAAACCTCTTCCTATACAAATACCACCTATATCTGTATTAGCAAACTCTGTATCTTTATTTTGAAGGAAGTACTATGTTCTACTAAAATAAGAATGGTAGTGATGTTGGTGCTTGGGGGGAACTTCTCTTTACATTCTTCCTGAAGTCAAAACTAAAAATAAACCTCAGCAGTCATTATAATCTTTGTGATAGTGTCATGCTCCCGTGCTGCAATTCGGAAAATCAATGGCGAATCACCACATTTACATGAAATGGAATCTGGCTGAGCAATTCCAAGGTCACTGGTCACTTTTCCACAAAGTTGGAAAAGTCACCAACTGCTGCTGGGAAATCATAGCAATGGAGTCCCCAGGAGATGTACAAAACACATTATCCTCTGTCACGCAAAATCTAATGGTCACTTATGAGTAGAGTTGTCTTTTAAGCCATTTTTTACCATTTTATTGCCACTATTTTATTCATTCATATATAGTTCATATATAGTTGTATTTTCAACAAGTTTATCAAATTTATTTTGTCCTCAATAGATCTTTTTTTTTCAAATAGAATAGAGAAAAGAGACAAAAGATTTTTTTGTGTGCATTTGGTTAGAAAAATTAAACATGATATTTGGTTCACAGTCAAGAACGGCCTGTACCAACCAGCCCACAAAGACGCAATGTACAAAACCAGTAATTGCACCTAGTGTGCTTTAATGGCTGTAGCAGAATAATTTGTCTGCTCGCTGTTAGAACAAGATAGGGACGTTATCGATGATGTGTAAATTACTTTGACATCAAAGCTCTTTATTTTGGAAGCTGAGTTCGTATCGCTTCTCTTCTGTAATTATCACAGGTTCTATTAGGCAGGAAATGAGATTTTTGCTCACATGGACAATCTGTAACCAAATGTATATAATATAGTAAAGAGCTCGATGACAGGTCATGTGACCAGAACATGTCATGAAACCCTAAATAGAAGCCTTCACCAGAGCTCTACAGCGGAAAAGCAAACATGATTGTCATATACAGGTACAAAAGTGCCTAAAAAATAAATTATTCTGCTGCAAATGGCAACCTGTTTTTTTCCTATGTTCCTCAGTCCTACAAACTAAAGCCCATCTCTGGGCTACTCCTCAATTCTTCTCATTCCACCTATTACTCCTTATTACCTTTTCCAATATTTACCTGTTTGCCATCACACAATTTCTTGACCATTTCAAAGTCCCCAGGAGGGTAACTTTAAGTTGCACACATTCCTCATATAGCTGAACCCTAAAAATGTTCTTTGCTCCACTTGTCATTTCCCATTAATTGGCATTCAGTCACGATGATTCTTTGGTCTACTTAACAGAAACTGCCTGTACTGAGATGACGCTCCATTTATTACAGCGCTCGTCCTAGACCAAGGAAAGTGCTTGCTTCAGGTGTAATATCCACATCATAATAATTAATGTGCCTGTTTTATGCCAGCACATATGTCTGCCTTCACATTCACCCGGGCTATTTCTACATAATGAATTCCATCTCTTCTCCTGTGTATGCCTTATGCCGATCATAATACACTGAATAAAGTTTAATATCAAGGAATAGGCTGTCAGTATTACTCAGAGCTGGCTATGTAATGAGACAGGAAGTTGCTGCAAACTGATAATGCCCATATTATTAAAAATTAACTCTTGGCACAGAAATTTTCATTTAAATTTTATTCCCCAATAGCCATATAGGATATAAATGGCCCAATAGCCACATAGGATATAAAACCATTTGCATCCTTCCCTTTGCAAACTCATTGTTTTCTTTTGTAAAATGAATAGTTACATCCTAACTGTTTAGCGCATGGCCTGTACAGACCCTAGCAGGTCTCCCCACAAACAAGAGGGGGCTGCTACAAGAACAGTCACCCTGAACACAGGGAGCAAGCAGAAGTGATTGGTCTCCATTACAATATGGTGATAATTCACTTTGCACGGTGAAAAATTAAGACTATGTTCAGACAGAAGTTGTTTTTGGCAGCAGAACCACTATGGTTTACAGCAGTGGTCCCCAACCTTTTGGACGTCACGGACTACTAAATTTTTGCACTGTGGACCGTGCATTCACGGGGAGCAGTGTGTCACTCAATGGGGAAGAAACTTCCCCAGAGTGACATCATGATGCCAGAACCCATCCAATCTTCCATCCCAGGTCTAAGCCTACAATGGCAAAGTGGGTGGGTTGTGTTCAGAGATATTACCTGCCCACCGTCCTGAGCCTGCGGTTCATACAGAAGACATAGTCCATGACTCAGGCCGGTGCCCCCCCAGCCTGGTCCTTCTCCTGATCCTGCTCGGGACTGCACCGACCACAGCCGCAGACCACTAAAATTTTCTTGCAGACCACAGGTTGGAGACCGCTGGTATACAGCACTCATCCAGTTCTAAACCGTGCCAAATTCCCAGTTACAATTGAAACAAATTCAAGAGATTTTATGTGAACCAGTGAGACGGAAGGTCTTTTGTTTGTGCAATTTTGGGCATGTGCAACTCAAAGCCTCCTGGGATATGTGACTTACCTATCCCAGGGGCTGCAGCTTTCCCATTTACCATGCAGTGGTTAGGATGGAAGGGGAGGGATAAAACCAAAAAGCCACCTATAGCCACCCTTTTATGTTAAACATGTGATAAGTCACTTTCAGTGTTTGGGTTTAGATACATTTTAATAAATATTATATCACAAAATTGATTGTATCAGAATACCTGCTGGCCATGCACAATGATTACTTTTTTAACCCACATTTTGAATAAATATATCTTTTAATTCACTGCAATCAATCAATGTGTGCTCAGCCATAATACAAGTTAGCAAGCCTTATATTGGTAGACAATATTTGATTAGCATTTAATTTCCGTGTTGCAAATGTTCTTGCTAGTATCCTGTATATCCGTCCACATTATATACATAGGAAGGTAAAAGCATTGTTAAACAGGAAGAGTTGTGAGCTTTATCAAAGCTGATTTAACCACTGGGGAGAGGTTTTGATTAGCACTGCTGTGTTGCTCTATTGATCACAATGCTTTGCTATAGTTCCTGTACTGCAGAACAGCTATGGACAACACAGAAATAAAACATTGTGCTTTCAGGGTCCGCTGAGTGTTTGGCTTAAGTGCACTGAGCTCCTCACAACAATCGATAGATCTTTTTTTTTTTAGGCTGAGCTTTGCATTGTGTCCAGCAATACTACAAAAAAATGAACTCCAGTCGACTAAAAAAAAAATATATAGTAAATGCATTTTAAATACAGCCAGTATATATATAGGTATTTGTATTCATTGCTGTAATGCTTTGCTAGGCAGCACTTACTAGAAGGAGGGAAAACAGTAAGAGTATATGTTGAGAGACTACTTCAGAACTTTAAAATTCAAATACAGGTCAACCACAGGATAAATACACTAATGTCAATAACACTGTATTTGCCCATAGTATAGCAAGTCAGGGCTATATCACATTGTACAGTGCTGTCAGTGAATCAAATACAAGGAACTTAATGAAAAAAGAAGACAGCATAATGAGGATCTCGCCAACCTTCAGCTGCTTTTTTTACAGGTTGAGGGAGGAGAGGTAAGTTGAGAAGCATAATACAATTTCTTGTGCAGCCACCCATCATATGTATTATTACTTTACTTATGTTTACATTAGGGAAGTTTTAAGCTTTAGGAAAAAGGCTGCATTGTAAGTGTAAACGCGAAAGATGAAAGAAGTATCAGCATAAAAACATATTTTATTCAAACAGAATACATTCCACACATTTATCTTTGTAAAAAATATAAATGTGCAAAGGAAAAAATCTTTACGCGTACCTAAACTCAGAATGTTTACTTTTCATAAATGGATAGACAGCCCTTTTATTAAAAGTAAAACATTTTGTTTGTGTTTTTTTTAAGTGCAACACCATTAAAAAAAAGTTCAGCACCAGCCCCTAATTCTTGATCGCCTAGGCACAAAAATAAAGGAATGTCAAACGTGTAGCAGTCTAATGATCAGGGTCATGGTCATATGATGTAAATAAAGTCAGTAATCTTACTCTTCCCCATTAACGGCTAAAACACAAATGTTCATCTAATATTTTAATGTATGTCAAGAAATCAAGAATGTGTACATCCTGTATAAAATGTTTTTTTTTAAAATCAAAGAAATAGAAAAAGAATGAGTCATGGGTTAAAATGTTACAAATACATGGTTAAAAAATCATCAAAAACTAATAAAGATTTTCTATAATTTGCTGAAATAAAAGGAAAATAAGTGGAAATATTTATATAATTACATATTCATATTACCTTATGTATTCACCAGGATTAAATGAAAACCACATGTATAAAATAAAAATCAGCATCCACAAATGACCATTTTAAAAAAGATAAGACTTAAGTTTGTACCTGCAAAATGTAATAACAGGTTAGCAACTAGCAGAAAACAATCTGAAAATATGTGTTAGGAATTAAAGAGCTGAAAAGCAAAATTACCGAACATCAAATCATCTGCACAGAAAATGATCAGGCTGTTTAGCACTTGCTTGGTGGATTGTCTAGAGAGGCCCTAATGTAACATATGCAGAGATGTCATCTTGACCCAATCCACCTGGGAGATACGTACCTGTACCTGCACTTATTACTGACATTTAGCAAACATCTGCTGAAAAACTGATGCAGAATTAATTATTTTCCTTTTACATCAGATGAGTTTTGTTTTCCAATTATAAGATTAATGTGAAATATTTTAATATGTTGCTCTCTATTCTGTACAGATTTTATAAATATAAATAAATCATGGTGAATAGAGCCTCCTACGTGTCTTTGTGACGCATCGCTGCAGAACATCTGAACCTAGAAATAGGTATAATACTTCATATAAAGTGAAAGATCTTTTAGTAACACGTCATTGTAACTCTTCTAGATATTTATCACCTCTATTAAAGATCATAGAAAGAAGATTGTGCTCTTCTTCCAGACAGGTAAGCAGATGAAGCCATTAGACCTGAATAATTAAAGCTCTCAAAGGCTGGAGAGGATACACTTTCATTAGTGACGCTGGGTAATCCAGCAAAACTTGGAATGGATCTGGTTGAGGATTCAAAATATTTACTAGCAAATAGTAAATTACTTTCAAGAAATCTATTCCAGATTTGCTGGATAACCCAGCTTCACTGGTAAAAGTGTATCCTCTCCAGCCTTGGAGAGCTTTAAAAATCAGGCCCAATGTCTAGGTGGTGGGTTGTTGAACCATCATCAGATGTTTCTGGGCCTCATACTAGATAAACTTCCTGTGTCCCCCTTACGCAGGTCTAAAAATTCCTGCATTACAAAAGTCAAGCCCTTTAGATCAGGACCCGGAGCAGAAGTACCCCTTGTCCCCACTGTCGGCGGACTTGGTGGGCTGTGATCTCTTAAAGGTTTTGGCTAGGAGAACTTTACGAAAGCCAATAAAGAATACAAGTTAAATTAATGATGGCTAACGGGGCATAACCATCTACAAGAGCGCATTAATTGTAATTACAATGTTCTTCTCCCCAGATGTCCACCATTGATCAGCAGATTGATGAATGAATTACATATTATTATAGTCCACACAGCAATTGGTTTACACACTAAAGCTAGGATTTGGCTACAGAGAAACAAGAAAAACAGCTGGCCAGGCATTGAGAAATGTAGAATGTTTTGAACTGCCAACGGTATTATGTTTTTCCATGTAACAAAGAAGATAAAGTGTTATTTGAGGTAAAGTGTTTTACCTAAAAGAACAGTATACAAAGAAGAACAAAGGTCCAAAAAAGCAACATCTAACATGAAGGTCAAGAACAGGATTTACTACAGTAGTGCGAATGGGATACAATAACGTCATTGGAACATCAGGACAACATAACACCTTCTAAACAGAGAATAAGACAATAAATCTATAATTGCAGTTTATGATCCCTTTCCTAGCAGATTTTCCATTTCAAGGTTGGTCATAATTGGTTCAATAATACAAGCGATGTTCCAGTTTTTTTACCGTTGCTCCTTTGAATAGGCATCCTTCACCGTACGAAGACAACTGCTATAAAATCTTCGAGCCTGCTTCTTTCATCCAAAATTATTATAAAACCCACAAAGAATTCATCCATAATCATTGGCTGCTCTAAGCAATATTTTATTCTTGACTCTTTATAAATCAGAAGCCATTATTTTTACCTGTATCTGTATTCTATTACCTTGTAAGGTCTCATGACACTGTACATTAAATAGACCTCACTATAACAAAAGGGCTTTACAAATAACCTCAGTACCAAGAATTCAACATTTTCCACCCTTGTGTCCCCAGCCAAACTCATGGAAAACAGGTGATAAAATGACCCCAGGCTCTCCAGGCTCTAGATCATTGTTCGACAGACCATAGCTGGTCATGAAACAAGGCAGAGCCTTGCCTCTCACAAATGAACCTATTCCACATAGAATGATAAAATCATAAATGAACAAGTTAAAGCTGATTTAAACAGGCCTTGGGGCACTTTAGCAAAAGAGAGCCAGTGGAGCATAAAAGGATGTAATGAACACACATGGAAAAAAAAAAATAATTGCATTGTGCCTCAAGCAAGAGAGCACCGATTGTCGGCCACTAATACCTTCGGTTATAGAAAATGCAATTAATATATTATCCTAATAGTGCTACAAAATACAAAACCATAGAAAAATTTTAACTACTTCACCTATATTGCTATATATATATTGTCCAACTATAATGATCAAAGTATAATATTGGCCATAAACTGCAATTACTGATAATACAGACAGGAAGTAACTACTTAATACACATCCAAATAGGATCATGACACCACATTGATATACAGTACAAACCTTCTTCCATACTTTATTTAAATGGCTAGTAGTTTCTCCAGCAGCCTTATGAAAAAGAAGAAATAATAAAAGATCAGAGCAAATACTATAATCTCAGTTCAGCAAACATGAAAGATGGTGTACCTCAAAGGGTCAGTTCACCTGAAATGATATTTTATCATAAAGTGATGCCTAGTAGGTTGAATTAGTTCCTGTCAAGTTTCCCCTACCATATTTTATGGCTTTTCCTCTTACATTATCCATCATTCAAAATAAAGAACGAATAAGGTAGAGGGAGTAGAAATGACAAGACGTGTGGTCCATGAAACCTAAGGCTTAAAGTTTAATCAGCTTAAACTTTGACTTCCCTGGTTTTTTCCTTACCCCCTTATCAACATTCAAATTAATTTTCAAAGCATGCAGTGGAAGTTTATCATGGCTTGTGGGAGAGGAAAGCAGGATACAATAAATAGCTCACCAAAAAGCCAGCACATTGGCTCAGTGGTTAGCATCCTGGTCCTTGCAGTGGTAGGTTCCAGGTTTGAATCTCAGCCTGGGCACTACCTGCATGGAGTTTGCAGGTTCTCCCTGTGTTTGCGTGGGTTTCCTCCGGTTTCCTCCCACACTCCAAAAAATGCAGTTAGATTAATTGGCTTCCCGCCAAATTTGGCCATGAACTGTATGAAAGAGGTAGGGACATTAGATTGTGAGCTCCTTTGAGGGACAGCTAGTGACATGACTTTGTACAGTGCTGTGTATTATGTCGGTGCTATATAAATGGTATAATAATAATAAACTCTAGGAAAATAGTCTTTTATGGCACACACAACTTTCAAAGGCACTCCACTTCACTCTAACACATTTCCTCCCCTGTTGATTCTATAACTAATCTCAAGCAATGGACAAATGGTTAAAATGCATAATTAGAAGAATGAAGTCTCCTTCGAAGCTGCCTGTGCAATAACGTTTTTGGAAGTTTATGGGAAGTGTTGTGTGAAGAAAGCAATGTTGATTTCTCCAGTCTTCATATTATTGTGTGCCTAACAATTGGAACTGCATAACCTGAAATCTAAAATCTTTTTTTATGTTTTATTAAATGTATTTATATGTCAAGGTTTGAAAGCATATGATACATTACAATATTCCAAATACTTTATTACAGAGAGTGTCATGAAGTGCCATGTATGAGGCCTCCTGTGATGGAGCAGGACTGCAGCTACTCTTCTCTAGACCATAGACATTTATTGTTTGCAGAAATCAAGTGATGTCATCAAGTGATGTCATCTAGGCAAATTTAAATTCCCTTCAACAAAGAATAGAAACAAAAGCGTAATAAAAAAGAGAACGGAAATAGTGGGAAGATATAGGAAGCTGGGCAGAGGAATGAGAAGAAGATGGGATGGGGTACAGGGTTGGCTTTGACTCAGCTTATTAGTGGTTTAGTATTTCTTTAAATAGTTGATTGGAATGTAATGCTTGATCCAATGAATGCTTAAAGTGAACCTAAACCTAAGATTTTCACTTTACATAAAAGGGTCGACAACGCCTATATGTAAAGCGAAAATAATAAATATTTTTTTTTTAAGTGCAACACCTCTCGTCAGTCATGATCGAGATTAGGGCATCTGCAGAAGGAGCACCCGGAACCTCCCATAATGCGTGATGTAGGTATTTCGGGAGGCTCTGGGTGCTCCTTCTGCGCATGCCCTAACCTAAGGCATGTGCAGAAGGGGAATTTTTTCTACTAAGTGAAAGAGATGCTGATCTCACGCATGCGCAGTGAGCTCGGCTCTTTTTTCTTCCCCTTTACAGTGGTTACGGCACCTGATCTTGCACCTACACAGTGCAAGATGGGGTGGCGAGCCAGGAAGACAAGAAGAAGATGGAAGTGAATAATGAACATAGCGGCGCCCGGGGCTGACAAAGAGCAATTCCAGGATGAGATGGAACCGGATCGATGGAAGGTCCAGCTCCATCGAGGGATCTGCAGGGTTAGAGGTAAGAGGTTTTTGTTTTCAGTTTAGTTCCGCTTTAACAAAAATTTATTTTGTGCATGGAAAGTAGAAAATGACCGACAAGTTCTTGTTTATTAGGTACCAAGTAATTTTTTTGTTGGACTTGTACTATTGTAGGTGTAGCCATTATCCAGGTCTTTGACTTCAATGTTAAAAACCTTTTAACCATCTTCATTAGTTGCAGGTAAAAGATGATAAGATATGTATGTGTAAAGAATATGCGATCTGATTGGTTTTCAAAGGACACACCAACAGCTTTTTTTTTGGACATTTTGATGAATGAAGTTCACTGTCTCGTGTTCATTGCGCTAGACTAGTGTCAAGTGAATCTTTGTAAGTTTTGTCACAGGGAAGAAACTCATTTTGTAGCTGGCACCAAACAAATGCATTATGGTCAGGCAACAGCAGTAAAAATAAATGGAAATAAAGTAATGAAAAAATGGATTTGGACACCTTCCAAAAAGAGCGATACACCTCCTTCCGCATATTCCACAGACTGATGGATTTCATTTGCATTCACATTTACAAGGCTGACTGCAATGTGAGCGGCAGATAAGCACCAAAGAAGCTAAAACAATGGAAATATCTGAAGCATATTAACAAAATCATTGTTACTTTACTTTGAGAACTGAATTTTCTGCTGTACATGGCAGAGGTTATGAAGTCTTGAGCTGGAAGGAAATATTGTACTTGAATGTACTTTGCCTTGGTGTGATACGGCAGTAGAATGTTATCACATTACATTTAAACAAAGTATATTAATGAGTAAGTCAAAGTAATACCAATAAATACCTAATATAAAAGGGAGCAGAGGTTACTCTCTCAGTCAATAATGACTGGTGCAAGGGAACTCTCTAACCTATGCCAATATTTGGAAACTGGCCAATGGAATAAAACCTTTGATACAAATATCTAATCCAAAATAAAAGCATTAACAAGTTAATTTCTTTAAAAACTCGCAAAAATAAAGCAAAAGTTTATTCAACCTTCAGGGCGCTGGTATGTGCCACTTTTTACCTACGCAACATGACTTACTGACTAAAGCTTCTTCTACTGCATGCTGAATTTTTGTTACTGGAAATGATTTTTTAATTGTTTCCAGCGACAAGGAGTGACAGATGAACAAACGAGCGCTGTACACACAACGCTACTCAGCAACCTGCGATGCTACTGTCCATTGACTTGTACAGCAATCTTTCACTGATGGTTATGCATAGATCCGTTACATGTCAGATTCTTGCTCGAGACATAACGTGTATATAGTCTAAGTGGCCTAGCACTAGATAAGTTTAGAAGTTGAGATAGTAAACAAAAATATAAAAGAACCTGCTAGCCTTATTGGCATAGTAATGACAAGTTGTGTTAATGAATTCAGTAAGAACGGAGTCCTCGTCACTAGTGTTGGTGTTCAAATTCAGGTTGTCCTTATATTTGACCCGAAAATGGCTGTTCTAATTCAGGTGAACCTGACCTGAAAAACACAAGTCTCGACGGTAAAAATTGAGATAAAAAAAATGTGTTAAAAAAAAATTATGTTAAATTAATTTATTTATGAACGAACGTTCGCTCACTTCCTGTGGTGCACGTCACTTCCTGTATCGATCAAACGATCGCATCTATCGTGTGTACAATATCTGCGAACGATGGTGTCGTTATCTGTGTGTACAGGATTGGTGCTATACGATCGTTCGCAGATATCGTGCAGGATCGTTCGTCGTTCGTTTACCAACGATAATAATTGGAAGTGTGTACGTAGCTTTACTCTGTAACACACTTTCCAGCACAGAAATATTATGATACATTTGTTACATTTTTCTTTTATCTACTGCGAGAAAAATATAACAAATGTATCATACTACTGTGCGTGTTATAGAGTAAGAGATACTTGCGGGGCATCTTCTCAATGATTGCAGACGAGTGTGCGATCCCCGGGGTACTACAGGTTAACTAACCTTTTGCAGTCCATAATAGTCCTTAAAAATAACCTGAATTCTCCCACCATTGACTTCAATGGTGTTCGAATTTTGCATTCTATCACTCGAACAATATCTCACTATTAGATCAAATAGCTGTCGAATCAAATAGTGAGATATTCGACCAACACTACTTGTCACCCTATTTAGAGATATGCCTATAAACAGCTGATCCTTCACAACCCATGAAGTCCCTTTAAAGTTGTGATGATCTATAGTAAATTGTTCTTCTGATACCAAAATGCAATTTTCTGGATTTGTGCACTCATGCAAAGGAAAACCAAGGAACCAGCCAGGTAAGTTTGCGGTGTTAACAGAGCGGGAACATCTGCATAGTGCTTGGGGGGTGAGTTGTAAGACTAAGGGTCTGATTTTTTAAAGCTCTCCAAGGCTTGAGAGAATACGCTTTCATCAGTGAAGCTGGGTGATCCAGCAAACCTGGATTGGATCTGACCCAACAAATAGCTTGATTTTAGGAAATCCATCCCAGGTTTGCTCAATTACTTCACTGGTTCTGTGGTCTGCTTCACTGGTGAAAGTGTATTCTCTCCAGCCTTGGATGACTTTAATAAATCAAGGGCCTAAGAGTGTGCTGGATAAAGGGATACTATACTAAACCTAAAATGTTTGAAGTGCAATTACAGCCTCATTAATAAAGGCATTGTCAAATTTTAAAGCTGAGTTAGCATCAGTAAAACAAGATAATATTTAGTGAATAAAGTTTAGAGGGCGCTGCTTTGGAAGCCAAAGGCTGTGCTCCTGCTGGTATCAGTAAAAGAAACCCACCTCTGCCTTTTGCATTTTCCTCTTGAAAGTGCTTGTTATATATCAGATTTAAAAGTTTCTAACTGTCTGCATTAATATCTTTCTAAAGATTAAATGTCATCCCTCTTTCAGCGTGTTTGCTAACAATGCTCTTCCCATTTATCCAGGAAGAATGATCATTGGCTGCTATCGTATTGACATTCCACTAGAGAATCTCTCCTCAACCATTCTGCTTCTCTGACAGCCGATGAAATACGTTTGACTTGGAATTTTGGATAAATCTTGTCTTTCCTATACATTTTTTTTTCACCATTTTTAAACAAAATTTCAATATTTTCCATTCTTCCAATGAAAAGAAAAATGAAGGTAATGCGAATTAGAGAAAAGAGAAAGCAAAATTCTAACATCTTTTGGAAATTTTGCATTTATCTTGTTTTGGTGACAGCTTGAAAAAAATTGTAGCTTGCTTTAGTTCCTTACTGTTATCACCAGATTATAAGACAAATGAGGACACAAAAGTAAAATTCAGACAAAGGTTGAACAATAACTCAATATACCAAAAACCAAACTGGAATTTCACTTTTAAGAGACACCTATTCAGGGCACTGCAATACTCACTTCTTCTTGATTCACATATGGCAAGCTTTATAGATCTGTGCACATAAATAAACTTGAGTCAAGATGAAAAGTATTTTTTATTGCTAAACATTATTTCAATGATGTAACTATCCTCCTTGTGATCTCCTAATGGTTACAGGAGGACCAGGGAGATGGGGAAGTCCTCATTCCCACCTTTCCTTCTGCTAATGTTTGCATTGCCAAAGTTTCACAGGGATGGGACGAAGATTGTGAGTTGTCGTGTCTGTCGATATTTGACTTTGTTTAGCTGCGTTCACTATATTTAGCTCCACCACCTGGTGCACAGAATGGGAAAACAAAGCTTGGAACCATAGGGATCAGTAAGCAAAACATGGGCAGTGGGAGTTAGAGACGGGGCCCATAGGTTGCAGCCCTGCTGGCAAATTCATTTTCCTAAGTCTTCTTTTTTTCCTCTGGGTGTTTTGTAGGGTGACCCACTTATTTATAGTTAAGCTTCTGTTTTATGCCCACATATAAAAATATTAGCATTGCTTCTTGTCAGATGCTAGTATGAAGCTATACAGAAAATACTTGTATTTTATCTTGTAGGATCCCGAATTATTTAAATACTGTCACACTCCCAATTACAAACTGCATTAAAGAAACATACAGGGAATAGACCAATGGGAATTTTACGACAAGTTATTTTCCATAAAATCCTCAACACTTTATTACAAAATATTTCCAATAAAATTGTTCATAAAAAGTTAAGAACATATCATATTTGCATGATACATGTGCTGAGATTATTCCTCATCCAACGCAATTAGCAGACATAGAGAAATTTATACAGAAAAATATATAATTTACAGTTTTCATTTTTGTTGATATTGCCCTTGTAGACATCTGTAACTGGAAAATGTATTTTTCTCATAAATTCTCCATGGTCTACATGATCAGAGATGTGCAAAAAGGGTGAACCTTTTGTATAACTATATTTTTCACTGAAGGTTCCCCTTGTTACCCTCCAAGAAAGCTGCCAGGTAAAAATCCAATTGTGAATTCATCCAGTAGAAAGACTAAACTTTAACTTACCTACTTTTATGCTGCAACATTGGCCATTGAGCGTCTTCTGATGTATCCATTGCTTTATTAGCCCCAGCTATATCAACACGTGCTAAATGGCTCAGTAATTTTTAGAGAATTGAGATTTAATAAATACATTTACTTCCACCATCCCAGGAGAACCCATGTTTCCAGATTTTACTCACCTCCCTTTTAGAAATCACAGGAATAATTATACAGAGATTTTAGTCCACATTTAAAGAATAATTCTGACTGTGCGACTGTGTCATTTTCCCGGCTTTGGTCATTAATCATGTTCAAAGAGAGCGGTTGGCGAGGCTCAGCCCTGGAACTTCTGTCACTTGGCATTTTGCTACTGACACTAATTTATACAGGTGAGGTTGCACTGAGATTAATTGAATATTAGTTTTATATTTCCTTAGAGTAGCTTGCTTATACAATTCCCCTCCTTCCAAGCATTTCTCATCTAGATCAAGGATTGCCTGGCAGAGAGGCATCAACTGAAAACAGTCTGACTATTTAGATTTGGATGTGATGTGGAGGTGGATATGGGGGAAGGGGACTTATAAATGTTTAATACTGCAGGTATAAAATTATAGTGATAGGGATTTAACGAAAATGAAGCATGATCTATTTTAGAGCTGAATTCCAAGCAAACAGATGAATACGCAGATTAAATACATAATTTGCTGTTTAACCTGCAAAATAGATTTGAGGTTTTGTGTACTCAAAGCACAACCTCTTTTTAGCATGGTAAGAGACCTGATTTTCCTTGCTGCAGGTAAATACTATAACTAGGTTGTGTCTCTTGGCTCTCTCTCTCCGTGACTAGACAAGTAAACCCCAGCAGATTACTGTACGCTCAACTAACTGATCTCCCAGCCGCTCTAATTCAACCTAATGGGAGCAGTCAGGAACCACTTTGTGCATGCGTTCTTCTTGCATTGTGGTGGCGTTGCAGCATGGTTCATGGAAGTACCATGTTGCTTTCGGCCATGTGGCTGCTTATACTCTTTAGGAGGAAGAACCACAATGCCATCACAAGCACAATGGTAATGCATGCAACGCGCTGGTCAGCAGTGCGAGTTTGCTGCTCCTGGGTGGATAGCAGCAGTAGACCATGGAGTGGCTAACCACACAGTGTTAGACTGCAAGTCTGCAAACACCCCTCTAATCCCAAGCCCTTGTCAAACCTGTCCCTGTACAGAACATTAGTCAGACATCATTTGCAGTCCAGTTTTGTGAATATTGGAGAAAGTGCAGAGAAGGGCAACTAAACTAATAAAAGGAATGGAGGAGCTCAGCTATGAGGAGAGATTAGCTGAACTGAATCTATTCTCCCTTGAGAAGAGACGTATAAGGGGGGATATGATCACCCTGTATAAATATATAAATGTTCTATATAGAGAACTTGCTTCACAATTATCTTCTTTAAGCTCATTGCAAAGGACCCAAAAGGAATTCTTTACGGTAAAGCCTGGAAAAATGTAAAATAGACTTCCTCAAGTAGTTTTAGCACGTTTTATCATTTTAAATAAAAGAGGTGGATGTACTTCTAGAAGCACAGAATATAACTGGGTATTAAAGTTAAAAAGGAATGACATCAATGACTGGTAATCCAAGGAACATCCTGGGAGCAGTATGGAATTTTTCCCTCTGTTGGAGTAAATTGAACCATGTTTATAAGATTTTTTGCCTTCCTTTGGATCTATTATGTATACATGTTTTTTATAGGGAATTTGTTTATTTCCCTAGTGATTGAACTTGATGAACTCTCCTGTTAACACATTTCTGCAACACAACTGATTCTCTCTCTCTTCCTCTCTGTACAGACATTGCAAGAGGCTTTCTTTTATAATATATATATATATGTCATTGATTACAGAGATGCATTTATTTATGTATTTTATATTTGCCCACAGTTCAACTTTTAATTTTCTATTCTTTACATTTATAATAGTTGTTTCTCCTAAACAAATCCTTTGTGGTGTTTACAAGTTGTAACTCACAAACAGGAGTTTCTGTGCAATTATTTATTCATGTGTTTATTTTTACGCCATGTTGTATCCTAGTAAAACATTTGCATTTAGCCTGTTCATTCACTTCCTAAACATTTTTTAAGAACCAATACACAATAACAAGATACACAAAGCACTTGCCACATTTACCAATGACAGTTAAAGTGCTATGTTTACTCTTGAAATTCATAGAAAGCTGTGAGAAATACAGCTCTAGAAATCTGTCATAATACTGGCTGCTAGATCTAGTCTAGCCGGGGATAAATATTCATAAAAGCAAATCTGTGCAATTTTCATAATGGAAAAGTTAACACAGCTGAGAATGGGGTAAAAGATTTTCTTATTTGAAAGCACTCCCAGCTCAATGTGCAAACACTGCACTGTGCATTAATGGGGTCTGTCTTGGTCTTGAAAGATTTAGTTGTTTATGATGTTCCACTAAATAATTCCTAAGCACAGAGATAAAACTTTAAAAGACATTAATTCCTAGGGTTAAATGTCAAAGGTAAACAACCTTTTTCTTTCAACTTTATATATTTTTTAATATGATTTTTTCCAAGCCATATATGTGAATATGATCAACTTAAACTGAACCAATGATGATAGGGCTAATTAAAGCTTCGGAATACTTATGAAATTTAAAATCTGAAGCTTCTGCTTAAGTGGTTGCTGATATAGAGGGACAATTTGTGGTGTGGTTGCTTTAACGTGTGTAGACTATAGAGGACCCATGGGGGTGATTAACAAATGCCTGCCAGATACCAATCAAAACTACGTCTCAGTACTCAGTGGCATGGCAGTGGTAGCTGATTGGTAGCTGGCATGCCCAATAAAAGAGCAGTGGGGAGTGAGCAAAGAACTAATCTCAGTATTGCCTGTGGTCTCGGTGCAGCTGATCTTTTCCCCATTATTGACTTACTGTTTCTTGTTCTGCACTGTGCCTCTGTTCTGAATTGCCAACTTGGTAGAGGCACTGCTTTATCTCCTTATATCAGAGCTTCCAGCAAAGAGAACTGCAATGACATCCCCAAATCTCCGGAGACACAGGCTCACCCACATACTAGGAAACTTACTGCAATTTGTTTAGAAGAAGAAAATCCATACAAAAGGTATGCTGCAAACAAGCTGCAGGCAAGCAGCTCTTTAATCTTGAAGGGAGATAGCATTCCTTTCTGTAATAAAACAAACTTACCTGCCGGTTTTCTAAAGCCAGTGAGCTGCGAATGTTCTGCTACCAGGAATGAGGAAATTCCATTATGGTATTACATTACAACATTGCATGTTATGCCATTCAGGCCTGGCCAATCAAGGAGACCGAAGACCTCAATCCAGAAGAAAATCGAGCTGTTGGTGCCAGTGGTGGTGCGAGGACATGTGGGTTTAGTACTGTTTAGCAGAAATATGTTCTGTAAGGTTCTCTGAAAAAGTTTAACGTACCCTAGAGATGAGTCTCTGACTCTTTGACAGTTGCTTCCTGATAACTGCCTGCCTATAACACACTAGGGTTGATTTAGTAAAGAAATACAGGCTTGTAAGCATAGTAATTTATCCCCTTGCAAAAGATACTTTCCCTAGTGCAGGGGTTAGTGTTGGTGTTCAAATTTGGGTTGTCCTTATATTCGACCCGAAAATGACTGTTCGAATTCGGGTAGACCTGACCCGAAAAAAAACGAGATTCAGCAGTAAAAATTTGGATGTAAAAAAATGTGTTAAAAAAAAAAAATGAATGGTAAAATAATTTATTGAATGTTTGTGTTTATTTAACTATTTTTTTTTACAGGTTTTCTTACAATGACAAGATATCTCTTACTATGTACCACCCTTTCCAGCATAGTAATATTATGATTTACTGTGAGAAAAATGTAACAAATGTATCATATTACTGTGGTGTTAGGGCATCTTCTCAATGATTGCAGCTGTGTCTGCAATCATTGAGAAGAGTGTGTGATCCCCGGGGCACTACAGGTTTAACCTATAATGCCCCTGGGATGGTAGTGGAACTGCAGAGTTTATCTGCAATTCAGTTTCCATGGTCACAGCTGTGACTGTAGGCGATCTCCGGGGCACTAGAGGTTAAATAGGGACAAGTTTCCCCATTCATCACATCTAGTGTTCTGTGTTATTGGATAGAGAAACTTTATCCAAGAACACATACAACTAGTAAAGTAAATTAAAGTAAATCAGATTGCTCTTGCAGCCCTTAATAGTTCCTAAAAATAACCCGAATTCTCCCACAATTGACTTCAATGGTGTTGAAATTCGGCATTCGATCACCCAAACAATATCTCACTATTCGATCGGATAGCTGTCAAATTGAATAGTGAGATATTCGATCAACACTAGCAGAGTCCCCAACCCCCGGTCGTTTAACAGGTGGGTTGCAGCTCTGGCCAAGGCACCCCCCAGTGGGGTTGGGAGAAAGACCCCGCTCAGGGGGACACATCGGCTAGAGCTGCCGACCACGTCTGTCGTATGCATCACAGGCTCAAGGCGGTAGGCGGCACAACCCACCCACTCTCCCATCGCTGGCTCAGATCGGCAAAGTGAGAGTGGGTGGGTTCTGACATCATGACGCCAGTTTCCTGCCCTTTGAGTTTCCTGCCCTATTAGTGTTCTTTTAATTGCATAGCACAAACAATAGAATAACATATTTTGGTAAAATTCACATAGGCAGTAATACACTTTATGAATCAAAAGCCTAACATTCTTTGCAAACGATGTGTAATGTGTATACTCCAGTATAAAAAGCAAATTGGTAAAACAACAGTTTTTAAACCTATAAATTGCTTAAATTGCCCCAAACCACTGTAGTTTTTCTTGAACCATCTAGTGATCCTAAAGTAAACATAACGATTGTATAGTCAGATAAATCAATAATTTAAATCTGCTATTTTCTTAAACCACAAGATAACAGATTGATCTCACATTTGCTTTGTGAGATTATGTACAAATGTTACAAAGTTCATGAATAAACTATAAAGATGGACATGTATCTTTGCCCCCTTAGAGGCACAAATTTGACATGGAACCAGCTGCTACCTTCTGTTACAGAATATTTCATTCCAAAATAATTACCAGGCACTAGCTTTCTTTAAAAAACAACCCCATCCAAATTGGTTTTGTTAGAATCGGGAAGAATCCAATCCCCCACCAGGTGTTCATGATGGAGAGGGACACGTTTGGATTATATTCCAGCCAAAGTACTGTTACCACCAAACTAAACTAATTCTCCAGATATTTTCATGAATAATTCACTACGGTTCCCAGAACAAAAGTACTGTATTGTGCTCTTCATATTGGACTGAGAAAACTTAAATGAAATATTAAATTTGTCTAAATACATTGCAGAAGCATTAAAGTAAAAGGTGTGCAAAGTCTTACAATTAGGGACCTTTCAGACCCGTACAGCTGACAGCTCCTGGATGTACAGCAAACTACTGATATGCAGTGGGGAGAAGCAAACCGTACTGTGGACAAGATTTCTGCACAGCTGTAGCCACAGCCATGATGAAGATCTATAGGCCACATTTGCATGTTCAATCTCAACTATGTATTGGCATACCACTGTGGATCACTGCAGGTCTGATGTTAGCCTTAGTTTTCTTTAGGAAGCAGCCACAGCCCCAGTAGAAATGCCTGTACTTTGCCAGCATCTCTTTCTAAGTCAAAGCCAAATGCCTACAGTCAGCAAAACTCATTCTGATTGGAGAGCTTTGGCTCTGACTTAGCAGGAAGTAGTCATACCTCTCCAAAGAGATCAATGATTCCACTCAAAGAGTCTTTCTCTTCAGCTTGCACAACTTTGGTTCTCACAAGTTTCACAAGATCTGTTTTTTCAATGGCCCTAGAATAGTTTTTCTCAACCAGGGTTCTGTGGAGATCATGCAACAAAAGTGTCAGACAGCACAGCTTGTCAATGTTTGGTATTGGTGGCCAAAAAAAAGTAGTTCCAGGTGAAAACAGATATGGAATAGGATGTCCTATGGCACATGTGTGGGCTGCACCTCTTTTATATGAATTTGGAATTTCAAAATTTCTACAACAGAAAAAAACAGGCAGAGAGCGCACTAACTGGTACAATACCATAATAAAACTTTAATAATAAAACTAAAAAATATTAAAATGTCAAAGGCAGTCAAGCATTGCATGATGAAAAACTTATTCTGAAACACATTGCCTACCAACCAAGACTCATCGTTGCCTAGACCTAAAAGTGCTTGCAGCTAATTGGTGCTTGTGGATGTCTGCTGACAGGCTGCCTTTTTCCTTCCCTATACCGGGAGTAAGTTCCTATCTGTTCCTGTTTTCGTTCAGAAAAGATCAGCTTGGGGATTTAATTACGAACATCTGCCTAAGAATACGTTTTCTTTTCTAGCAAGGCCAATAACCAGTGGGAATGTATATCTTAGCTCCTTCAACTAAGCAGAAAAACCCAAGAGTCACTTCTCAACAAATTAAATAATTGGAATATACCCTCTCTTTGGCCCCCTCTATCATCAATACATATATTTCTCTGAACCTCTATCAATAAATAATCACTGCATAGATTTCAGATAATTATTTTTTGAGGTAGACTGCATTCTTTTCACTAGCTCACTCCAACTATTTCTCATGCTAATATTGAAGGTTGTACACATTTTCCCAGTGTTGCTGTTCATAGATCCACTGATGAAGCCCCTTGTGGGCGAAACGTGTTGGGAATAAAAAAACACACTGTAACACCTCCTCTCAAAATGTATCAACAAATAGGATTCTTTAATTGTTAACAACTTTCTAAATTTGTTTTTATATATCCTTGTACTACTCAACCATATCCACTTATGGTTTTTAATGATATGTTGAATATAATAAAGTGTTAATCTTATTTTAATTAAAAGATACATAGGTGCCTTAAAAAGAGCCTTCTTTCTTTATCTCTATATATTATATATCTCTTCTTCTATATATTCTGACTATGCCCGAGGCTAAGGCCTGGCACCATTGAAATCTGCTAGGTTCATATTCTCCTGGTGCACCCATCTTCGATTGTTTATTGGCCTAAAAGTGGCTTGAGTCTGCCAATTTTCTGGAGGCTTCACATGGTGAGTTCAATCTCTTGGATACTCAGCAACCAGTAATTACTATAGAACAAATGGACTGCTGACTATGGCCCCTGGAAATTTCATCATGCATGGTTCAACGCAATGCTTGACTGCCTTTGGTATTTAGTGAGGTTAATACCTAAAGTTTTTTTATTGAAGTTTATTACAGTTAATGCAGTAGGTGGTGTGCTCTCTGTATTTTTTAAAATTTCCAACAGACCCCCAATGTAGAAGGCATTCCACCCACGGACCCCCATGCTAATTCCCTGAGTCCTGGAAGTTATTTGAAGGGTGCCTCCAAGGTTGGGAAAATCTGGCCTAGAATGTATTTAGCTGTTTAAAACTAAAATCCTGGAAAACCTGTATAGGAAGAAGAATGTAAATTGACACTTACACCTGTAATCGCTGGTTGCTTGACCATCTCTTGCTTCAGAACCCAGACAGAAACCTTGCTAGACCCAGGATATAGTACTGATGTCACTAGATCAGCCTCACAAGCATTTTCAGAGGAAGAAGTCAGCAATGGAAGGCTCCATAGTTCTCTAACAACTGATGTTTTGCAAAGTCCAAATTTAGTTTGGGCAAAGGAAAATTTTAAAATTACATCTTAAGCATTTAGTCCTAAAGACCCACAATTACTAATGTAGTGGTGGCACTCTTCTGTGTTTTATGGCACTCAGTTTCATTTGACCCATTTGCCCAGGACATCAAGGGCTCTCTCCTTCCCTTGGGTAGAAGAATACTGCAGCATTCAGAATCTGCTCATCAACAAAAGAAGAAGGTACAGACCACCTGTGATATCATGTGATAGGACAGAAAACACCTGGCTAAAGCTATCTATAAAGGTTTATGTATTTCTATAAGGTTTCAGGGTGCTCAACATATATGCAACATAAACATAACATAAACGAGATAGACGAGACAGTTTTTATTTGATTCACCAGCCAATATATAAATATATTCCAACAAAATTACCTCAGGGGCCAATAGCACAACTAATACTCCTTTGCAATGCAATGATATTTTCAGAATACACATTCAGCTTTAAGCCTTTGATTGTTATACTTTCCGCATACAATAGGACACCCTGACATTGGTGTCTAGGGGAAGGCAGCCTAGATATTTATATAAATCCTGAGGCTTTAAAAACTCTATTTCCTAAATAAAATCTTCCCAATGTGTGGCCTCCTCTAAAAAAGAAGTATTGAGATTATAAAAAGCACTTGGTACCTTTTCCATGCCATCCTCCTTCAGGCTAATAATATCCAAATCAAAATCTCTTCTCAAGCCGTCCGTTCTATTGAAGGTGATCCGACCTGTCAAACCATCCCAGCGTGCCTGGGGACACATAGACAGGAAGAGATATTTAAAGCTTAAAGTACTATCCATCACTTTCCTCCAACACACAAACAGATGAGCAGCAGAACTTTGTGCCTTTGAGATGATATATATATATACTGAGATTATATATATATATATATATATATATATATATATATATATATATACATATATAGTTTTATATATTTCTTCCTGGAGAGCTAAGCCCCACTAGTTTGCATGACATGAAAGCACATTTGTACATTCTAACACACATTTAACAAAAACTTTTACTTTTTTTAATTCAAAGTTTAGACAAACAGAAAAATACATGTATTCTTTCATTAAATTCTGTAAATTATTCTATCGAGTCACAAGATTTACGCATTTCTTTTACACAACACAACCAGGTGGAAATAAATCATACTAAATTACCCTCTTCTTGTCTCACTGATGCTATGTGACCCTCTCCTTTACTAGGGGTCCCTTGTAACCCTTCCTGCCCCAGGAAAGACTTATCACCCTTCCTGTCCCAGTGATCTCATATGACCCTTCCTGTCCAGGTTATAACAACTCCTGGCCACCTTCCAGTGATGACTTGTGGCCCCTCCTGTCCCAGTGATGCCACATGACCTTTCCTGCCCAAGTGATGCCTTGTGATCCTTGCTGCCCCAGCAGCCAACCCATCATGTCCCAGTGATACTACATGGCCTGTCCTGCCTCGGTAATGATACACGTCTCCTCCTCCACCAGTGATTCCATGAGTCCTCCAGCCCAAGTGATCCCATTCAATTTCTACAGCCTCAGTGATTCCCCTCCAGCCACATTATTGGTATGTTACCCCTCTGACTCCAGTGATTCCATATGACTTTTTCTGCCCCAGTGACATCATTTGACCCCTCCTACTCCATGATTCCATATGACTTTTTTTGCCCCAGTGAATCCATGTGAGCCCTTCAGCCCAAGTAATGCTACATGACTCCTACCACTTTAGTGATTCCATGTTACCCCCTCCAACTAAATTAATGGCTGTTATCCCTCCTGCCGTAGTGATTCCATGTTACTCCTGATACTCCAGTGATTCCATATGACAAGTTCTGCCCCAGTAACTCCATGTGACTTCCTGCCCAATTGCTGCCTTGTGATCTTTGCTGCCTAAGGAATGTCATGCCACAGTGACACCACTTAACTGCTCCCAGCTTGCTAAAACTATTTGGTTTGGATGATCTGCAGCTAATTGGCAATCAATATTTTATCCCTGCCTTTGCTCCACATTACAGATATACCAGTCAAGGTGAACAACATAAACCCATTTCATGATGTTTGATGATATAAAACATTAAAACAAGGCTAATTATCTAGAGAATTACAAATTCAGTTCCATTACTTTTCCCTCATGAAATCATGTGCAGAAATATATATTTGTTGCTCCATAAAATTAAAGACCAGGCAGTAACTTTTTATTACAGAACTACGGAATACATTTTACTGCTTTGCAGCACATGCAAATGTGTCTGGTAATGTATAACAATGGGGAGTGGGCAAGGTTTTCCCAAAAACAAGTCACAATGCTGCAATAATCTCCTATTAAATGGACTAAAAATAAGGACACCAGAGATTCTAAGGAAACTGGTATCTAATTTATTGAAGCAAGCAGGCCAGTGAAAAGGGATGAAGTGCAGTGACCTGGGATGATTACTGTGAATGTACATCCTGTATGATGGTTTAAACAAGTCTCAAATCCAGTTACCATTTGATGCACAAGCCTCTATCCTCCTATGAATTACTTTAATCCTCCTTCATTTGTGTATCACATGCGTCCTTCCTAGACACTGCAGATAACAATGGGAGGGTTACAGTACTGCCAATCCAGAAAGAAGTGGGCAGGACTGGGTATGGCCAGGTGTTCATTGGCAGTATTAGGCATATATATTGTAGACCTGACAGTCAAATCTTTCATTTTTACCTGGTCTTCTTCATAGTTTTGAGTCTGCAGTCTCTTAATTGGATAGATGGGGATGATATAACTCCCACGCATGCTCAATGTATGTAAATTAGGGTGCCCATGTGTAGTTTATTGTGCTTTAATAGAAAAATGTTACACTCCACTTTACGACAAGGGAAATATGTCTGAAAAAATAAAGTACACTCAACTTTAGGACAAGGGAAACCTGGCTGACTTACTTCCTTGATGATATTCATGAATCGGGGCCCAAATCTCCAGGGTTTATGCCGATGGCACTGAAGAGAGCTGACAGTCATCTGTGTAGCTCGTTGGATGGCGACTGCGACCATGTAGACAGCATCGTACATCAAGGCTGCATCTGTCTGTATTGGAGACATAGACAGACTACATTTTATTATAATACTCAAGACTGATCAAAGCTGCTTCTGTCTCTCATGACACTCCCAGTTGGTGGAAAGTCTATTATTACCTGCAGTATTCTCCCCAGAATTTTTTTAGGCTGGAAGGAAGAAACTGTAGTTGGGTAGGGGACCCTGTAATGTGACCTAGCTTTTGATAACCATCATATAAAGGCTAGGTGGTTACTGAAAAGTGATGGGTGGTTTACCCAGCTTAAAGGGGCTGGGGAGAACACTGCAATAGATATTTTTTGGTAACTCCTCTTTGCAAAAGAGGTTTATGTTTCTAGATGAGAACTGAAAAATCTAGACAGGCTTTTTTAATATTTGAATTCCTTACACCAAAAATCAGACAACAAAATGCTTGGCTGTTATGTAGAAAATCCAACTTTCACCTACAATTCCTTCAACTAAAAAGAAACCATGTCAGAGCAAGCAAAATGTCAATTTTATTGCTAGTCCCCACAATTCCCTGTACTCCCTCAATATTGTAATAATCCAGGGAAGGTAAGTAGCATATGCAGTATTTCTGAGTATGGGGAAGTGTGTGACCCATTACCATTATTCACTACTTAGACCGATGTGTGACCTTGAGAAGAGACGTATAAGGGGGGATATGATCACCCTGTATAAATATACAAATGGTCCATATAGAGAACTTTCTTCCCCATTATTCACTTTGAGATCATTACAAAGAACAAGAGGGCACTCCTTGCATCTGCAGGAAAAGAAGTTTAAGCTCCGGATAAGGAAGGGATTCTTCACTGTAAGGTCTGTGAAAATGTGGAATCTGCGCCCTTCGGAAGTAGTTTCAGCAACTACTATAGATCGCTTAAAGAAAAAGCTGGATGTTTTTCTAGAAGCACAAAATATTTTTGGATATTAAGGCTTTAAAGTAAAAACAACAGTGACTGTTGGAACAGGGAACATATGATTGCCTCATGGACTCAGGAAGGATTTTTTTTCCACTGTTGAAGCAAATTGTACCAGGTTTTTTTTGCCTTCCTCTGGACCAACTATGTCTTATAGGGTTTAATATCTGGGATAAGTTTATTTCCCTAGTGGTTGAACTTGATGGACTTAAGTCTTTTTTCAACCTAACCTACTATGTAACTATGTGTGTAACAGGTACTGTTAATGCTAGAGCATACAAAATATTTCTAGACTTATTGTATCTTTGTATCAACAAATAAAGTAAGGCCCTTTTATGTTGCAGCATGGCAGTTCCCGTTGTGTACAAAGCCAGCACTCTAAAGACACATGATATGGAGGAATTTGAGTGCTCAGCACAGAGCCCTGATTTCAAACCTTTAGGATTGGGAGTGGCTGAATTGGCACAAATTCCCATAGACAAAATCTTGTGGAAAGCCTCCATAGAAGAGTTAAGGCTGGTAAGGCCACAAAGAGTGGACCATCCCATAATATGCCCTTGCTTTTAAACTGGATGTAAAACAAACTCATATAGTAGTGATAATCAGGTCTTCAAACTTTGAAAAGTCCACAAACCTTTGGCCACATTGTGTATTCTAGATTAGTGTCTCATGCAAGCCCATGGGGTGGACCAAGCATCTGGTATTAACCCCCGAACAGCCCAATAACCAGGTAGATTTTGCAGTAGTTTATGTGCTACAGCCAATAAATGACACTCATGAAATCACCCTCTGATGGAGAAACCTTCTTAAATGCAACTGGAATAAAGGTTTAGGCAGGCACTGGTAAATGATCAGTTTTTAAACACTTCTTTGCATTAGTTGTGTTCCCTTTCTAGCACACAATGAAAATGACAATCACCCTGATAATTCTCCCATAGTGTGTGTATTTTTTATTTTTGGAATTTTTCTAAGGAACAATAAATGACACTAATATTTAAGGGGGGAATTTAGATTCCTAAACCTTTTCTGGATCAATCAGTTTTTCCCATATTAATCTTCTCCAGTCTTTGAGATAGATCAGAACCATAGTGAAGAGCTGATAGCAATATCTGCTGTTTGTTATAAATGGATTCCCTAGCTCTTTGAAAAACAGAGCATGACTGATTTACAAATATATTGGGTTAAGTTGGCCTTTTAGAAAACAGTATTGCAACAAAGCACTAAAAACTATCACGTAGTACAAAACTCAAAGAGTACAACAGATCACAGAGACATTCTGTCCTTCCAGCACTGACAGTTATTCAGAAAGTCAGCTGGTTATGTTATTGCGCTGGTCTTGTTGTCAAGGTTGTATATTACATCAGTGGGCTATAAATATAATACTGGAAGTCACAGCAGTTTGATAAATATACAACTGGACTTCAGCTTGTCAACAAAGCAGACGTTAAATTAAAATAGCTTCTACCAGCAAGACACGGGTAAATAAAAAAGAAAGAGTAGCTACAGGGCTTTGTAATCAAGGTTGAATACAGCGCCATCAAATCACACCTTTAGCTTGAGACTGGAAGGTGAAAATAAAACAAAAACTATTAGTTACACTGAAGAAGCCACAGCTGGCACCTGTATTACATACTATGATCAAAAGGAAATCTAGAGTCCTTTTTATGTTCCTTTTAGATATATATGGTTGTAATCAGTTCAGTGTGTGGTAATGTTTCAGAAAGCTTGTTTTTATGTATAGTTTGTAATAACCACTAAAAGCTGGGATAAGTTTATTTATTAGCTGTATTTATTTTTTACTAATAATATTTTAGTTGAAAGTTGTGTTTTGAGGGCCTTTTCATGATGAATGTGTGGGTAAACCTAATGGAACAATGGGAGTTCCAAAGAGAAACTCTTGAGAAGTCCCAAAGAAGTCCATGGAAACAGGTATGAACAAGCAAGACACCGGGGTTATTGGAGGAATGGAGAGGGCAACTTTGTAGTTTTCAATGAGTATAATGTTAATAGAGTAGTGAAGAGGAGCAGATAGGAGCTAGTTGCGTCTTCCATGTTTGTTTTTGCCTTACAGACCTGAACTCAAAAAGTGAAGATATGCAATATAACGTCTACAAATAATAATTGTACAAAAGCTTCAAACATGTAATCGTTTTGAATGCCAGCTGAAAATGCTTTAATCCCCATAGCTTTATATCTGCAGTGTGAATATAGACATTGTTGCCAATGGCTGCCAGTCTTAACAAATTTAGAAAGAGATTTGGTTTTATAAGTACTGTGCTGCTCACTGTTTTCCTAGTCCAGAGATCTGTCTGATTTTGCTTTATATATACTTCATACATGCTTTCTAAACCTCACTTGCATTATTCCCCCATAATTTGTTATCCGTAGAATAGCTGTAATGAAGCAGTGCCCTATATCTCCACTAAGATGTTCACCTTGACACAGAGACATGCACGATAAGACATTATAAGTCAGTCCAGATAAAACGATCAGCTGCAAGGAGACCACAGGCAATACTGGTAACCAGCCATTTGTCCTCGGTCTGCCTAATTTGTGTATAGGTTTCCGTTCCTTATTGAGTTCTAGGGTTTAGTTTAGGTCCTTTTTAAGTACTAGAGTTTATTTTCACTAGCAATGACCACTCTCATTGTCTGCACAGGAGAGGTAACCAGGTACTCTAATGCTACTGAAATGATTGTACTCTAAGTTCATATTTAGATACAGATTCAAGGTTCCAACCTAGCAGTGCTGCAACATGTTTGTGTTTTCAACTCAGGGCTTTACTTAGTAGGTCATTGAAGCTTGTAAGCTATGAGCTAAAGTATCATATACATAAAATACCAAAACACCTTAGCAATAAACTCATGAGGTCTGAATGGGGGGGGGGGGGTGTAGATCTAGGACTTTAGAACTTCCTTTTATGTATACACATTGGTCCTGATTTATTAAAGTTCTCCAAGACTGGAGAAGATAGCCTATGATGGGAGATCCTGGGTGATCCTGCAAACCTAGAGTGAATCTGGTCTGGGATCAAATCATTTGGCAACTAATATCAAATGAGTTTTTAGAAACCTATTTCAGATTTGTTAGATCTTGAGTTTTGAGCTGAATTTTGAGTAGTGGCTAAGTGGACACTTTCTGCATGACGTCCGTATGTTCTTAAAAACACACTGGTAGGTTGATTGGCTTTCCTTCCAAACTGGTGCTTATTTGGACAATTATGACATGACTCTAAGACTGTGTATTGACCCATGCTATATCAATACAAAATGATATAAAATAATGATAGAATTTTGTTTACAATTAAATTTGCCCAATTTTGACTTTTGAAAAATTCAGATATAAATCTAAACTATCAAACAGCATACCCATAACATGAATGATTAGCTATTCCAACAGCTTTTTTATATCTCTATCTCTTTTATTTGTTATGTATTTTGCCCTGAGCTGTCCTTTAAGAATTTAATGTAGAATATCTCTCCATACTTCATTACCCATTCACTTTCTTCAAGCTTCTTTGTATCTAGCACATGTGACACTATCATTCGATAGATGTTAATGAAAACATCACAGATAATACTTTATATGAAAATAGGAGGCATAGAAAGCCATACAATTTCACAAAAAAGGTGATTTTTTTATATAATGCATCATTAGGTTCCCATTTCCCTGCTTTTAGATGCACTGAAGGCAGCTACATAGGACAAACACTAAACAGAGTATATATAGATGATCTAGGGCAAACAGCATTTAGCCCTTTTCATTTATAACAGTCATAATAATAACGGTAATATGTTGCCTATTTATTCCAACAATTCTTTGAGGAGGAGATATCTACATATATGAAATGCAGACTCATTAGATCCCAGATTTACAAGTAAATGATCTTATCAGTGGATATAAATATCCATCTTTTGTTTGCCATTTAAGACGAGAATATGATTTTCCTTACATGGGAGCTACACACACTGAGGTTAAGAGTCCATTCGTAATTTATGTATTTCTTTAGTAAAACGCATGTGTTTTGCCACAGAAAAAACATTGTTAAAAAGATTATTTTCAAAGGAGCTGAATCGCATCACATCATTGCAGGGCAGCTACTTTTATAGAAATTTCTGCTAAGGGAAACCCAAATATGGCAAGTTTGCACCAAGTGAAATCAAAGTCTGAGCTTCTCATCTTTATGCTTTTTCCAGGACAAAGACTCAGAAAGTAGACTTGTAGAATGAAAGGTACGCAATGGCAACTTCAATGGTTATCTTAAAACAGATCTTTTCTAATAAATCCTGCATGGCAAATTTTAGGAAATTCAGGATGAGTGCATTTAATATTTTTCCTCTACTCTTTACTAACCAAACCTAGACCACCTAATCACCTTCCCTTAAAGTTCTATAGGGCTGTCTCCTATGACCCATATTGTTCTAGGTCTCTCTTACTTGTAGTTTCATAGGGTTCTATAAGTATGTGTACATTTCCAAAGAGCTTCTAAAGCGTTTCTCCTAAATAGCTTCTCAAAGGTTTCTCTTGGGCTGTCTCCTAAGTATCTACTCAGGGGGATCCATGACCCCCAAGTAACTTCTCTAATGTTTCTACAGAGTTGTCTTTATATGTAGCAACCTGCAGGGTTGTATAGAGTTGTTTTACATGTATCTGCCTATGGGATCTATAGAGTTGTTTCCTGAGAAACTTCCCATAGGAGTCTATAAAGCTGTCTTTAGAGTAGATTTTCATGGGGATCTATAAGATTGTCTCCCACGTAGATTTACAAAGAGGTTTAGGGTATTCTACTATGTAGCTTGCCACAGTCTCCTATATGACTCTTGAGTAGCTTATCATACCATAGGGATGCCTCTAAAGTATATTCCCGAAGGGTTTCATAAAAGTATTTTTTATTGTGGTTATATTGAGCTGTCATCTGAATTTGCTTTCCATGAACTTCAAAAAGGATGTCTGTTGAGCTTCTCCCACCTCAATACATTGGTCTTATAGGAACCTATAAGAAGCTTCTGCAGCTACACACCTGTAACCAGAGCATAGAAAACTGGGTGGGAATGGGATAAATGAGATAAAGTTCTGCTGACTTCAACCTTGCATGATATTGGGTATTTTTTGCAACATCAACTATCACCACATTCATTAAACTAAGTGACTTATCCCCTGCAGAGTTTTAATTCAGTGAACGGCCTAAATTTGTTTTTTAAATAACCCCCATTGTTGAATAAAAGCTCTGCTGCTTTTGGAATTGTATGTTTTGTTTTTTTAGGGGGGGCTACTTCAATTTAAACTAAGAACACTCCCCATGTTTTTTTATGGGCAAACAATCAAGGAAAGCTTCAACTTTTCCAGGTAGTGTTTCCTCTTCAAAACATCATACTATTCCATTAGGATGGGCAGCCTCGGTGGCATAAAGGAATATTCGTTTTAAGGATTTTATATATAGAAGGGGATATAGTTTATCATTTTTACAATTATATAATTTATAATTTTTACTGTTGCATGGACAATAAAAACAATGGGCATAATATTAACAGCATATAATAATTCTTATCTGTAATTGTATAAAAGCACAGTATTTATTAGGAGAGCAGGCCATCAGACAGTGGTGTAAATCTAAATCTTCATTATCACCGTGCACCACCAGATGCTCTGGATTATTAATCAGTTTGTAAACTGGAAATATAGCTGGTGCAGCAATATTAATGTCATGGCAATTTCTATATTAGGCTCTGTCCTGTGTATTGTTGGAACTGTGCTTTTCTTTTTCATTTGAGCATTACAGATGGCTCTATAAAACGGTGAGGTGACAACAAGCCGTAAAGATTTATATATAGCCTTGTACAAGGGGCAGGATTGCTGGAAAATGGTTAACTACTAAATAATAGAAGTATTAGGGCTGTATCAACACAGCATCCTAAATATGACCCCCTTCAAATTTTGGAACCCCCAGACTGCATTAGTGATGGAAACAGTTGTGGCATAGTGGCCCAGGTCTTGATGACATTGCTACTCATGTCCATGTGCTGCTTTCAGGTAGACATATTTATATTCTACACAGGCATGAGTATGGTGGCCTTCAACAGAGCCCATTTCATCAAGCCACTCACTATAAGCACCTCTTCCCCAATACTTGAACAATTGGCGGCAATACCTCAATACTGTAGAGGTGGCATTACAGGAGCAAAGTTAGGATATGTGGACAGAGCATTATCACCCTGTAACATAAAGTTCCTGGAGATACTGAGGAAATTAAAGGTCTGCATCTGACCAGTATGTTAAAAGTTCACTCAACTTCTATTATGGCATCCCTCTCTCATTACCTGCTAACAGCATGTCGCTTCTCAGCTGCTCCTTCAAGATTCTGACGTGGTTTAGACAGCAAAAAAGCAAATTCATTCTAGAGGTAACAGTTGCATTTCGGTAATTCTGCAAGCTATGGCTGGTGAGTTGTCAATCACAGCACAATTGCCAGTGTTACATGGTTCTAGCATTTAATGTAAAATGGGGGGTTAAGGGTCAAAGCGTTCATTTTATTTATTGTTTTACTTTTTAAAATACACTTTCTTTTTCTTTTTTCGTTAACAAAATTTACCGTATTTACCCCAGAATTTTTTTTAGCTGGGTGGGAAGAAGCTGTAGGTGTGTGGTGGCCCCTGTATTGTGATCAAATTTTTGATTAACCAACCCAAAACAGTCAGGTAGGTACTGAAAAATGCCAGGTGGTGCAACTGACTAAAAGGGACCGGGGAGAACACTGTTAGTATGCCCAAAAAACAAGGTATAAACAGTATGCCGTGTTCCCCTTTCCCGCTGCTAACCCAACCCCATCGCGCCCCCTCTTAATGGCATTTGCTGGCTGTAGGGATGACAGCTGGGATTTGCAGACTACTGCAGGATCATCTGCATCTACTGCTGTCAAAAAATGACCTTTGAAAGGATGTTTGTAAACTATGCTTTGTAATAACAAAAGATTTAATATACCTGTAAAAATCTTTGCAATTAATTGTACCACTAATTTAGTATATTAAACATTATACGTAGTGAATTTGTTCAACAAGAGTGCTTATTTATTCAGTCTATTAAAACTGAGATGGTCCAATGTACAGGTCCTTATATGAAAAAGGTGCACATAATATATATCGCTATAGCTACTTATTGCTACTTAATCATTGGCGGCATGGGGAGCTTAAAAAATCCATGGTGACACATTGTATCATGTTTTAAATGTTTAAAAAAAATATTATTAGTTTTAAAAATATAAGGCATCAATTTAAAAATATAAAAGTGTTTAAAAAAAATAATAGAAATGACCACTGTAGAGTTGTTGGATGTAAAACTACATTCAAAGGGCCCCAGCTCAGCAAAACGTGCATCAGTTGCTGCTACAACACACAAATAGACATCTTTTATATCCATTTTATTTCCACTCACAGTCATCATTCCATCTAGAAGGCCAGTCTCTGGTTTGGGGGGTGCTTGCAGACGTTCCATCGACCATTTATCAACTACTGATGAAACCTGAGGATTGTCAATGTTCAGAAGGCGGAATCCGGTCATATTCACACCACTGTATCTGTATGGCTCAAGGTCCAGGGCAAACAGGTCCTGGTAGAGAGGAAACAACATACATCACATGTCAATGCT
Organism: Pyxicephalus adspersus; assembly: GCF_032062135.1. NCBI lineage: Eukaryota > Metazoa > Chordata > Amphibia > Anura > Pyxicephalidae > Pyxicephalus > Pyxicephalus adspersus. Next base: position 163,193,988 of record NC_092858.1, read on the forward strand.
ACAAAAATGAGAATACATTAATTGTTTTAGCAGTGGTCTTTTAACTAAAGATACTAAAAAATGATCATATTCCGTAGTAGCAATGTTGTTCAAACATGCATTCTTTTAATGCATGGTGTATATGTGCCTAATAAAGCAATAAAAAAATTATTGCATGCCTTTGGCCTTTATCTATGGAAATGGTAATGCCCATATTCATGTGAAGTTCATGAAAACCTGGGCCAGCCAATGAAAATGAATAAAAAGCTGAACCCAGAAGAAGACCAGGCATACTAATTGGAGGGTTGGAGAGTATAACATATTTTAGATTTAAAGAGCTGCGTGGAAAGTGTGCAGATATTGTCTTATAGCTATGGGTATTTTCAGATGGTAATGAATTCATGGTACAGGGGATGGATGACGAAGTTAATGCTTATGCTAAAGCTTGTAGCTGCGGAGAGCCAGGGACAAAAGATTGCAAAGATTTTTAGCATAAAGGATCTATGCATGAAAACCTTTCATAGACAAGTTCAGGTTAAAATAAAAACCTTTCCTTGCCCATGACCCCAACCTAATGTAGGTAGTGGCCACCATTGTTTTTACATCCTTCATTCAGAAGACTTCTCAGTACTGCCTGCAAACAAGCAGATAGGTTGCACCCATAATCTTTCAGTAAGACCCCATTACTTTATTTATGAAGTTGGATAGGCATGTGCAGTATAGAGTAGACATCTGGAAAATGTATGTAAACAATATGGGAGGTCAATGCCAAAGGATAGGGGTAAGTTGGCACCTAGGCTGGGTAGGGTTATCTTAGATTAGGCTAAGGGGAACTTTTTATTAAACCTGAACTTATCTTTGAAATGGGCCCTATCTCTTAATTTAACTACACTGGTAAACACTATTGAAGATGCACATACAGATGCACTGCCATAGAAAGAAATTAGCTCTGCAATTCAGTTAGCAAATTGAAATGTACTGGACTGTACTGTGAAACTGTAAGACCTCCGGGTTGCCAACAGTGCTTCAAATCTGACAATTCTGCTAATGATATATAACTATGGTAGGGGCAATAAACTGTAAACTCCTACTATGACTATGGACTTTTGGGCTGCAAAAGATGTTGGAAATACAAAAATTCCATAAAGTTTAGTGGCTGCTCCATGCAGTGCTTTTGAGCAAAACTCAAAAAGTACATACACCCTGAACTATATGTTTTTATACAATATTAAGGCTTCAAGTCTGAATGTCCCCCTGCCTCTCCGTATATCCAAGAATAAAATCATTATATAAAACATAATATCACAGCAGTAGTAGTCCTCTTACCATTGTTGTAAAGAAGTAGTGATAATATTCAGTCATCATTCCCATAGCAAGAATCTAAAAAAAAAAAAAAAAAAGATAACAAGGTTAGGTACTTGTTGAACTATTATTACAGGAACATCAGGAATCTCTATAAAAGAAACATTTCATAGGACCTATAAGAAGAAACCTATTTAGACAATTTTAGGACAATCAGAAAAGTATGTAAAATAGTTTTTCTGGAATGGAGACATTTTGAGAAAATTTAGACATTCTATTGCTATGGTGCTATGGTTGTGGTGGTGGTGGGGGGGGGGGGGTATAGACTATGCTAGACTGGGAAGCATGGTGATTTTAATGTTGTGCATGTTCTGCCTATATTTTAACCTCAATTAATTAAATCTTCTGTTTTTGGAGTATGTAGTTCACAGGGTAACAATGCTTCCTCTCCATTGACATAGTAAAGTGAGCATTGCCAACCTAAGAAAAGGAACCTAAGGAAGTGTGTTAAGGGAACGATTCGCTTGATGAAAAAAACCCTAATGAAAGCTAATGTCACTACATCAGCTAAGGACTTGTAAGCTGTCATATATTACATTTTTACCTTTAGGTTTCGATAACCAGTAAATATTATCCACCTCCCCCCTAAATTTTAAGTGTACCTTCAGCCAACATGTTTTCTTTATATTAGATAGATAAGGCTATACATTCTAAATCAATTGCATGTGTATTTACAAACAATTTCTAAAATCTCTGTATGTGATGAGCAATTTTTTCAAATATATATTTCAATTAGATGTTGCTTTGCTGCCCCCTTCCACCATGGGAAGAGCTATACTTGGTTGACTGTTCAGCTAGATTCATGTTCAAGGAAGGCCTGTTTTTTGGCGGCTCCCAGGGGCTGCTATTGCACCGGACATTAAGTCACTGGCACTACTATTCTGTTTCTCAAAGAACCAGCGCTTGCACATTTGGAGCGGTACTGAACTGCTCACTGCCTTTCCTATTTATTCTCAAAAGGTTGTCACAGGTGGGATGTTACATGTAGCCTTTCACCTAAGGAACCAATTGAGGGGCATTAGAAGGTGGCAACAACACCACAACCTCACCGCCCGTCTGAACAAAGCCTCACTGTCTAGCGGTATATAGTTAACAAATCTCCTAGTAAAAATATGTCCATTTCCTGTATTTTATTTAAGTATTTTTCTGTGTGTTTGAATGTTCTTTGGGCATACTTTTAACTATGTCAATATTTTATACAGGGACGATCTAACCTATTATATAATCAATCTCCACCATGCAGTAGGCTGCTCTCCTGAATACCTAACACCCAACTAGGAGGCAGTCAGTGAAATAATTCTTTAACAAGAGAATTACAGAGAAAATCTATTCAGCTTTGTAAATTCAATCAGCGGTTTTGTTCTGTTAATTAAAGCCACAGCGATGGTAAGTTGCCGCCTGTCACAATAATTCCATAAAGGGAAGGGATCTGCTTTGAAATCAGTGAGAGGGAAGAATACACATCCAATTCAGACTCTTCATTTGATAAAAGAAGTTCTGTGAGCCGGCTTCAATGCCAAAAGAAAAAAAAATGAAGCAAGCCAATAGGAGCTAAAAATAAGAAATGTTTTGTCTCTGTTCATTCATTTAATATGATTATTGCTTTAAATGGCTCCAGACAAAAAAAAAAAATTAAAAAAACAAAAAATAGAACACCGCCTTCCATTGCCGGCAGGAATAGACATTAAGGGTGACACTGGGCTTTTGTTTCCAACACGACTAATTTGTTCTCCAAATAATTTATCTAAGGCGTTTCACAGAATGATGGAAAAAAAGTGTCAGGATTTAAAACAAGACGTGTATCTTGAAAATTAAAATTAAATGTATGAATTACAGGGAATATCCACTGTATTCTGAAAAGTTGCTCTGATAAAACTGATTTCAAGGAATTAAGGTGCTCCCCTCCACCCTTTTCAATGATCATGTGATGTCCTCTGTTTTCTGGCATGTAAAGGAGGTGTCTCCTTCTTCGGGTGGCCCTATTACTGTCTTAATGACATGAACATTTTGCTTTGGTTGTCCATTTGGGGATCTCCTTTCAGAAATCTGCAGCATTACGCAGGCAGCCTTTTTAGCCTTTTTTTTAGTCTATATGAATCTGATTATGAAAAAAACATGTATGCTTCAATATTTGATTTGGTATTGCTAGATGCCCCAATGACCTTATAAAAGACATCAGTCCAGACATATCAAGGTCCAAAGGCATTACTATTCACGGTCACGTGCCAAATTATAAGTGCAATGGAAATTATCCAGGGAATTGAATCAGGAATATGAACAAAACTGGACACAGCACTAGACTCCCTAGATATTTCCCTCTTATGCTTTTGGATTGAATCTTCACCAAGTAGTCACTTGGACTCCAACACAACCTCTGCTGCTGCCACCCTGTACTGCCTTTTCACCCAGCCACCAAGAAACCCTCAGTGGATCCCTCCCTACTTTCTAGCTACTCTTCTATCTCCCTTCTCCCATATGCTTCCAAACTTCCTGAACACCTTGTCTATAAAAGACCCACCATTTATCTGAACACAAACTTTCTCCTTGACCTACTCCAGTCTGGCATTCGAGCTGCCCATTCCACTGAAACAGTTCTTACTACATAGTGGCCAATGACTTCCTCAGAGCTAGGTCTCAAGGCAACTTTTCCCTTCTCCTTCTCCTTCTCTTTTCTTCTGCTTTTGAGTACCATCTGTATGCTGATGACACTCAGATCTATCTGTCCACCCCTGACCTGTCTCCCTCAATCCTGGATAAGGTTTAATGCCCACTTATCATTGATGGCTGGCAGATTTCTGAAAATAAACCATGATAAAACAGAACTCATCATTTCCCCCTGCCCCCCACATTCAAAATCTACCCTGGATAAATTTTTATTGGTTATTACCACTGTTATTCAGCCCTTCCCTCAGACATGTTGTTTTGACGTCACCTTTGATTCTCCACTCTCATTTACCCCCCATATTCAGAACTTTTTCAGGTGCTGCCAATTTTATCTGGACTACTATAACCACCTCCTCAGTGGTACTCTACTAACCTGACTCTCTCCTCTACAATCTTTTACACTGGTCAACAAACATTTTCTTTCCTAACAAATTAAAGTGCACAGATTCCAAATATGGTATTGGTTTTGCTAGATTTTTGAAATAATGACCTCAATAATAACCTCATAGAAAACTAATGAAACATGAAAATTAAAAAGATAAAGCAAGATTAAACTAGATATGCCTACGTATACAAAATTAAATTGTTGAAATACTTAATGTCAGTATATTGTGTGATACTTCCCCCACCTCCTAGATTGTAAGCTCTTCAGGGCAGGGTCCTCTCCTCCTCCTGTGTCACTGTCTGTATCTGTCTGTCATTTGCAACCCCTATTTAATGTACAGCACTGTGTAATATGTTGGTACTATATAAATACTGTTTATTATTATTTTTAATAATAACAATAATAATAATAATAATAAAATATATTGCATTATTCTTCTTAGTAGGGACACAGGAGGAAATAATGATGTCACATGGGTTTTAACACTTGTCTACTCTGTTTAAAACTAAAAAAAAAAAGTTTTGACTTAAGTTAAACTTTGAGGTAAAAAAGTACAATATAAAGGCATGACATAATGACAAAATAGGAGAAACTGTTGGTGTGGATAGCTTCAAATGTGATTAAAGACTTTCACGCTAAAAGGACACAGAGGTCTTTATGTTCCTCCCGAAGCTGAAAAAAACTTCTACAAAATGATTACCACAATGGAAGTGAGTGTTGCTCTGGTGCTAAGACACCAATTACATCATAACAGTATTATTGTCTATCCGGGAGAAACTCATATAGTTTGTAGGTGAGAAAATGTCCCATCTAGGTGTCAGACCTAAACCCGAGGAATCAGCAGAGTTCATACTTTCGGGCGTTGCATGTTTTCAATTCTACTATTTGTTCAGATAGCATTCAGTAAATATAGAGGACCCTTGAGCCCATGTTATCATGGAAACCCTAGGTAAATGAACTACAGTTTTATTTACTGAGCACATTTCAATGGAAAATGTACAATGAAAAAAAAAGTCATAAGTGTGAATCCATTTGGATGTGTCTCAGAAGAATTCCATAAAAGCCTGAGTCTTTATAACAATAATTCAGTCTAAAATCCATCACTGACCTAATCCCTGCTTTACTCACCAATGCAATAACACAATTAGTACAATTAGTGCCATTACTCATTAACACATACAGCCTGTTACCAGCCAGGAAATCCTCGGAAGAATATTTTCAGTATCCTCATCCATTAGGGTTCCATTGTGAAAGCTGGAGACAAAAACCTTGATAAGCCTTGCTTAGTAACTGTATGGGGCAGGCACTTAACAATGCGACAAATGGGATTTAAGTGACAATATGTATTTATAATGATGTAGGAGATTTCATACCCCACAAGTGATGCAGACAGGTAACCCTTGCAGAGTGGTGAAATGGAGTTCTATTCTGTTATGTAAACTAATTCTAGCAGTAAAACAGAGATAGGGGAATAGATGTAGTGTGACAATGCTCTCAGGGGTCTACAAGTCCTTTCTTCTGTTGTATAATGTATTCATTGTGAAATAAAGCACAGGGGACTCGGTATGACCCCGTATTTAGCTCAGCTGTACTCGTGTGTGTTCTCTGCCAAGCTTTTCCCTTGGGATTTGTCCGTGCTGCTTCAGGCTGTAGATCACAACTGCAAGATGTAAATGATGTAACCAGTGCAAACTGCGCATTATCTTTTGTAGGCCTTGTTCGGCTTGTAAAGTCTAGTCTGAAGAGCAGTGCACACTGCAAAACATCTGAAATGCTTTTAGCCAATGCCAAGCAGCTTTATTGGAGTAAATATATAAACAATTCCAAGCTGCTGTTGCTGTGCGCATTCAGCCTAAACATCCAACATTCAGTTCGGTTCTGATCCCAATATTCGAGCAAACCAAGTTAGCTTTTTGGCTGGTTGAGCTGGCACTCACTGGCATTGTGTACATTTAGGTGAGAAGTATTGTGTACATTTAGGTGATTCTAGAAACCATGCTGGGGCTCAGCTCCACCTGTCTTGGTGTCTCATACATAAAGGCCCAGCTGACCTTGTCAAAAGCGTTTTCGGCATCAACTGACAGCATACACATAGGGGGCTTTGAAGTTTTTGCATATTGGGTCAGCAGGATGGTTTTAATGGTGGTATCCCTGGCCTCTCTCCAATGTATACACCCCACCTGTTTCTTATGGATCAGGGAAAGCATGTACTGCGAGAGCTATTGGCTATCAATTTTAAGAAAATGTTCATAACTACATTAATTAGGGAGATATGCCTGTAATTTGAGCACAGTGTGCGGTCCTTTTCTGGTTTCAGCAGGACGGTAACATGAGCCTCTAAACTTGTGGCAGGAAGGAGGTGTCAGTCGAAATAGAAGAAAACACTCTAGTTACAAAAGGGAACGATTTGGGGGCATGAGGTTTATAAAACTGCAGTGTAAACCCATCTGGACCTGGCTTTTGCCTGCTGGTGTAGATTTGATATCCTCCGAGACCTCTTCCTCAGTGAACAGGGATTATAATTGGGTAACTACTTATTACTGTTGCCAGGGGCCGTCTGATTGAGATGAACTGAATATAGGTCAGAGTGGAACTTGTGAAAAGTCTGCAGGATATCCCTAGGGATGGAGGACAATTCTCCCTTTATTGTGCGTATGGAGAGAACATACGTGGCTGACATCCGCGGGTGTAGCCCACTAGCTAACAGTTTCCGACATTTGTCCCCATATTGATAGATTAGTTTACGAAAGCGGTCCTGGTGGCGTTGATGTGCTACGTCATAAAGTTTGATGGATTTCAGATGGGTTCTGGCAGCAGTCAGCTCCAAAAATATGTCAGAAGATTTCACAGATTAGATTTGTAACTGCTATTGGATGTGGTATAGTTAGTATAAGCCACATTACTTTGGCCATTTTTCAATACATAAAAATAGAATGATCTAACATTTGGATGTGGTACAAAGGTTGGGATGACTGGTGCAGGAATGTAAAGGTGCTTGCACTCAATATCTACAGCAGTCTGCCCTAAATTTTTAGTATTATATTCTTTTAAAGTCTTTAAAACATCTTTTAACTTCAGTTCCGGAATGTTACCATATCTTCTAATGTGAATGCTGACTGGGTTTGTATATAAGCTGCCTGGCCCTCTTCCTGGATCAACCCAAGTACATTGTTTGGAAAGATCAAGCTGTAATGGACACTCATGGATACTGGATCTACCAAAAAGATTTAGGACTTCTACACTACACATGGACATGTTCATACCATAATTCCATTTTTTTCCAAATACATGTCAATTAGAACACAGTTTAATGCTACTTAGATAAAGTTTAGAAGCGTCTGCCAAGAAACTCATAAGCATTTCAAACTGGACTCAAGTGTAAGATGAACAGACCTGAAAGTATTCAGTATCTACCCAACTACAAAAGTTGGGGCTCCAAAATATCATGAAGGTATCCTAAAGAATGTTTCACTACAAAAATCTTAAAAGGCGGAAAACATATTGCAAAGTTCCCCCTTGATGTGCTATGTGTAGGCAGAACCACCACTTTGAAGACTCGAAACTAAAAAGTTGCCTGCTTACCTGTTTGAGAATTTCAGCTGCAGTTTCATGTGAGCAATCAAATATCACATAGAATTCCTTGGCTTTCTTCATCTCTTTGAGCAAAGGACGAGCATCCTTGTTTCCTGAGGGTAATTGGCGAATTTTTATTTTGATGTTGTATCTTGATGGAGCTTTGATGAGTTCTTGCAGACGGATTAAACCTAAGGGAGAAAATAATGAATGAAATTAGTTGGACAGTAAAATTCTTATAACCAGATAGTAAAGATGCTCCAGATAGCTCCATGCAAACTAATTAGCTGCCTTTGTTAGAAAAGTAAAGTTGGGAAGTTTATGTGCAAGTTTTAATGTGGTCTTGTAGAACAAGTCAAGTCATTTGCATCTCAAAGTACTTTATGTTCTTTTATAAGGGTGTTTTATGCTCTGTGGTACTGAAACAAAATAAATGCAGCTCCTACCATATTGCTGAGCTTTTGCACTTAGACTGAAAGGAGAACAAAGAGGAATGTTTAAAGGAAAATGTCTAAAGAAAGGTTTTTTGAAAATCAAGAAAAAAAAGTATGATTACTGTAGGATCAGCTTTAGATTTAATCTAGAAAATTGTTAAATCAAAATGTATCTTTAGGCTAAACATTATTTTTTTTTAGTTTTGGATAGAGAGGGAATGGGTTTTACCCTTTGTCAAGTTTTATGTCTTTAACAGAGCGGTTTTAAGGTTTGCTATAATTGGCTTTCAGCAAGCGGGTTTAAATCCCATAGCAAACTAAAGATAAGCATGTTTATTACTACACAACCATATATAACATCTTTAGTTATTGGTAGCTAAACTTTTAAATGAGTTTGCAAACAAAAAGCTTTACCAAATGCACTGCAATTGCTGTCCATTCCATCAACTAAATATACCAAAATGCTTTGAAAATTCTAACAACAAACTTCTCCTACTTGGTCCTTTGGTTTATTAATAAAATTAAAAGCACACCATAAACAAGGGCAGGTAAGCTGCAATATAATTCATTTTTGTTTAGCTTTGCTTTAACAGACCAGAGGGGGCAAATAAATGCTGTTTATTGCTAGGCTTACATACATTTTAATTTGAATTTTCTATTTATTGCTGGCATTTGCCACAAAGTTCTCCTAAGTGCAGTTAGCTTGTCTTTTTTCTTTTCCTCTGATTGATGCATCACTAATCACATTTAAATTTCCCAAATAGGTCTGAATATTATGAATGCGAGACCCAGAATACTTTTTTTATTTGACGTTGTGGTGTAAAGTCTACTTTGTTAACCAAAGCAGTTTTCAAATATGAAGTGGCCTCAAGGCACTTAAGAAGTACTTTGAGTCAGTTGCAAGTTTAGAAGAACATCAATGGTTCCAAAATACAGAACTATTTATTTTATTAAATAAAATTCACATTTCTACACCTACGTTCTACACCTTTTAGTGGTTTGTACAGTATTTTTTATTTGGCCTTGCGATGTTTGGGATAAGATATTAGGATATTCGAAAAGCCTTGAATAGTTCAATATTAGTTGCGCCTTCTTCCGAAGCAATCGTCAGCATCTCGTTATGGGTCCACAACAAGAAATGTTATTTCAAAGACCATCTGAGGCAATGTTTCTCAACCAGGGTTCCTCTGGAGATTGCTGGGGGTTCCTTGAGCAATGAGCAATTTGTGACTCTTAGGTCATTTTAACTGACCGATGTTATCTTTGGCTATCTCTAAGGGTGACATTCTTCCAAACGGACAGAAATGTAAAAGTATTCTTCCCACTGATCAACACACAAATGTACTGTTCGAGGGAACATCCGATTGCTTCATGGGATCAGGAATTTTTTACCTCTGTTGGAGCAAATTGAACCAGTTGAACCATTGAAGCAGTTTTTTTTGCCTTCCTCTAAAACAACTATGTCTATGGGGTTTTTATCTGGGATATAATCATTTCCCTAGTGGTTGAACTTGATGGACTATCTAACTTTATGTAACTATGTGATTGTGTATATAGTAATTATAGCAGCGGCTCCCCAAAGACCTATCATTTATTTCAAGGGTACCCCTATGTTAAAAAGGATTTGCACTGAGGTAACATTACCAAGTTTTAGTAGGAGAGAGAGTTTCAAAGAAAACGGATACTGCTGTACTGATAAAACTCTGACTGCTTTATATACTGTACAAAATAAAGAAAATAATGTTATATTAAATACTCTTAAAAATTTTATAAAATAGATAACATTATCTTTAACAGGTTGTCTTCCCAAATATTACAGAACGCAGAGATCTTTCATACAGTAGACCCAGACAACCTATTGCCCTTCTGCAACCTGATTTTCTCTACACAATACCTTGGCTCTTCTCAGAACCTATTAGCACCAATCACATGAAGACCTCAGACCATATTACCACCAATCACATGAAGAGCTCAGACCATATTACCACCGATCATACGAAGACCTCAGATCATATTACCACCAATCACATGAAGAGCTCAGACCATATTACCACCAATCATACGAAGACCTCAGATCATATTACCACCAATCACATGAAGAGCTCAGACCATATTACCACCAATCACATGAAGACCTCAGACCATATTACCACCGATCATACAAAGACCTCAGATCATATTACCACCAATCACATGAAGACATCAGACCATATTAGTACCAATCACATGAAGACCTCAGACCATATTACCACCAATCACATGAGGACCTCAGACCATATTACCACCAATCACACGAAGACCTTAGACCATATTACCACCAATCACATGTGGCTGCAGAGGAGCCCTTCCAGACTCAGCTTCTATATATCAGTTTGTAAACAGGTCTTGCTATCTCTGTACATACCATACAACCCAATGAACAGAAATTGGCAAGCAACTAATCAACTTATTGGATATTGATGTGCATGAAATTCTAATAGCTTTTACTCCAGTCGCCAGCATCTGTTTCTGCTGGCAAAAAGCTGTAAGAATCTGCATGAAATCCATTAGCTTGGGTTCTGTTACTGCAGTGAGCATGAAATGATGCACTTTATCAAAAAGTACTTTTTCACGCATTGATGGAATGGAAGATTGGGCTAATCTGCCAACGAAAGGAAGAAAAAAAAAGTTATGCAGCAGGTGTTTACATAATGTCTTATGCAAATGAGGGGAAATATGTGTTATATGCAAATCAGTAGACTTTATCTCTGTAATTGTGAGTCTGAAAGATAGATCTTGCCTGAAATGTTTGTTCCTCAGATTCTGCATTTCATAAAACAGAATGGGAAAAAGATGTTTCTTGATTACGGTCTGTTACTTTTTCTCATATAGGAAAGAAAAAAAAAAGAAAATATTGCTGCGGTACATTTCTTACATGTAGGGCAATGAAGGATAATGAAATCCATGCCAACCAATCAGTATTCTTTTTTATTTAGAAGAGTTCTGAAATCTGATTGGTTACTATGGTTCACTTATTCATCTCTACTTTATTAAATAGCACAAATAATTTTTTTCATGGATTGTAGTATATTAGTACACATCCTATAAAGTAATGAATTTTGTTTTAAACAAAGATGATTTTTGCAAGCCTTTGCACTCAGTTGCATGTTGTGGCTGGGTGATCCAGCAAACCTGGAATGGATTTTTTAGCTAGCAAATGTTTTGAATCCTGGACCAGATTCATTCCAGGATTGCTGGACCACTTAGCGTCACTGGTGAAAGTGTATTCTCTCCAGCCTTGGAGAGCTTTCATAAATCAGGCCCAGTATGTAGCATCTGGCTGTCCTTGAGTGACCAGATGCTTCCATTGACTTGAATTGGGATATATTGCAATTGCAGTGAGCTGCAGCTGAACGTGCAGTTACATTGTTGTTGCTAAAGGAATACAAATGGTCCATAATCTGTTGTAGTACAATGAGCCACAACCACAAGACAAAGGGTTTGCCAGGCACTGAGGTTGCCTATAATAACATCAGGACTGCTCTTCCAGACAGGGCTGCATTGTGTGATAGAACTGTGTGATCATTTAGCAGGCAAAACCACTCACAAATATATATTTCATCTACATAGCTGTACTGGAGTTTAGTTTTAAAGGCCAACATACCAAAAGTTGTTTTCTTGGTTTAGGATAAAGAGCGAATACTTCTGTTAAAGCTGAACTCCATCGTTACTTTACATCTTTCACAGTTGTACATGGCCTTCTTATTTAATAAAATAGCCTTTTCTAATTTCACTGTGCATTATAAACTGCGGCAAATCACCCTCATTTCCTTGCTGGAGAATGTGCAGCATAATCTAGCTCCATTCCCCCAGCCTTACTGTCCAAGGCTCTGCTATCACTCATGTAGGCTCAGAATCAAACGTGGGCACTACCATAGTTTCCTGGTTTCAGAAGTCCGAACCCTTCCTACAAGCAATAATTAACCTTATTAATTATCTCATAGAAAACAGAGGGACCCAGTCACAATGTCTCTGGCCCAAAAGTTATGTCATTCAAACAGAAAATAATAATCATTTAAATCAGGATATTTATCAGGGTAAAAGGAGGAACAAAGTAAGGCAAATATATAATTTGCTGTGTTGAGGTTTCATCACACTTATGTATGTCCCTATGACTCTGGAAGAAAAAGAAAAGGTAGTATTGGGATAGGAAAATACAAAAAGAAGAAATATCCCAAAAGAACTGCTCTGAACCTGTAGCAATTCAGCATCATTTCCTACCCCAAAGGTCCTGTTCCCTACTTTCCATCTCATGAGGATACCCTACTAATATCAAAGGGAAGAGTTCCCAATAATGCACAAAAACAATTTTTTCTTCGCCAGTAATGATTTTGTTAACTCATTTTACAATCTGTTTTCATATTATTTTACCATCCTGCAGCCGAGTTTTCAATATTGGCTTGTAGGACTGCTCTAATCCAAAATACAACCCTAAACCTGAATCATTTAAGTGAAAGTAATATAAAAATGAGTTTGTCCTTTCTTACACTGGGAGCATTTAAACTAAAATATGTTACTGAGTGCATCTGGAAATCAAGGCAATATCTAATGCAAGCCATTAGGTCTGGTCTAAATTACAGACTATTGGGACTTTGGGTTCTAACTAAAGCTTATGGCGTTCATCCAGCATCCATCCATCCATGCTAACAATCATTTTAGAGGACTCCACATACAATTTGAATAATAAGTATTCATTTTAGAAAAAAGTGCATTTTTATGAATTAAACTGCCTCAGCGCAGGTTTAGCCAAATGTTCAATTTTTATTAGAAAAGTATCAGAACCTCTTATCAGTATATGGCAATCATTGATTAGATTTACATATTCAACTAACTTTGATGTTGTATTGTTTCATATCTGAGCTTTCTGCACCGGCCCTATTCACCAAAATCTTTTTTTTTGGATGATTGGTCGAGTGGAAGCATGGAACCCAGTCCCAGTCCGTTCTCCAGCTTCGTTTCTTATACTTCATAGTTTCTCTTCTTCTCTTTGAAGATTCCACTCATCACATCAGGCTTAGCATTTCCCCCTCTTTATGTATGTAGTACCCACTTTATTTCTCATTTTACCCATTCTCAAAGAGCTGATATTAGACATTGTTCCCTTCTTGCTTCTAAAACATAGCATCTGGATCTTCTCCTCGGCCCCTCACTGTGCATTGTGTTCCGTTGTATGCAATACTTTAATTCTAATCCAGTATATTTCTATACAATATCCAAACCCTATGTTTGGCTTTTCCATTTTTTAAGACCCTGTTCCATGTTGGTAATTTAAATATTATAACAATTTATGTTAAAAAAAAAATGCTGTCAGGTTTTTAATGCTGCCCTACTAACTTTTTCTGTCGGTCACCAAGATAAAAAGTATTGGTAAGTCTTTTCTCAGTTGTCACTAAAAAAGGATTGGAGGAAAAATCAAGGTCAACTGTTCCAGTGACTACTGTCAAAAATTTCAATTTCCCCTATATCTTACTTCCTATTATGTGAAGGTAGTATAACCAATCAGAAACAGATTGCATAAAAATGGAACTGGCAATGTGGAACTCAATAGAAACAACTGCCACCAGGCAGGTTCATTTTTGCAAAATGCACAGATAAGGTGGCTTCTGCAATAAAACAAACATACCTGCCAGATTGCAATTTTAATTTTTTACGCTCACCTGTCCTCCCACCCTTTAGTGTGCTGGATCATCGGACATCTAGATTGGGCAAGCAGGGATGATGTAACTCCTGCACACAATTGTGGAATGAAGAGCTTGAGTTCTGCCTTAAGGGCTTACTTTATTTTATACTTATCCAGAACTAACTTGTTTTGGCTGAATGAACACATGAAATCCCAGGTCTTTAGTACGTCTATTACCCTTAGTACCCCAGAGCAAAAACAACTCATCTTCTAATATGCAATAAAAGGGTTCTCTTTGCTCCTGCATGTACTTTGCCATCAATGGCCGTGTTGCAGTAGAGTAAGTGGACATAGGCTAGTGAGAACATCTGAACAGTGAAAGATATAAACTGTAAATTAGTAGCTATACTATCACAAAACAGTTAAAAAAAATTGGCTGTTGAAATTGTTGAATTCAGCAGTTTCCTTTTGTAAAATTATAGCCTTTTTTTGATTAGACCGGAACGAGCAATCTACTCTATTTAGCTTCAGGATTGAAACAGCACAATTATTTATTGATTTCTACCCAAAGCTACCAAATAAAGTTCTTTAATTCAGGACTAGCCCAGATGATTTAATCTGATCGGGTTCCAGGAACTCTTGAACGTCTTGGACAACACAGTAAACAAAGCAAAATAGATGGCTCCCCTTAGTGAAAGTGTGGCACTCCGGCCTGGCATTCTTCATTCTTACAGGAAAGGTAAAACAATGAAAGTGCATTAAAATTCAGGAGTGATGAGGGCTGCAAAGGAAAGTATGGAGAAAAGAATAGATTTATTTTAAAGCTAGAACTAGAACCGGCTTATTTATTATGGATGTATTGTGCAATTGGCAAGATTAATATTAATGTGTAGTTCCAACCCAAACACATTTTACACTTTACATAGAATAGAGAAAGTTTAGGTTGTGTTTACACTGCTGCCCTACAGTGACATGTTTAAATGTGTGTCATGCACTTTGGTAGTCTGTAATGCCATTTTATTTTATTAGAACCTCAAGGCAACTTTCTAAGAAGAGGTTGGCACAACTGTTGTCACCAGGATAGTAAATGTAAATAAATCTTCAAAACCTCAGAAATGGGAATTAGGGAACAATGAAGCGAAGATTGATCTGTGGCCATGAATGGGCTAAACATATATATATATATATATATATATTGTATATAAATCTTTTTTGTGATGGCAGCATTAGAAAGGCAAAATAAGCCCAAAGTAGAACTCTAGTCAGAACCTAAAAGTACCCTGGAACCTCCCTCCCTTTAGTCTGTCCTTTGGTAATTTTTTATTATCTTGACTCTGTACCAAGGTGTGGTAGGCACGGGTGGGAACACCGTACCCTCACTTTTTTCAGGAATGGGCACGCATGCCCACTCCTATTTTGCAAAGAATTTTAGTGATGGTCCATGGCTCTGACCGGTCTGCCCCCTGCGGCGTCAGGAGAAGAATCCCGCTGGGAGGGCACCGGCCTGAACCACGGATCATGTCTCCCGTATGGAATTGCAGACTCAGGGCGGTGGGCAGGTTGTCTCTCTGAATAGAACCCACCCACTCTTACATCGCAGGTTCAGACCTCGGGGTGGGGGGTGGGGGGGGGGTGTCATGTGCAGGGAAGACGAGCATTATTTTATTATTTCACAGCTCAACTCTAAAGGTTGTATTGCAATCTAGACCTATTCCAACAGATGAAACTGCAGGTAAATTCTAAAATTAAAGAATGAAAAACAGTTATAGGGCACACTCTTTGCTATAGCCCAAGTTGTTAGAAGCAACAAATTAATTTTATTGTGGACTAGCTAACCCCTTAACGTAATGCTTAGTTCCTCTTTAAATCTTTTTTAAGCTAGCAGAGAAGTATCAGAGAAAATCTTTAACTAGGCTAAACATACACTAAATGAACATCTCAATGCATGGAGCCATTCTCAGTACAGCAAATAGATTTACTGAACACCTGGCTGGGATATTTTAAGGATTTCACCAAGATAAAAAAATAACACATTTCCAATTGGTTCAGCAGTTTCACAACGTGATATATAAAACCATCTATAAACTCACCTAATAATAATTTTGATTATTTAAAGCAAGTGAAATCTTGAAGTGTTAATCTTGCCTTTAGAAACTTTATACTAAGTATAGAAGCAAGCATTCCAGTTTATGTTTGATGGGAAAGCCATAATAAGAATTTTAATTTCTTGAAATTATTTATACATCCACAGAGACATTTTCCGTCCATTGAAAACAAACAAGCAGACCTACCAGACTATGCAACTAAAGAAGAACTCGGGGACTATTTATCATATATACTTGAGTATAAACTAAGATTCTTCTTTTTTTCCTCAATCTTCTTGACTTATACTCAGATACACCACTAGATGATGCTGTGTCCTCATGCTGTCGGAAACAAGAGTCATGAGTTTGTTACCGTCACACTTATCTTTTCCTTGCTCCTGCACATGCAGGCAGTTCTGAGCCCAGGTGCACTTGTTCTTTCAGGTTTAATTAGTTTTGCCCTTCCGCTGGCCAATCAGGAAAAAGCCCCTTAATCATCCCTGGCTATCTAGCTGGCTCAAACACAGAACTCTGCATTTGTGCAACATGTTTCCACTAGTTCAGAGCCCCCTAGCTCTGCTGAGCATTTCCTCACCACCTTTTTAATTCAGTGCTTTCTCTATCCAGCTCCTGTGTTAACCCCTTGTTGTCCAGTTTCCCAGTTGCCCAGTTTCCCTGCCTGTTCCCTTGTACTGTTCCAGTGTTCCTGTGTCTGCGGTCATCCCCCTATCTCCATTGTCAGCTGTGCTTCCTGTCACTTCCTGTGTTCCCCTATGTCTGCGGTGGCCCCCTTGTCACCAGTGTCTATTTCCTTGATCTTTGGTTCTTGACCCTGGGCTTATCCCTGACCTTTCTTGCTTGCTGCCTGCCTCGACCTCAGCCTATACCATCATTAGTTACACACTTAACATGGGGACAGGGAAGACATAATTAAGTGACCCATCATAACCAACTCAAAAATACCTAAAGTACTTTAATCTG
Organism: Pyxicephalus adspersus; assembly: GCF_032062135.1. Lineage (NCBI taxonomy): Eukaryota > Metazoa > Chordata > Amphibia > Anura > Pyxicephalidae > Pyxicephalus > Pyxicephalus adspersus. Next base: position 163,211,109 of record NC_092858.1, read on the forward strand.
TAAAAAGGGAGAAAAAAATAAACAGATTGGGTCTTTGTAATTTTATTTTTTTTCCTTTTAAATAAATGTTTGGAAAAATCACACAAACACACAAATTTCATTTTCATTTCTATCGATTTTTGTTTTTAATGACAGATACATTTCCTGCAATTTTCAGGTAAAAATAATTACCAAATTTTCTATTTGGATCAGTGAGGCTGTAAAATGGTTGTGAGTCGGGGATATTCCCCTTTCTACTGTCACATTGGACTAGACAATGTGCACTGAGGGTAAAGGAGACAATTTTCATTCTAGAAGTAAAAAATGTTTTTATTGGCTGATGGTATTTTCATATTATTCATATGAACTATGGGGATATTGCAAGGAATACTTTTCACATCTAACTATTGCCTTGTCTATAAAAGACTCACAGACTACCTGAACACCAACTCTCTCCTTGTCCCGCTCCAGTCTGGCTTTTGAGCTTCCCATTCCACCGAAACAGAGCTTACTAAAGTGGCCAACGACCACATCAGAGCTGAAGCACTGGCAATTTTTCCCTCCTTCTCCTGATCTTTCCTCTGTTTTTGACTCTATTGATCAAGCCCTTCGAATCCAAATTATGAACTCCATCGGTATCAGTGACACTGCTCTCTCTTGGTTGGCTTCCTATCTGCTTGACCGCTTCTTTCGGGTTTCTTTCAATGGTAATTCTTCCTCCCCTGCTTCCTATTGGTATTCCCCAAGTATCTAAGTATAAACTGCACCCTAAGTTTGTCTTCAATAGCTTCCATTCATAGGAACTTATATTTTAAAGGTCTCCAAGGCTGGAGAGGATACACTGGAGAGGATATATCAATGAAGCTGCGTGATCCAGCAAACCTGGAATGGATCTAGTCCAGGATTCAAAACATTTGCTTGCAAATAGCAAATGACTTTAAAGAAATCAATTCCAGGTTTTCTGGATCACCCAGCTTCACTCATGAAAGTGTATCCTCTCCACCCTTGGAGAGCTTTAATAAATCAGTTCCATAGTTTTTGTTTAGTCCATTACTGAGTTCAACCTACAGTAAAGATGTACACCGCCTACACTTTGGCAAAGAAAAGCAAAAATTCTAAATAGGCACCAACACAACTTTCCCATCATCTTGTTTTTTTTTTTTTTTTAGAAACAAATCTTATTAAGTCATTTTTTAGACCCAGTGGAGAAACAAGACACTTAACTCAACAAATCGACCAAATTAACTTTTGTCTACCATTTATCAAAGCATTTTTTTAATTAATCCAACCTCCTAATTCTGCAGTTCCTAGTTTCAGCTTCCCTTGTTTTTCCTCTGTACAAGTAATTAACATTGATTCATGCCTTGCATTAATTGGTACCAATTTAGCATCGCACCTGGTAAATAATCACCGCAACCTTTCTTGAGCGAAGATCTGAAATAAACATCAGATCATTTAGTAGGTCAGATGCCAGATTCTTGGATTGAGAGCAATGTAGGACAAAGACTCTGCTGTATAAATATTATGGTTTATCATCTGTAAATTGGTCATACAGCCAGGGAGGGTGTAGTGGTCTGATTGTATTGGCAGGTATACCTCAGTCAGTGTTATTGAGTCCAATACCTGCTTAGACCAGTGCCTTAGAATGTTACTCCAATGTGCTTATATCCAAAAAGATAGAAAACATAATTTATGTATTTTATGTATTTATATTGAATTTAGGTATTCATTAAAGAGACACCTTTGTTTGCATATGCACAGCAAAGTAAAAGTATCACTTGTAGCCAAACAGAACCATTAAAGACCAATGGAACGTATCAAAAGAAAGAAACAACAAAATCTCACATTTCTTTTGTTTTAGATAGCAACCACATCCTGAGTGGATAAGGCTTCACCATACAAAGATGTTGTAGAATGGAGTTCATGTTCTCTGTCACTAAGGGTAGTGTCTATGCAAAGGTCCAATGTGTCCTCTACTGAGTTAGAATTATAGGTGAAATTAAGGTGATATTAATAATGAGGGCTTCAAATATTTGTTCTTTTCAACTACCTTCTTTCTGATTCTTGTGTCAAATAGGCTTAATCTAACATTAAATCCAACATAATGTGATTGTCATGTTAGCACTATCATGGCATGTTACATAGTAGGGCTGATAAAAAACATCAAGTCCACCAAGTTCATCCACTAGGCAAGTAAAAATATCCCACGTAAAAACCCTATAGACATAGTTAATCCAGAGGAAGGCAAAAAAAACTGGCACAATTTGCTCCAACAGGGACAAAAAATCCTCCTGATTCCATGAGACAATCGGATGTTCCCTGCATTAACAGTCTCTGTTGTCTTTACCTTAAAACATTTAATACCCAATTATATTCTTTTCTTCTAGCAAAGCATCCAGCTTTTCTAAAAGCAATCTAAAGTACTTGCTAAAAACTACTTCCTGATCCCTTACCTTCCTAAATCCCTTCCTTATATATATATATATATATAAAAAAATGAATAATATACTGAACAATATCATTACTGGATTTTGACTTCATATAGCAAAAGAATTTAACACTTTTGCTATACTTTCCAAATTGTAAAACATTTTACAATGTATTTTTTGATGATGATACCCTGCAAGCAGATGTCATGTCATGTGATCACAGGACTGATAATTACAATGCCTGCAATCTTTCACATTTAATGCACACATTGTGCACTTTAATTGCAGTATTATTCGTCTGTAAACTCTGTTAAGTGATTTTAATTGTTTCTCTAGAGTATGCATGGATACAGCTTTGCTACAGTGGAACTAGATCCCCTTTGGGTTGAAAGAAAATAACATATTTCTAATTATTCTGAGATGTTTTCATGTACAAATAAATGCTAGTAGAACTGTTTGTAACATCTAACCACGTCAGAATCATTATTTGCATTATAATGATACAATATGTTGAGATGAGTGATAATTACATTTGTTTTAGTGCACACCTGTCGATGTTTCAGATGGGGGGTGATGAATGGAGAAAAGCATGGAGGAATAATACATACAATACAATATAGATACTATGGAGCTGATTTACTAAAATAACATAGGCTGTTCACTTAGCAAAGTGAATTATGTCCCCACAAAGGATACAAATGTGTTCCACTGACTTCAACAATCTAATCATATTCAATTCCTTAGGTAAAGCAACTTCTAAATCTGCATCTGTTTTTAATCCACTTTATTCACATCTAATTTGAGTATCATATATTTATTATAGCCATATTCAGCAGAACCAACAGTTTGGGCCTACGTAGATCTATAGCCAATAGCCAGAAAATTAGGAAGAAGGCCGCAATTGGCTAAGACAGGAGGTGGTGTCGTACCTTGGAACACTCTGCCTGCAATTTTACAGCCTCAAGGTATTAAGGGCTGCAGAATAAAAAGGTTTTTGCCTATCTAATATTAATCTGAGCCCTAAAACGGGTTGTACTTTGGGTTTATTCACCTCTATGTATTGAGGTATACAATGCACAATACCCACAACACAATGGGCCTGATTTATTAAAGTTCTCCAAGACTGGAGAAGAGCGACTATCATTGGGGAACCTGATTGATCCAGCAAATCTGGAATGAATTTCATAAAATCATTTCCAAATTTTTTAAATCAAATCAGATCTCACCTGAGCTCTAACTGAACCTAGCCAAATCCCATCAACATTTAAACCACAAAAAAGTTCAATAACCAGATATTGTGACTTTTAAGGCCAAATAATGTATATTTCAATCAGATTCATAAACCATAAAAGCTTATTTTATTATATTCATATTGTTAAAACATATTTAAACACCTAAATATGACAAGAAAGTAAAAACACTATACACCAGTATATATCTCCTTTGAGGGCAACCCTTTTAAATGTCCCAAATTTCAACACGTTTCACAGACACTTAGTCCGCTTCCTCAGGCAAGGGAGAAATGAATATCCCAGGTTCAGCTTGCCGACTAAGAATCTCCCTCATAAAGCATGATAATAAGGACGTGGGCAGTGCAGCAGGAACCGATAGCAAACAAAATACAAAAATCTTATCCATCCTGGATGAGTCTCCTCTCAAGGGTGGATAAGTTTTGTTTTTTTTACTGGATAAACCAGTGGAAATGATGAATAATTAGCCTTGTGTGTAGCAAGCTTGAAGCAATTTGAAGCTCCCTCTTGGAGTATGCTCTCTGTTTTTGTTGCTGCACTGCCCACGTCCTAATTACCATGCTTTATGAGCGAGATATTCATATCTCCTTTTCCTGAGATATGAATATCTCAGGAAAAGGAGATACTGCATGCACTTGACTGTGATGATTGAATATTTCATAGCGAATTTAAGGATGTATTAGTTCCTTGAACTGTGACTGACTAAGTTTCTGAGAAATGCGTTGAGATTTGGGACACCACAAAGGGTTGCCCCCAAAAGAGATTTACACAAGTTATTTCCTATTATTTGGCAAATGTTTTCAATCCTTGACCAAATCCATTGCAGGTTTACTGGATCACTCAGGGTTACCTATGATAGTTTATCTTCTCTAGTCTTGCAGAGCTTCAAAAATCTATCCCAATGACTATGCTGCGCATTAACTGCACTGACTGAACACCGCAGGGTGGCTTGATATCAGTATGACTTTATCTTTTAATTCTGGCACCTGATATTGCAATATGTGCTGAATAAGGAACAGTCAATGGGAAAAGCATTGCTTTTAGCTGACACTGCACAAGCCAAGACTGACTCTATGCAATAGTCCAAAAACCTCATAGCTGCTACTCACTAAAGCAGCTGTTCTCAACCAGGGTTCCATTAATCGTCAGGAGTTTGTATTAGTTCCTTGAACTGTGACTGATTGACCTCGAATTTAAGGATGCCTGCATAGTTCGGAGGCTAACACCACTTGGTAAAGGCGGCTGCAAATCTCTATCAACATTTTAGGTGTCTATAAAAGTGGTAATCTAACTACCACTGTATGGAACATTCTATCCACTGGCCACCAAATTAAGATGCTTTTTCCCATTTACCCCCTAAAAAAGTAGGGTTTCCTCCAGATCTGAAAATGTATTTTAAGAGTTCCTCAGAGGATAAAAAGATTGAGAAAGTCTGCACTAAAGCAATGCAATTAGCTGAGCTTTCAAAGCCATACATAGTAAACTATATAAATCTGATTCTTTAATAAAATATTTAGTGGAGTGCAAATGTGACAACAGCACACAAAATTGACCCTATAACAAGGTTTTGTTTGAAGGAAACATACAAAATACACTGTATGTCCACAAACATCTAAACTCGTGAACATCACGTCACCATACATTCAAAGGTGTGTGCACAGCACTCCAAATAATTACATTCATATACTTTCAGTAAAGTGTGACGATAATGTTACAGCTTGCAAAGTCTTTATAGCCAACTGTCTGCTCCCAACCTTTCTGTTCCAACATGATTGTACCCTATGTATAAAACCAGTACCCTAAAGATGCTTTTTAATGATTTTGGTGTTGAAGAACATGAATGGCCCCCACAGTGCAATATCTTCCCTTTAGGATGAGTTAAAATGCTGAGTGTGAGCCGGGTCTTCCTGTCCAAAAGGAGTTCTTGACCTTACAAATGCTTTAGTGGCTGAGTGGGAACAAACTCCCACAAATATACTCCAAAATCTTGAGAAAAGCTCCAAAATCAGGAGGCTGTAATAAATTCAAAAGGAGGTCATCACCCTTTTGGTTTTAGAATAAAATCCCCAACACGTTCAGAAGTGTGATCAGTTTCCATGAACTCTTAGCCCTATAGCGTAATTGAATCCATAGAATATAGACATTGAACAATTATGGAATAGATTGATGCAGCTGAGTTTTTTTTATACCTCATATCTCATTATTAAAATGAAGTCCTGCGAGGATCTGCCAATTGTAACTGATTCTAGAGCACACTACATTGTCAATTACACATGCAAATATCTCACAGATTAGTAACAGAACTGGGACTTCTTTCATACAGAGATTAAATTCAATCAGCCTAAGAGGAATGAAGATTTGCTTTAATATGTAATGAATTACTGCATGCACTTGACTGTGATGATTGAATATTTCATAGCATAAAAAGATTCCCAAGAGACCATCTTTAAAAATCCAGAAAGTAATGGGAATTGTCTTGCAGTGGGGTAAAGGAATATTAAATATCATAAAGTACACTCAGAAAATTATCGATTTAAAACTCATAGTAATAAAAAGTGACTTTTACACAACTACTGTGGAGTTTGGTATCGTATATAATAAATAAAACCTCTGGACTGGTAATTAAATACATGCATGCAGTAGGCTCCAACTCCCTTTCACTCCTCATGGGTCACATGTCTCTTTTGGTTAGAGGTAGAGGTATACAATCAGTACAAATGCTCATAGCATTCCTGGCATCTGGAGTTTTCCTACAATAATGCTACTGGGATGTGGATAGTCCCTTTCCATCCTACTATACAATGCAGGATTGGTGAGTGTCCATGTGACTGGTTAAGCAGTAAAGAGAACAGGATTTAAGGGGCCAGTCACATAGAGAGAAGCAAGTCTGATGAAGCAAAGGCTTGGCCAAATGGGCAATAGATCCATGCAGTGCATGGAAGGGCCACACATAGCATTCAATAGATATATTGCTGCATAAAGCTGCCAAAGACACTATACAGGCAACTGGAGAAGGTCAGAGACTAGGTTTGCTGGATCACCCATGATAGTCTATCTTCTTCAGTCCTGAAGACCTTTAATAAATCAGACCCATTGGGTCTAGCATTCCTTTCATTTAGTTTGGACTGGTAGACAAATTTTTGAGTAATGTGTAGATAATGGGGATGATTTATTAAAGGAATTTAGGATGATCACCTACCAAGTTGAATATTTATATTGTGCCTGATTATTACAGCTCCCAAAGATTTGAGAAGATCACCCAGGTTGTCCCATGTTAGTCTTTCTTCTCCCATCTAAGAATGACTTAGAACGTACATAATAAATCAGACTCATTGTAAGGGATAATTCACTTAGCTTAGTGAATGTGGTATAAAAGAATACCCAATCACATGCATTAAATTAAAACACCAGATTGCATGGTTGGAAGTCAGCAGAGCTTCATTGCATTTACTAAGCTAGGAGCAATATCCCCTACATAAGATAACTCAGTTTGGTATGAACAGGCGATATTCCTTTTGTAAACCAACCCCAATGGGATGTTGATCATTTGTCATATATGTGGTTACACTATTTCAGAACTGTACAGATATGTTAAACAAAGATCAGTTTCTTGCATTTCCATATATAATGTGTATGCTGAGGGATTTTCCAAATTCTCCTAATTCCTCTGTCTCTAAGTATGACAGCTGGGTCCAGGAGCTTTCTCAGCATTTGTGCCGTATCCTAAAACCACCGGTATGTAAACCTAATCCGGCACCAAGGGAGATCAGGCACAGAGATGTATGAGATTAGCGTAAGATTTACCAGAGAATGGAGTCACAATGTTACTATAAATCTTTTATCGAGTTATGGTTAGACCTAGAAAAGCCCAAGATCTGACTCTGAGATGTGGTTTTTAAAGTAATATATGTAAAGGTAAATACTTTTTAGAGTTAGGAAGTTATACAATTATATTGTACAAAAAAGAAAAAGTCCTGCAAAACATTCAACTAAAAATATTGCATTACAAAAAGTTTTTTATTTTGCAGGCACCAAAAAGATGGGTGGTTGCATTGGTTTTATTTATTTTTTCAGGCCACTTCATGGCTTCTTCTATACATTTAATGGAGTGAGAGTATCTACAGGGGGAGCTACAATATCTCAGGACTAATAAGCTGAACTATATTAATATTTATTTTGGGGTTTAGATAAATATTAACATAAACACATACTAACAATATGTTATTCATACAAACAAAGCACCACTTTAAATATAAGGTAAGTAGTTATTAGCTTTATTTTTTTTTTTTTTTGGAGGGAGGCTTCTTGGGGTAGATAAACACAAAGTAGTACACATACTACTTTTAGTATAATGGAGTACATAACGCACACTTCATAACCTGTAGAGATGAGGAGGAAGGATAGCTTTTAGCGCAAAGAATTTAGGCAAAGGGTATATCTCCATTATGCAGACCATGAAGAATTAATACCGTATATACCTGAGTATAAGAAAAGGCTCTTGGTTTATACTTGGGTAACACCAACAGATAGTGCTGTGTCCTCACGTAAAGCAAATAACAAACTTTTGATGTCTGAGACATGATTAGAGTTTATTACACATATGAGGACATGATGCCATATACTGATGGCCAACAGCAATTAACAAATGATTATTTAAGAGCAACAGTCCCATCATAACCAACTCAAATGTAGACTATACTTAAAACTGTAAAAAAAAGGAAAGAAATAAACAGACTGAACCCATGTGATTTAAATGTTTCCCAGGTAGTCCCTGGGTTAAGGTCATCCCACATGCATCCATACGACTCCTGGATACAAACAGGGGTTCCCTGCTAAACACAGCTGAGGTTTTGAGTGATCTTAGGGCGGTGAGCTCTTCTGCAGCCTCTTGTAATTCTTTAATGGCCAAGACAAACTCTGCAGTTGTTTCTTTTTGCAAACCAAAGCACTGCTTGCTCCAAAATTTAATGAATGTCTAGGCTCAATAAAGTTTTTTTGCTTTGTGAATAACTCACAGTGAGGATTTTATACAGTAACTGACACCATGCTGCCTAATAATATGTTAAGACAAACATCTGTCCTAACTGGATTTACTAAAACAATGTACATGTTCTGACTTACATACAAATTCAACTTAAGAACAAACCTACAGTCCCTATCTCCCATGTAACCTGGGGACTACCTGTACTTTAAAAATATCTCATGGATGTATTTACTGATAATAATTGTTTTGGCATCTTTGTTGATTACTGTTTAGAATGTTTAGCCGTCTCAGACACATTTTGCATCCTAGATTTATATTCGAGTCAAAGCAACCTAAGATATTCCATAAGGGAAGTTTTACCCTTGAGCAGGAAAATTGTATTTATAAACCTTAGTTCTTTGCAGCAATGTTCCAAAACAAAGGGTGAGGCCTTTTCTATGGTGCAATGGGTGAAGTGTGAGAAGTATGACGCTGGTCAAGACTGTAACATGGACCTCAAGGAATGGACACTTATGCTGTGTTTTTAGTAGGTAATCTTTAGGGTAGCAAGCAATCCAACATGGCTCTTGGAGGCTGGCATCTTGCCATTGCAATATTCATCTTGGTTGTAGATTATTTTATTGTTATAAGTAGATCTAGATATTTCCCCCACAATACTTCTTTCCTGCCATAAGATATCCTAAGTCTAATTAGCAGCATAATTTAACCCACTTCTTCCGTATCCAGGTGGTCCTTGACCCTACCCCCATCTTCCCAGCCTGGGATTGGAAAGGTGCACAGTGATGAGCTCATATCTCTGTTACTCTGCTTTCTATCAGGCTTCCTGTGCTGCTTCTTTCTCTTATACTCCAGCTCTGATGCAGATAGATGGTTGATTTCAGGTCAAATTTAGATATTTACATTGCATAAATTAAAAAATATATTTAATAATGCATATCTTTATCTTAACAAAATACAATGCTAGCTATTGTTAAGCTTACTGCACACATTTTACATACATTTGGTAAATTGCTAATATATCCTTATTAAATATAGGATTCCTATTTCAGGAAATATTGTCTCCAAGATAAATAAAAAAACGGAGGACAAAAACAACTTAAACTCCATCAAAGTGACCCAGCTTTGACTTCAGTCCTTTTAAGGCCACCGATAATCAACATCCTGGCTGTGTAGCCTCCGAAGCTGCCGTCATATTGCAGAAATGTCGGGGTCAGGATATAGGAATGTTCTTAACTATGGATATTTTTCTTTCAAAGCAAGTAAATATATTGTTGGTGCCTTTGCCCTTGCAGAAAATAAATGGATTTAATGGTACATTTTGCTCTCTTCTAAGGCATTTAAATCTATTAAAGTGGTCTACTCCCTTGAAGGGTGGGTAAATTTATATAAATAGCCTCTTAGATAAATGCCAAGTCTATTTATGTTTGTCTGGTACATGTGATTCCATTCATTGGAGCTCCTTGGTAACCTTCCAGATGAGGATCTCAGGGAGATGGCTGCATTCTCCTATAATGATGTGATATGTAGAAGAAAAATACCAGGGGGAAATAATCTATCCTAAATCATTTATATTAACAAAAAGTAAAAAACATGTACAGTAAAATAATGATATCCCGATCGGCCCTTTTGCCTTTTGTCAAGCTTCCTACATGACTCGATTACCACTAGCTAGCAGTTGACCAGTAGCCATGTTTACCATTGAACAAAGGGGTTGATTTACTAAAGGAATTTAGACTTTTAACATAGCAGATTATAGTATCTTTTTGTATTTAACTTATCAGGAAAAAATGAAGCTCTTCTGTCTTTCCAATCATATCCATCCAATCATATCCTATATAACATGCAAGAAAAATCTTTTTTTTAGAATTCTTTATACAGGTAGTCCTCGGGTTACATACACGATGGGAACTGTAGGTTTGTTCTTAAGTTGAATTTGTATGTAAGTCGGAACGTAAGACGGAAGTACATTTTTTAATAAATGCAATGGTCTGGTATCATGACGTCACTCTGGGGGAAGTGTCTTTCCCTTTGAGTGACACATAGGCAGGGGTGTAGTGGGGCGGCATGTTTACATAACAATGATGCGCATGCACGTTCACCATGGATAGTACCATGTCCCCTCTTCTTTTTTAACGACTACACCCCTGCAAACAAAGCAAAAAAATAAACTTTATGGAGCCTAGACATTCATTAACTTCTGGAGCAAGCTGTGCTTTTGATATGTGAAAAGAAACAACTGCAGAGTTTGTCTTGGTCATTAAAGAGTTACAAGAGGTTGCAGAACAGCAAAAGACTTCTGCAAGTCATGCAAACCACCCCCTCCCCCATCAAGCCTCTGTCCTGCACACAAACGAGCAGGAAAGCCCCATTTGTATGTAGGATTCGTTCTTATGTCAGGTGTCCTTAACTTGGGGACTACCTGTACATGATTAAGCATTCATTGCAAAGTGAATTATCACCACATTTACCAAGCTAAGTGAAATATCCCTTGCAAGGTGACAATTGTGTTTGGTAAGTGAACAGCTTAAATTCCTTTAGTAAATCACCCCCTTGCTAGCACACTATGGCCCTAATTTGGAAAAGGTCTCCAAGGCTGGAGAGAATACACTTTCAGAAGTGAACTGGGTGATTCAGAAAACATGGAATGGATTTTTAAAAATCATTTGCTATTTGCTAGCAAATGGTTTGAATCCTGGACCAGATGCATTCCAGGTTTGCTGGATCACCCAGCTTCACTGATGAAAGTGTAATCTCTCCAGCCTTGGAGAGCTTTCATAAATCAGGGTCTATGTGCCCACACATAGTCAGTACAGAATGCATTAGCGGCTTGACAATTCTGCATTATGACTTCTTACTAACAATGATTAATATTTTTCTTTATCTCCTGTACAATCACAAGCTGCAGCTATTCATTTTACTTTGAAGTTAATTTTACACTGCTTCAGTTTATATGTTTTTAGTTTTGCCCATTACACCCAGCATTTAAATACATTAACATTTGGCCTCGTTGTAAATGCCAGTTTTTTGATGCATAAAGAAATATTAATTTTGCTTGTAAAAGTGCTGACTGTTAGCTAAGTTACTGCAACTGATTTGGTTTCCTTTTAGGCTATTATTGAATGTGACCATATTTTTTTTAATAATGCTAAATGTTTTGCTGACTGTGTCTGCCTTGCAGAAGTATTCATAGTGCACACTAGTAATTACAGAACTAATTCTCTATATGGATTTAGACTTTAATGACTTAATTTTATTATATATTTCATGCTCTAATTATTTAAAATAGAAATAATATGGTTGAGAGATAATGAACTGCATTGGGGCTAATAAACTAGAATGATTGATTTTTTAAATAATTTTATAGATTTTATTTTTTGTGGGATACAAAATTAAAACAAAGTTATCAATTTTGATGAAGTATGGCATTTGCTGTGACTTTCTGTGTTCTGATATCATTGCATTCTACAATCTCTGTCTGTCAGCATTGAAGCATACAATTTCAACAAGTAATTTCAGTAAATATGGTGAGATCAAAAATATTAGGAATGAATTCCAGGCAAGCAGATAAATACACACAGGAATCACATATACAGCAGCTGTTTTACCAAAAGACTTGTAATTCTGTTCACATATTCCATAGATTTATACAGCTGCATAGCCGCCAAAGGGGGGACCTGATCATTCTCTTTTACAACATACAGAAAGGCCAGGATCCTGTGATGGGGTTAAGTGCGGGATAGGGGAAGTTAAGGTCAGTAAAGATAGATTGGTGAAAACCCGGATAAAGGTGGGTGGGAGTGGAGTATATAGTAAGATACGGTGACGTCAGAAGTCTGGCCTCTGGGAAGGAAACCCTCCCTGTTATTTGGGATTAGTGAGTTTAAAGTTCTTTGATTCCAATTGGGTTGGCGGTTTGAGGTTCTCGAGGTCAGGGAACTGAGAAAATGATGGAGTTGTTTGGACAACCATCTCTGATTGGGGTCTCCTAAGTGGTATATTTTTGCAGCAAGTGTTAATTGTTGTGGTGGTAGTAAGCATTCCCGAGTTGGTTGATTTGCCCTGGGAGCCAGGCATATCAATGAGGATGCCGATCCCCGGTTGATGGCAGTAAAGTAGGCAATGCCCTCGAGGACCTTCAACCTGATTAGTTGTTAGATGGGGTTGTATTGTTGTAATATTAAAAGGTTGCAATCTTGTAAGTTGCAATGGTAATGTTTTGATAATATGATGTGACTGTTCTATTAATACAATTAGCAATAAACGACCGTAAGGCCATTTGCACCAAATCACCAAAAAGGTTGTCATTATTTGGATAGGTGGGTAGATGTTAGGGGGGGGGGGGGGGTCTGCATGGAGCACTGATCTGCTTCCATCAAGAATCAATTTATGATAGGACTGTGGAATGATAAAGGATCCCTTTGTTTCTTTTCTCTCTCCTCCCATGTTCCTTGTTATCACGGCTATACAGGAACTTTGAGACGCTGATACCAAATGAATGTACTAAATATTCTATGAACAAAAGCAGCATTTCAGTAATGTTTCCGTCTCCCATGAAAATTGGTAATCTAATGGTTTGGTAATGAATAGTAAGCAGCAGGAAAGATGAAGAACTAACAGCTACTGAAAAAGCAAGAAGAGGCATTCACTGCAGATTTTCAGGTACAGCTTCCTTTCCAGCCCGGAGTTTGGACATGCTGACCTGCAGCCCCCAGGACCTGGCTTGGCCTGGACCCCCACTGGGAGGATGAGCTAAGAGCACATTGGAGCTCAATTTGAGACTGTCATTTAAAGGAGAAATGCTTCTCTTACACTTACACCATGAATTTACGAGTTCAGCAAGGATGCTAAACGTCAGCGGTCAGTGTTGACTGTATGGAATGCTTTTGGATGTGAACTGCCAATGTATGACACTCTGCTACCATAAGCCGCTCCCTCTGAATGTGTTGAGCTACAATAAACCTGCCCTTACAGGGTGAGTGCTACTTTTTTGCAAAAAAAAAAAAAGACTGAAAAAATAAAGTTATACGTTTTGGCTAGGGATATTTTTTTCCTATCACAATGCAAATCTATGCAAGTCTATTGGGCTCATTTACCAAAGGGCAAGCAGTCTGTTTATACACAAACAACACCAGCAATTTTCATTAGAATCAGCCACTTTATGATCACCAATATTCAGAACTTTAAAGTGGAGAATGCTTTAGACTACAATAGGAATCAGAGATGCTGTTGCTGGTACCAGTAAGGGCAGTTTAATCACTTGAGAGTAGGTGCTTGCCCCTAAAGTAATTCAGGGTTTGGTTAAGTATTTGCAGGTTGGCTAGTAAGCGCTAAAGGAGGGGGGTTACAGAACAAACTGTGCAACAATAAACTAGCCACAAAGATGGCTGTTACTCCTGTGCTTTATTTTTCTAACCTATAGTCCCATAGCGCCAGGTATTGGGTGGGGAACATGTTTTTGTGTGATCCCAGTATTGCATTATGCAGGTCAGTGAACTTTACTTAGCTATTCATACTACTATGCATTGTGTTCTTGTACCATGGATTGTTGGGAGTACATAAAAAAAGAATTAATTAATGTAACCTGTGTTAATGTTTGTGTATGAATGCATCATAAAAGTGTGAACCTGGCCTTAAAGTTTATTTGTAAAACAAAGATAATATGTATATATATATATATATATATATATATATATATATATAGTTATTGCTCTCTGAAGACTCCCTACCCTTTCCCTTTATATTGTGTGCTATGCCATTAAGACATTCCTGAACAGGTTTATTGTGACCCTCATAGAGTTCTAATGGAGAATGTTACAAAAAAGCTGAAGGTTCTCTACTTTGTAAATGACAAAACATCAGGATTAATCTCGGTCCTTTTATTAGATAACCCAGAATGCGGTTTCTAATGGCCCAGCTCCTTAATGATAAGGACGCAAGGACAGGAATGTAAAGACTAAGAAGAGCACATAAAAGAAGAGCATTAAAAATGATCCTTGGGGAAAATTTAACTTTTATTATAGTTATTCCCAGCTGAAGACACTGGGGTTATCAGCGGTTTCCCGAGCACAGCTGTGAACTGTTAACCCTGTACTTTCAATATGGAACACACTGATAAAGAACATCGCAGAGCAATGGAGCAGCAATATGCAGTCTGTAATGTTGGCTGTAGAAACCAAATTCTATTTTCACAGAATAGGAGAATGAAAGCTAACTTCCCTCCCTATGACATATGAGAGCCTTGAACCAACTTGGTTACAAGAGCTTCTGCTTTTTGAAGGGCTTATAGCTTCCCAAACATAACTATGTGGAAAGTTTGGTAGAATAGTATAGTGAACACAATAGGTCTAATGCTATTGCAGGAAAAATAACTTCATACCTACATACTTGTTCCAAGAAAGTTATTCTAAATGTTTTGAGGAAATTGGACCAGCATTGAAGATAGGCGACTATTTTTTGCAGATTAAAAGGTTGGAAATGGAAGCGACATACTGAGATATTGGCAATGACATGCACATTTCACTGTATAGGCATCCTTGAACCTACTGCTTGGTTTATGGACTATGGAAGAACATTGGATCAACTGAAGGATATGTTGCACACGGAGAACATGCAGCTATTATTCACAACAAGTCACTGATGGGAGAAGTACCCAAGTATCTAGTAATGCAATACAAGAGAACTAAGCATGTATGTACGAGGGATGACTGTGAACTGGAGGTCTATGGTTGGACTGACTAATGGCCGGCATAGCCACTAAGATAAGTTGAGATTCATAAAGGTGTCTACTAGGCACAGATAGTTCAATGCCTTAGCTCCCAACCATACTCAGCCCTCCAAGCACTGCCCTTGTGTTGGGTACATTTTATTTATTATTAACAATGGCTTGCTATAAATATATATTTATGTATATGAACATATGTATACTTTTCATGAGGTCTTCCTAGAGCAGTGTTTCTCAGCCTTTTTTGTACATAGAAGAACCTCATTGAAGTAACATTCAGGACTTCGGGGAACCCCTGCTATAGTCACTATACTCACAACTCACATTAAATTAGTGTGTAAATCAGTATGAGGAATTCATCTTACATTGCTTCCCAGTGGGAATAATACCATCTTTACAGATAGTCAAATAGTTCATTGGTGTCTAATAAATTGACCTGCCAGTCACAAACTGCTCACTGCTTAGGGAACCCACAGCAACCTCTGGCAAACCAAAGGGTTCCATGAAACCCACGTTGAGAAACACTGTCCCAGAGGAATGCAACCCATCCTTTAGCTAGCATCTTTTAAGGGTAAGATGCTAGGTAAAGATGATCATTGCTCAGCATTTGGTCATTTACTGATCCTTTTCTCTGTCTCTCTTTACAAATCAAAACAAGGATTCTTATCTAATCTACAGTTTCATCCAGAATTTACTGTATTCAACTTGTTTGTGATCATCTGCCAAGCCTTTAGATTGGATGGGACTCTTTGGACTTTTGCAACCTATTTCTGCAGCTAAGTATCTTTTATTATATATAATCTATTTATTATTGCATTGTTAAATCTATCTGTCCTTATATAATTGAATAATATACTTTTTAAATTAACTTTGAAATGTAACTCTGTAAATTAATATTTAGATAAATTGTCACTAATCATATCTGTGACATATTACCCTGCTGTGGTGCACATTTTTTCTAGTCCATGTTACACAGTTTGCTGAAAAAAGGTTGATTGGTTTACAATATGAATAAAGTTCCCATCTCAAAATGCCTATTGAATGATGGCATATTGTCAGTTTTGCCTAATTTTTTGACGGGGTAATATTATGATTGCCTACTGGTAGCACATATATTGTTAGGACTGATCACTTTTATTAATGTATTGCCAAGGCAACGCTTACACACAATGTTATCACATTACATTTAAACAAAGTATATTAATAAGCAAGTCAAAGTAATACCAATAAATAACTAATAAAACAAGAAGCAGAAGTTACTCTTTCAGCCAATAATGACTGCTGCAAGAGAGCCCTCTAACCCAAGCCAATAACTGGAAACTGGCCCATGGAATGGAACCTTTGATACAAATATCTAATCTGAACACCATATTACTTTAACTGAAGCCAATCAAAACCAAATCATAACTCCATGTTTCCAAAACCCAGCACCACCATTACCTGAAGTCTTCTACTTATAGTTTTTGAGATTTTAATATATTTGGCATAGCATATTTATATAAAGTATGTCATCGCTTCTATCTATGGTTGATTTTCTCCACTGAATCAAAGAATAATATAATTGCCTATGTGTTAATTAGTTAAACTTATGAAAAGCTCAGATATATTACCAGCTATGCATTGAGCTAACTTCATTATATATACTGTACATACTGTATAGTATGCATATATGACATTTTTTTTGCATTACAAGGGTAAGCCCACAGTGCTACACAACACCATACAGAGAAAAACAGAAAACACTTCAATAACTCGCTTACAGGAGCAATTTGAACAGAGAAACAGAAATGGAAACTGCAGATTGTGATGAACCATCCTCAGCATTAACAAGATGTCAATCAATAGACTCAGTAAAATACATCTAGCTGCCCAGTGATTGGATCGGGGTAACAAATGCTTCATACTAAGGAAGCCGCAGGCACTTTTGAGTCTAGTCAGCCTCAAGAGGCTTTTAAACTCCATAAGGGACATCATAAAAACAAAGAAGATGCAGCTTGAAATGTTTAGTAACCTACATGATAAAGTCAGTCTAAATGGTGCCTATAAAACAGAAGCAATTACAGTGATGTAGGAATGGAAGGAACTGAATAGCGGAAGAACTAAATTATATTAAGATACCTAGCTCTTTAGTCAACTGTGCTTTGTAGTGTTTGTACCTGGCTTAAAGAGAACCAGACATGCCTGATCTTTGCAGGAATCTAAGTGTCCAGTCTTAAAGTGGGGATACAGTCTGGCAGAACATATAGTGAAAACCAAACAACGATCTCCCAATTCCTTATTGGACATATCATTTTCTTGCCTGCCCTACTTTGGGTAATGTTTGTCCAAAAGTATTGTCAAAGTAATGTAATATATCACAACATCCCCCCTCTCTCCCAGTTTACCATACAATAGTACTAGAAGCAGCTATATTGAATGGTTAAATGATATCCTATTCAGGTACAGAGGAAACTGTAAATTTAAGAAATAAAGCATTTTGTTTTTATCCTCATTTAATTTGTCACTGACACTCCCTGGTTTGTTTGCACTGCAATTAAAAGTATATCTTCTCACCTCTGTACATCAAAAGAACCTTCTACTTCCAATGGGAACAGGCTGATTCAACCTGATAATAAAACTAAGAGTGTGTAACCCTTGCAGAAAACCACATAATTCAAGAGATCCGGTAATCTCACATTTAGACTTCATTATCAGAAAATGGAATATAGTATCTTCAAAGTGCAATGATTCTGGTGAGGCCACTCGTATAGTCACTCAATGATCACCCAAACTAGGGCTCCATGTCAGACATCAGATAAATAAATGTAAAGAGCAAAATCAACTCATCTGATAGGACAGTCTACAATTTCTTGACTAAAAAATGAAATATATCCAACCCGTTTCTGAGATCGAGCCAATCCCCCTTTATCAGGGCTTTTAAATACCTTGGTAGTAATACCAAATGGACTCAAAATTCAGCGCTTATAGGGGTAATCTCTAGAGGCTTTCCATTTAAAAATCCTCAGATTGGGAGATAAATAACACTGAAGTTGCTTCAACTATTCTGGTGAGGCTGCTAATTTAAATGGTCAGCCCAACAAGGGTACTGCTTGAAACATCAGATAAAAGAATGTAATAAATCTGATAGGAAAGTCAATTTCTTGTGCAAAAAGAGAAATATACCCAACACATTTCGGGGCTTCAGCCAATTCTGATTTATCAGGGCTTTTAAATACATTGATGGTAACAAATGAACAGGTACAATGCTGATGGGAGTAATCTCTAGAGTTTTTTTTACAGAAAATGACCAGATTGGGAGGTATACCACTGAAATTGCTTCAATGGAGTGTACTTACAAGAAATAAGGCAAATTTAGACCTTTTAATGCAGGACTTTTATATTTGTAAAAGAAGGTCAGCAATGGCTGTTTCTAATTTTCCCACAGCAGCCAATCAGACTGTCTATATCACTCCGAATTGATAAAATGTGAATAGGCTGCTATAGTTAGGAAACATTATTGTTCAATGGACTGCCTTGTTATATAAGCCCAATGTGATTTTAGCCAGATAAAAGGCTGGTCTTTGATTTGGTGACCAAGGTAAAGAATAGATTTTATAGAAAAGACCTTGTGAAAGATTCTAACAAGCAAAGTTTTAAGAGGTCACTGTGGTGAGCAAGGCCAACAGACTATATTATCTATACAACAAACATATGGTATAGAATCTCATTGTCAGAATATATGAAAAGAAAATTCCCATTTACTGTATAACATACCAGTGCTGTCTTCATACACAACGGTCACAGTCTTCCAACTGTAGTGTAAGA
Organism: Pyxicephalus adspersus; assembly: GCF_032062135.1. Classification (NCBI taxonomy): domain Eukaryota; kingdom Metazoa; phylum Chordata; class Amphibia; order Anura; family Pyxicephalidae; genus Pyxicephalus; species Pyxicephalus adspersus. The sequence continues at coordinate 163,230,276 of NC_092858.1, forward strand.
CCAAATCCAACACAGCTCGGCTGATGGCAGCATAGTCAGGGTGAAGGTTAATAAAAAATGTGTCTTTGTTGTCCACTGATGGATGTTTCCATCGTGTTTGGATATGGGGAACTTCTAAAGCGTTGCAGATAGACTGGACTGCACTGACGGAGGAACTGTGTGATGGCCCGAACAATGCAGCCACACCAAGAGCCAGCTGGTCGCATGCTAGGAATGGAGGAAAATAATAGTTACTTACAACTGTATATTCTATTGTGATTAAAGCTACGCGGGTAAAAAGTCCATCAGGTTCAAGAAATAAAATTTCTGTTGTGTCCTTCTACTATAAAACCTGAAAAAAGGCAAACTTCTTATTCATACATTGTTTCTTTAATCTCCACAATCAATGCAATGTCTACATTTGCATATGGACAGGGCTAACTGCTGGGAAAACAGGGGAGGTTTGAGCTGTAGGGAACTGGGCATTTGCCCCCTGGGACAGGTATAATAAGTTATATTGGACTGGTATGATCCCCCTGTCGTAATTCCTGACTATGTTACTGCCGATTTTTGAGTTTTCCCACTCACCTTTGCATGTTACATTTTAAAAAATATAAAAATATATGTTGGAAATTCTATAAGGTTGAATGGGGCCTTCTAATAATGGGCATAACAAGTGGTAACTTAGTAAGAAAGACCGCTAAAACTAGAAAAATAAGTAGTAGAGGTAAGTACTAGCTATAGTGAGGGCAGTAAATTATGGTGTACAGCATTAGGAAAAATAATACTGGCCCATTTTATGTCTATTGTGGCGATTTACTGCAAAGCACATAATGTACAACATAAAAAAGTGAAGCTACATACATTAAGAGACAATAAAGGACTGAATAGATCGATAAACTTGAACAGGTCTATAAATAAACATGTGATAATTCTAGATACATGAAAAAGGCTAAACTGTATTGAAATGGCAGCAGTTCTTAAGTTAAACATACCTCTCCTTGAAGCTTCAAAGCTGTCAAACAAGTTGATTCTCTGGATATCGTAAGTTAATGTAGTGTTGGGCATCAAAGTTCGGTTTCTGTTGATATTAGTGACTGCAAACTTGAAAGCTAGTTCTTCCATATTCACCGGCTCATTTTCCTGCGTCTCGAAAATACCTCCTGTAAACCAGAGATAAACCAGCAGAGCGGTTACATTGATGCACTGGGATTATGTTTAAAATAGTAAGTAAGCATGTAATGTGATAGCTGTATACGGTATTTCGTCAGCTAGAAAGCAACACTATTAAGGCACAGTTTATATAAAATCTTTAGTATTCTCAGCTGATCTAGAATCATAAAATACTAATAAAGCATGTTTGATTTGCACCAAAATGAACCTGTGCTTTTCCCATGAGTGAACCTGTGGTTTTTCAATGCTGGCATGTTGGCTGCTCAACTGGTTCCATGTAGTTACCCTTTCATGTTCATTGCTATTCTATTCACAATTTGGAGCTTATACAGGTGATTATGACTATTTCTGTACCACCTTATGACAGCGTTGGGTCCAATCACCATGTACCATTGTCAATCACCGTGCATTATTGAGATGTAGAAGTAAGTAGAGCCAGTCAAATGTCCTCCATACCTGAAATACTATATATTTGTCTTCAAAACCTCTGATGGAGACATCAAATCCACATAAGGGACATTCTTTCCAGGACAATTTGGTGCATATAATGACAGAGAAGCCAACTACTTTAAAGGAGGCATGAAATAGGCCATCTACAGTACATCAAAATAAAACAACTACCTCTGAATGGGTAACGCACCCTTAACACCAATTGTTTTCCACCTATAATGTCATATTAACATCCTTTCCTGGGCATTTAAATACAACCTATATAATTTGATGGTTTAACACTGACTATTACTAGATGGGCCGTCATTTAGGTTAGCATAAACACACCTTACTAGTTTGCTTCAAAGAAATGAAAACATTTCTGATCACTATTGGGAGTGAAATAAATCTGTCCGAGCATAGCATTTTATATTCAATATAAAACTCAGCAGTTTCACAAAGATTTGTTCATACATTAAACTCCCAAACATTTAACACAAGTTCCACTATTAGATGTCCTCTGATTATCAAAATCATTCACTTTACTTTACTTTTTACTACTTTAGTAAATCCCTACTTTACTAAGTAGGGATGAGCGAGAATGCCTCTGACAGTCTCGCAAAAAATTCCCCGAAATTCTGATGGGTCGGCCAAATTTCGGCAAACCAATTTCGCGAATTCCACTGAAGTCCACGGTGCAGAATCCCACAGTCCCTGGGCTGTTACAGAGATTCTCCATTGAGAGTTCATCTGAGTTCAGTTCCCACGGTCACTGGGCTGTACTTATAATATAACCGTGGGAACCTGTGGTCACAGCTGATTGGAGGCACGCGGGTGCCTTCAATCAGTTGTGACTGCAGGCTAACTTAGATGAACTCTAAATTGGGCAAGAACAAGACCTCGTGGTGAATCACAAGGCTGTTCTTGCATGTTCTGTAAGTGAGAAAAGGCCCGATTCACCGCAAGATCATCCCTACTTCTAAGCCCAAGACATCCTGGGCCCACCCTATCCTGAGACTGCATGCTTCTTGTATATGATATGGTTTTTATTTTAATAATGCACATATTTAAGGTTACAGAAGTGCACAAACATTTGATGTGTTTTATACCTGGAGTTCTGCTATTAAAAGGAAGGTTTCTAGAAGCTGAATTCAGATTGGTTACTTTTTATTGGGTCACACCAGTGCCCTTTCACCTTTAAATACAACCAACACATTATACGTACACCTCGGCTGTCACAGTCTCAATATGCAGCACATTTTATTAAAACAGGCACGTCCTAATAGACTGGCCTCTTCTGTCCAGGGCAGACTTGTCAGAATCCTCGATGTTGACAGCCAGACAGCATTTCATATTGACCGGCCCCATGAGGCTCTTTTTCTCTAAATTGTTAAAGAATTTTCCTTCTCCATCTCTCTTGTGTATCAATCAGCACTGGCTTAGAATCTTAATCTGAATATAGCAATAGCCTGAAATAAAGTATTTTTGCAAAATGAAGCTTAATAGAATCTTTTTTTGCTGACGCAGTGTATCTGTACATAGGACAACAAGCAAAACTATCCCATAGGGTATCTCATTTCTTTACTGTTTTTCAATTCAGACTAATTTTAAGAAATATGTTTCCAAATTGCTGAGGCTGGCTATGACCTAAGGGGAAAAAATGAGGCCATAGCTTTATAACAGAAACATGGAATTTAATTGGGTATTGAGCGTATGGCAGTTTACACAAAATCTCTGGAGTCAAATTGTCAGCACAGCCTAAAACGTACATAAATTGGAAGATTTGAGGTTGGTATTGGGGGTAGAGCAATCAAAGTCCTATTGGAACAGAGAATAATATTGGAATATTATAAAATGTATTTTTTGCTGTTTTCATTAAAGTGGAAACCCCTGGTACATGCAATGAAATCTTTCACCACCTAATAATTCACATAATATCACTATCTTGTACCCTACTTAAGGGAAGCTCCTTAGATTCTAATCAGTCCCCATGTAGTGTAGCTTCAGGATAATTTGGTCAGAAGACAATTAATATACCAATATTTTGTTATTATGCATTTATAAAGTGCTGATTAGATCACAATCCAATACTCATGCCACAGTCATAGTCTAATGAGCCTAACATACTCTAGGAACAACTTACTCATGTTATCAGGATGTTGGAGGAAATCCCTACTAACACATTAGGGACATATAAATATTAAATGGTCAAGATTTGATTGTGGGACCCTATTATGCTACAAGATAGGAGTAATAGCCACCAAGCCATCATAGAATATGTATGAAAGAAATCAGCATAGGTACAAAAATCACAAATGTCATCATTAGGGACCCTTTTCATACCTGTGGGTATAAACTGCACAGCTGGCCCCTTCCAGGTCCATAGCAAACTGCTGCTATATGCACAGGAATGGCAAACAGCATTGCAGGTACAAGGTTACAGCCATGGTGTTGGTCTTCCAAATGCAAATGTGTTACCAAAAGTGATTTGTAGATTTTTGAAACTGCTGCATCAGCATGCATTCATGGACAAAAAATAGTTCCCTTCTGCTCCCATTCATTTGAACAGAAATGGTTGAGACTACCCAATGAAGCAAGGCAATGGTGTTGATCACTAGACCTCTATTCTTCTCCAAATTGACAATACAGGCTGATGTGTACGACTCCCTGGAATCGCTGGTAATTCAGCACCATGGACAGCATCCACTGCATTCCAGTAAAATAAGGGGATTTCTAGATATTGTCAAGGCTACTGGTAAGTGTACATGCTGTAGCCTTATACACTAACCATACACAAAACTTTAGTCAATTGTTGTTGTACATTATTCTTTTATAACAAAATGTCAAACTTTCCTGGAGAATGTGTAGAGAAATATTTCAGTTATGGGTATGCAAATTATCTAGATCATTTCGGACTAAATTTCCCAGCTTATCTATGAAATCCCAGCCCATATAATTATTCCTTCTATAACCTTTGTCCTTTCTATACACTCCACCCTATTTTTATAACCATTATAATCCATCTCTTTCTTGCTGCAAAGCTCAACTAACTACAGACTGAAGAAATGTTACACATTGATCTTTTATGGATATAATAGGTTATGTGAACACTTAGTGCTTCCTAGGGGGAGACAGCATTTAAAAGTAAAACATCTTAAATTTTTTGCCTACTGAAATGTATAGCTCATAAATCCTAACTCCTTTTTACAATTATACATTAAAGTTATTCTGTATTTCTTACTAGTCATTTTTACCCATATAGTTTAACATATTATTCTTTAATTCTCACAGGTAATTTTAAACATGATACTACTTAGATCTACATTGTTGGACAACTGTTAAATCCCTTCCCTGTTTCTTTTCTATGTTTTATTAACCCATTGTTTTAAGCATGTTGCACCCTCAATAATGGCTTGTATGTTTTATCTGCCTTCATTATTGATGTTGTAAGGCCCTGATCTTTGATAAGTGCCCTCAATCTAACACCACATTATTCACCTACTGACAAGTCCCTGCTCAGCCTATTTGGGGAATAAAGATTGGTGGAGGACGAGGAATTCTTAGGCTCAGACAAGATCATGGGATCACTAATGGCAATTACAAATCTAGACAATACCAGGTTAGTCACAGCTAAAGGTCACAAATGGGCAATATTAGCCAGGCATTTATACAAGTATAGGGAAAGTTCCAGGTCAGGGCCAGAACTCATACACAACAAGCAATGTACCCAGTGGGTTTAGCAGAATCCTGGTCAAGGTCAGGCAAAGGTCCGTCCAGATGAGAGGCAGGAAGGGTCAGAAAGGACAAGTTCAGTAACATTGACACATTATAGGGGAACACCCTTAAAAGCTAAAAACTCGGACTATCATGGCAATGAGCATTTAGTATAAGCCCAGCTACCGAAGTGTTAGGCTAATCAACGCCTGTACCTTCCAGGCAGAAGTCAGGTGGAGACAGCTACTTGCTGCAGTACAATAGGTACTATCAAGGCTGAAAAAGTCAAGAAAAGGCAAATTCCCTTTTGCTAGTGCATGCCCCACTAAGACTGACAGGTTGCATAATGAAAAAGAAGACAATGGAGGGCACATAAGTGCATTGCAACAAGGGGCATCAAAAGACAGAACAGCTGCTGGAGACCAACAAAATGCCCGTGTCTGCCATGTTGAGATTGTATAGAGGGATTAGCACTGATAGAAATATTTTAAAACAAATAGTTGTATACCAAACAAAAATATGCAGGGAGTGGTGTCCGTCTGAGCGGAAGTTGGGTCTCTAAGTTCATCTAATGATCAGCATGGTGATAAGGCCATTAGTATTTTCAAAAAGAGAAAATAGGTCAGCAATATTGGTCTTTATGTTTCACTAGAACATTTTTGCAACTTTGGAAGACATTACTGCCTTTACATAACAGAAAATAGGAATGGGAATCTTGCACAGCCGCTCAATAGGTGCTTAGCCCTTACCCATCTAAACACCTGCTGCTGTAAACATTTCCCAGACTATTACCAAAGGTTCTCTAAAAGCTATTTCTCTATTCAGTATGGATTAGTGCCACCTGTTTACTTAAAAGTGGGTCATGAGCAAACAAAGAGCCTCTTCTATTAATAGGTATTCAATGATCGCCACATGCGTTTCAGTGTAAGAATTTGTTGTTCCCTAATGTCTAGATTTTCCCACTGCAATGATTTGTTTCTACTGTGTACATCTAAATACGACGACTACTACTACTTTTGTTTCTAAAAAAAACACATTTTTGCTAGTTGAAAAAAGATGGAAAATATTTCAGCCAGCCCGCTGACTGATGGCCAAGTAAGATACAAACAGAGCCTGGACAATCCAATCAACAGTGATGTAGCAGGCCAATGAATAAAACAATGAAAGAATGAAACAAAAAAACCATTAATGTACAATCATAAATCAAACAATACTCAAGAATAATCCAAGGTATAAACTGAACTGAATCTTGGACACGAAAACAGCCAAACCTGTTAACCAGGTGCTGACCTGGGCTAAATTCAGACTAGTGGTAAAAAACTGGGATGCTTACTACTCCTGGGCAGCTATTGGAAACCGCTAGGCACCCAGGAGCAGAAACTGCTAGAAATTTGCAAACACCTGAGCAGGCGTTTTTTTGCAGTAGGCAGTAGTGCCTTTTTCCTTCATGGATTTTTTGTAGACAGTTGGAGCAATTCAAAATTCTTGGAGACAGTGTGCTGAATTTGGAGAACCACTGGGCAACACTACCACAATCAAACACTTACAAATTAAATATGAGAGTGAATAAAACCTTTTGTTCCAATCTTATCTATTTAGGTCCACTAATAAGGTGAAGGAAAGTGAGTAAACAGACAGCTAATCTGCAGTGCTGAGTAAAAGTCAACAGAAGAAAAAAGTTTAAAGTGGGCCATTACAGTGACTATAAGTTTATATGGATAGTTGTCAAGTGGTGTGGTTACTGCTTTTCAACCATTATATCAGCCACTGTTTTGCAGGCAGCTGACAGCAGTGGCATTTATTAATCTATGTCTGAATAGACAATCAGCGGTCAGATGCTGCAAGTAGCATCTGAGAATGTGGGATCTAACGCCATGGTCAATAGATGTCTGGTAACCGCTTATCCAAACCAAATGCATTACTGCCCTCATAGAGCAAGAGGGAAGTGGTCAACTTGCACTTGGTAGACTGTTCACCAGTTGATAACTCTTGTCTATAAAGATCCATATGAACCAACCCTAAACTAGGGATTCCTTAAACATAATTTCCATCGAAATAGGTGAGGTGTTGTTACATAGATTAATTTAAAATAGTTTTATTTGCCAAGAAGCAACAGGGAGTACACAGAAAAGCATGATGGCTAAGCGGATAGTATGTCCCCTTGTTCTGCCTTGGCTATTATCTACATGGTATCCTTGAGTTTGCTGGGATTTCCTTTTGAAACCTACAGGGAGATAAAACCTGCTGTTGCACAAAGATATAAAAAATGCAGTAATGTATTATTATAAAAAAAATAACATTCAATGTATTTTTTAATGGAACTGGTATGCAAATGTTCCTTTCATAGCAGCATTCTCTTAACCCCCTGTACGGTTCAAGTCACGAGAAGAGGGAAACATTCAGAGCCATTCAAGCTCTGCTCAAAAAACATTTTTATTGTTTTGAGTAGAATAAGGAAAAAACCTTGGAATATGTCCCATTGGAGATATTTCCCATTTTATAGACACAATAACAAGCAAATGAAAGTCTATTAAGTAAAGCAAATTCTCTTGTTAGTCATCACCACAACCAGTGCCCCAACTGAAAGACTCCAAGGACAACTTTAATTTTTGTTCTTTTTTTTCTTTTCTTTTCCTATGATAATGTTTGTGTGAGGTTGCCCCCTCCCATTTACGGTATGAGTTCCTTTACCCCCTTGGCATGATTTTACTTTGCTCGGATATGTAAGATATATAATAAAGTATAAATGAAATATTTTGATTTGAAAGTGCTGGTCACATCTGTTCTAACACGTAGAGTATAATTGCACTCAACATTTCACAATCAAATGATGAAACATGACCTTTTCAATAAATAGACACAGACTGTGCCTGCGCAGAATAAACAATCGGGTCTTCTAGGAACTCTTGATACAAAAACATGACTGCTATAATATCCCGAGTCTTTGTGATCTTCTGTGAGCAGAGATTGGGAGGTTTATTGTAAGAAAATTGAGAAGGAAACAGAAGACACAATGCCTGTGATTCATGTGCCAACCCTGATAGAAAAAGTGAGTGCATTAAAGGGGGGGGGTAGCTGCAAGGAGGACAAATACCCAATACTATTGTTATAATGAATTGCTGATACAATGGTATAACTAGGCATTTATACAGAAAGCCTCCAGAGTTAACCCTGTACTTGCTTATACATCTATAGGTTAATATTAAGCCCTAATATAAAGGGGAATTCTTACAGCCACCAAAGCACGTTGGCTGTGTTTGTTGCTGTTGGACAATAAAGTATAGAGTCTTTTACTAAGTAGTTTGCAATTACCTTTCATAGGTGTTTGATGGAGAACTTTATGACCTGTTCCTTTCTATATGAAAGTAAATTATGCAGAACCCACACAGGAGTTCTGTATTTCACTTTCAAACAATTGAACACCATGGCAAAAGGGCAGTGTTTGCTTGAAAAACTTTTCTAAGTACAGATTGTAAGTAATGCACTGGGACAAACATATTTGCCTAATACATACACATGTTTTTAAAGAACCCACTCAGGCCTGCTCAGCAGCCAACGCTCTCCTGCATCTTGGCCAAGAGTCACTTACCGCCAGTTTGCTGTTAGGTTTCGCACTTTGGTGGTGGAGCTCGCCTGGAACAACGAGGCCCTCCACGCTACCTTCTGGCGGGCCTTTCAAATTGCTTTAAGGATGAGTTGGCTGGTCAAGAAATTCACACTGCTCTGGATGACCTGTTCTCCATGGCTACCCAAATTGATATATGTTTCCAGGAGAAATCTCGCTCCCACAAGGTCTTCTTCCCTCGACCAGCTCCATCCTTTCAGCGGCCTCTGCAACCTCCAGTCCCCCGTTTCTCATTGGTTTTTGTTCCTTTCCTGTTTTGATTTTATAATTACCTTTAAACCTGGTTCTGCTAACTCCCAAGCTGACGTTTTCTCCTGCTCCTTCAATCCACAGGATTCTTAAACCAGTGCTGGAACTTTCACCCTTCTCTCCCGTCTGTACTGGTGGTCCATCCTTTGTAAGGATGTGACGGACTATGTCAAGGCCTGTGCTGTATGTGCTCAAACTAAGTTGTCTACTTGTGCCCCAGCAGGACCGCTTCTTCCTCCACCCATCCCTAAGGAGCCTTGGTGTCACCTATCCATTGATTTTTTTATGGATCTTCTACCCTCTGATGGCTGTACGATCATTTGGGTGGTTGTGGATCACTTTTCCAAAACAGCCTATTTTGTACCCCTTCCAGTTTTACCATCAGCAGCTGCATTGATGCCAGTCTTCATTTGTGAAATTTTTAGGCTTCACAGTATGCCCACGCATATAGTTTCTGATCGTGAGGTGCAAGTTACCTCTCGCTTTTGGAAAGGCTTTTGCAGATCCCTGGATATCTCTGCGCACTTCTTAGCCTATCAACCGCAGACTAATGGGCAGACGGAGAGAGTTAATCAAGCCCTGGAGCAAAATCCCCAAGCCCTTGTTTCTGCCCACCATAACGACTGGGTAGCACTGCTGCCATGGGTGGAGTTCGCCCACAACAACAATGTCATGCTAAGCACCAAAGAATCACCTTTCTACATTGTCTATGGCAAACATCCTTGCTTTCCGTATCCTACACCCTGCTCTGCCGAAATGCCTGCACCCAGTGCCCTGCAGACTTTAACCGCATCTGGTCTTCTATTTGTGAGCATCTGAAACACGCAGCTCTCAGGCACAAGAAGTATGCTGATCAACGTTGCCGTAAGGTACCACTTCTCCAACCTGAAGATAAAGTTTGGCTTTCCACCAGAAATATTTATTGCAAGGTGGTTCTCCATCGGACCTTATGCCATTTCTGCCAAGGTTAAGCCAGTTTGCTACAAGTTAAGTCTTCCCTCACATCTCAAGCTGCTCAATGACTTCCATGTGTCTCTGCTTAAGCCATTGGTCCTGGACTGCTTTTCTCGTCCCTCTCCGCTGGCTACTCCTGCACCCAATTCTTCTCAGGAATATGAAGTCCATCAAATTCTGGATTACAAGTTTTCTCACAAACAGCTAAAATACCTAATAGATTGGAAAGGTTTTAGTCCTGAGGAGAGATCATGGGTTCCAGCTACAAATGTGTCTGCACCTCTTCTTGCCAAGAAGTTTCATCTTCGTTTTCCCCTTAAACCCGGATCCGGGTTGGGGAGGCCCCATAAAAGGGGGGTTAATGTCACACTTATCTCTCTCCATGCATGACACTTACTGCTCTTTCTCATAGTTTACATCTTTGGGTCCTGTGGCACAATGCATCTCTTTGGGTGGATGATATTGTATCTCAGTAGTTGTTAAAAGTTAAATTCTCTTTTTTTAGTTTTAGATAAAGCATTAAATGTAAGAACTTATCTTAACTTTCTATTTAACCCCAATGCAGTGGCATGGGGTGTTGGTTGGAGGAGTCATTAGGCATAGTAGAAACCAGGATGTTGACACTCGGTTTCTACTTTAAACAAAGATGTTCCTTTCATTGCAGTGGTGCAGCCAACAGAAGTAAATAAAAGCTTAGAAGGTATCATTTATGTAATATGTTGTAACCTATTCATTCTGTGGTGGCTGCATTACATTTTTTCAGTCTATTTTCTTTTTCACTTAATTTTATTTAATAATTCTGCCAATAACATACTCACTGTCATAGGGTGACAATGATCACTGATTGTACTGTATAATGAAATTAGCAATGTACTTAACTTAGGCTGCTAATAGGGGTGTCCATGATAGCGCCAGGCAATGCGCCATGTCAGGACAAGCAAGCTTTGGACCTCAGGTAACTAAAAACACAATTCTTTTAATATAGAAAGATATCTGTAATCATACAGATGACAAGAGATATTGGGTTATGAATACTGGGCTGTTCGTAAAGCATAAACCTCCACAATCAGTTTGAGTTATTTTTGGTGTGACTGGAGTTGGGCTTTAATTAGAAGCCCTAAAAAAGCCTACACACTGTGGCATTGTGAAGGAACCTTCACATTGTGTTGCATTGCAGTGCACACTGCTCAACAAAATTTACAATAAAAAGCCTGCTGTCTTTAATTTACCATTAGATAACTATGAGTGCCTGGAAAGACAAAATCATTTCAGATTTAACTATATCTTGCAGAGAAATAAAGAAGAGGCCTTATTATGTCACTCATTTCCATGTCTCTCAATTTGCTAACAGGCATTTCCATACTTGGTTGGGTGCCAGAACACAATTATGTTTTTGTAAAACTGTAAGAAGTTTATCAAACTAAACCACTGTGAAAGAGACAGAAATTCAGTGGCCAGGTGTAATTATTATTATAACAAGAGAAGTTACACCTCAAATGTGTAAGGTCAGGGCAAGGTAATTAGAAATAGCTAAACCGGAGTGAGTGGTAAGAGTGATCAGACAACCCATCTTATCATAAATACATTCAGACAATTTGTCCAAACATAACTAAAAAAATAGATTAGAGTGGAGATGGATGAAAAAGGGAACTTGAACTTGGAAACATTTGAGACCTGTAGAGTTTGGGGAATAAAAGTACTTAAAAGTCTTTAGATCAGTGTTTATCAAACAGGGTTCTTCCAGAGGTTGTTAGGGTTGGGGTTGTTCTGTGCTTCTCAGGTTGGTTTAGGTGACCCTCAATGATTATTTAGGTTGTCTGTAAGGGTGGCATTCTTTTGGTGGATTGCCAAATTTCTATTTATATACAACTCTACCATTAAACCTAATTAATAAGCCAACGGTGAGCCCCTGTATGGAGCTGACAAGTTCTGCTTTGCCCTTCACCCTCTCCCGCCACCTTTTCATGTTGAGCACCTAAGCAAAGACTTTCCAACTTGAATAGTCCTGGCTGGTGCAGGGATTGCTAGGAGAATCAGGGGCACTCACGCTGCTTCCCCAGCATGGCACCAAGGGATAGATACATGGGCTGTGAAAATAGGGTTCTGAGGTAGGGCAAGGCAGATACTAAGGGAAGAAGAGTGGGCATGCAGGTAGACAAAGGGGCATGCAAGCCTCTGTGGAGGCCCCTTCTGGCTGAGGAGTGTCCGGGGCATTTGTGCAGTTGCTTTGCACATTGCTATGTCTACTCATCAATCATGTTACCAGCTAAAAGAGAGCTGAAATTAAGATATGTAAAGAGGTTTTTTTTTTTTAAAGACATGTTGGGTGGACAGCGGAGTATAATGAGATGGTGATGTTTTAAAGCATTTCTTAGTAAATTAACTTCTGGAAGGTATCCATATTTAACACAGAGTAAAATCTAATTGCAAAAAAAGTTGTGTATCCAAACTTTAGAACAAAAAGTCTCAAGGTGATAGTTGAATACATTACTGACGGGTTCATGATAGGTTTAGCAAACATTCTTTGATGTTTATTGAACCGAAACTTAGAAATTGAACCCCATTGAAGTCTATGGCAGATAAAAAAAATAAATTCTGGACATTTTCCAGATAGCAAAAATGCTATGCAAAAAACATAAAAAGTAGAATGGCCTAGGGAACCAATGCAAAACATTAAAAAAACAATACTATTTTGGTGGAAAGGCGGGATTAAAATACACAAATACTTTTAAATAACATTCTTGCCTTTCAACTGTACATGGCGATATATGGTCCAGAAGCTAAATGGCTGTGATAAATTCATTGAGCTGCAGACACTTAACAATTGTTGCAGTGTAAATGCAATCTATCATTTTTCTTGTAATGCCCACCAGCACTAGGCATTGGTAGGAACAGGTACCATTGAAAATAATGTTATTTTGCCTGACCTTTATAGGAGTGGCATTTAACAGATGAAATAAACAGCACCCGGTTTGACATAATCTACAAGTAGAAATAGTGCATGAAGATCTTACAGGGCTCATAATAAATTACTGCACGTAACAAAAATGAAATCAGTACCTGTAAGACATTAGCGGATGTTTGTCGCTGACAGCCATGTGCTAAGGAAAAACAACACAAGTAACACTTCACAGATGGTGACTGCATAATTAGCTGGCTTTTGCTATTATTTATTGCAGCAGGAAAAAAATCTGAAAGGAGATTACCCAGCAGGTGCTTGTGGAGAAACTTCCATGTACAGCTATTTTTCAGCTTTAACTTTTATTCTAATGTCTGTCATTTGTGAATATACAAAATAACTATACACTTTGGTAAATGCAGGTGCCAACACATCTGCAAAAAAACCTGCAAATGGCCTCTTTGAAAGTGGAAATAATGGAAAATAATTAGAACAAATAAACAAGTTTGCATGTCATGTACAGGAATATAAAGAGTAAAGAAAGGCAAGCAACTTAAGACACAATTGATATATAGAAACTTTTGTACCTTCAACAGAATTTGTCAAACTCCTAAAATCCATCCAAGGTTCTGTAATTTATGGCTATGTAGCATAATAGGCATTGAATAATTATTAGCTTTAAGGACTCTGGGGACATGCATCAAGCAAACAAACAGATACAAAGTTAGGTGGAAATCAACTGTCTCTTACTTTACAATGCCTATGAGACATTTGATTTATAAATTATATATTTAATTGACGTGATTGCCCATTCATCAAAGTGGCATTCACAATGGAACTGAATGGGCTATGTGCAATACTTGCGTCTTCATTCAAGTTAATGGACCTGTGGATCACGACTATGAAATCAAAACACTAATCACCGCCATACAAAACCCAATACTTTTAAAATTTTGCATTTTTAAATTGCTGTTTGGTTTGGAAAAAGAGGAGAAGTGGCCGCATCCTCATAAATACATCCCCAAACTACTTTGCCTGTGTAATGTGTGATGTTTAGTATGATTTCAGAATATTTGTCTGCCGAATAAACTCCTGTGTGCATGCAAAGTAGTGAAATCATCCCAGCCTGGCCAATCAAGATGGCTGAAGATCCTTAAAGGGGATCAGGTGAAGAACCTGGCATGGGCAACAAAGCGTGGAGAGGTGCATTTACTTAAAATAATCGGATGGGTAAGCGTATTTTGTTTGTTTTCGAAAAGACATTGGGCCTGATTTACTAAAGCTCTTCAAGACTGGAGAAAATACATTTTCATGGGTGAACCTGGGTGCTGCCCAACTCCGGCCCTAGAGGGCCAGGATCCAAACATGATTTTAGTACTCCTGTAACAGACAATATTAAAGTGAAACTAAACCCGTAGATACTCACCTATCCCCCGTTCCATTGCAGGGCACCTCTATCTTCCTTGAAGACGATCTTCAGCCATCTTGATTGTTCATGTCGGGATGACGTAACTCCAGTGCGAGGATTTACCGACTTTTCCTGGCAACCCTGAGTTGCGTATGTACAGATAAGAGCAGTTACTGAGGAATGGACATTGCTTGTCACTTTCTGCAATAATTATGTGTTAAAAGTGAGACTTTAGTTACAGTGTAGCAATATATGGTTTACAAAGATGACTGTTTATGTCTGTATTATGGACTTTTAGCTGCTCACCATTCAGAGCTGGCAAGGATAAAAAGTTCAAATAGTATTAACCATATGTCTGCAAATGTCCAGTGATACCTCTCTTTAATGGGGGTGTTTTATAGTCTTCATAATCAAACAGATAGAAAGGAGGGTTTAGAGCTAGCTCCTGCGAGAGAGACAAATATCCAGACTCCTGCAGTCACTTTGCAGTCAGACTAAACCACCATTTAATGTCTATGAAATAATACGAATATGCCAACGTTTACACTACATTCAAGCAAGTTTAGGGGCAACACACACCCCCACATTTCAAACTACCATGATTGTCCCAACAGATAGTAGAATAGTAAGAAAATTGAGGTTAGCCCTAAAATGAGCTGCAGAAATACTTTAGAAATGTATAATCTTACAAATAAGCAAAAAAGCAAACACAACTAATTTAATTGCATGCCATTAAGATAGAAATAGCATCTAAAAGAAAAAAACACATGCATTTGCAATCTCGTAAAACACAGAAAAGGAAATACTACAAATGCTTCAATGGACTGATTCAAGCTAATTTCTGATTGACTGTACCTATTACAATGTATTAGTGATGCCTGCTTTCATCCATCTCTTTCATTACTATAATTAAAGTACATTACAATCAAAAGAAAGGGCACGACTAGACCGACTGTCAATGCTGGAATTGGAGAGAGTGCAGAGAATGGCAACTAAACTAATAAAAGGAATGGAGGAGCTCAGCTATGAGGAGAGATTAGCTGAACTGAATCTATTCTCCCTGGAGGAGAGACGTATAAGGGGGGATATGATCACCCTGTATAAATATATAAATGGTCCATATAGAGAACTCTCTTCCCCATTATTCACTTTGGGATCTTTACAAAGAACAAGAGAGCACTCTTTGTGTCTGGAGGAAAAGAAATTTAAGCTCCAGATAAGGAAGGGATTCTTCACTGTAAGGTCTGTGAAAATGTGGAATCAGCTCTCTCAGGAAGTAGTTTCAGCAACTACTAAAGATTGCATTAAAAAAAAGCTGGATGTTTTTCTATAAGCACAGAATATACCTGGGGATTAAGGATTTAAAGTAAAAATAACAGAGACTGTTGATCCAGGGAACATCCGATTTCCTCATGAAATCAGGAAGGAATTTTTTTCCCCTGTTGAAGCAAATTGTACCAGGCTTTTTTGCCTTCCTCTGGACCAACTATGTCTATAGGCTAAGACCAACTATCTTATAGGCTTTAATATCTGGGATATGTTTACTTCCCTAGTGGTTGAACTTGATGGACTTATGTCTTTTTTCAACCTTACCTACTATGTAACTATGTAAGCTACAAAAATATGGAGCAAGCTCTGAAATCAACCCAGCTGACATTGGTTGGTGGTAAGGGGAGCACCTTATGTGAAAAAGTATTTAGTTCTGTATAAATCTATGACAATTACCCACAAAACAAGCTGGACATCTTAAGGCCTCTTTAGCCTCTTCCATAAAAGTTCATGATGAGCTCAAATTTGCCAAAAAAAATAAAATAAAGGACAATCTCCAGAATGTTAAATCTGAACAATATTTCCTGGAATAAAGAGCTTTATTTTTAAGATTTGTCGGGTTTAGCCAACAGTGTGTTTATTTCCCTGTCTGTGTCATTTACTCCATGTGTTTTCCTATATCTCTCTATGACATCTAGAATATTGCATTCCTGTAATATTTTACCTAAAGCTTCCTCAGGGCTGAAACTTTGACTAGGAAAATCTAAATGCAATTCTGCAAATTACAAAGCAACTCACAAACGGAAGTGCTACAGGCTGTAATTCACTTATTGAAGACCTATCTGTCTTAATATGTTTGGTATTCTGAAACAACCCTAGAAGTCACATTTCTGGATATCTGATGACTTAAATGGACTGACAATACATTTTTTTCATCTCTACCATATTGCTTTTTTTCTACCCTTTTTCCTGGCTGTGGAAATGTTCTATGTGTATAAGCAGTACCCAAAAAAATAATTTTTTATCTTGAATTCGTTCAGAGGAGCCAAAGTAGCAACAACAGAGAACATGACTCAGGAAGTACAGTTGACGTCTTGGGAGATAAGTTGAGCAACCAAATAAAATAAAACAATACTCATGGACTGAAAAGGACCCGTGAAAAGTCCAATGCCCAACCACCCATGTAGAAGCAGGTCACAGAGAACCACTGATTACTTGGCTATGTGGAACCATTTAGGGAATAATCCAATGTTTATATGATGGGTGTTTATAAGTCAGCCTAAATCTCCCACTGGGGTTGGGGAGATAACTGGTGTGAACAGACTATATATTCTCTGCCCTAAAGGTATGTGTATCATGCTTGTATATTTTATAATCTATGAATAGCCTACCCAAACCTACTACAGGTGTATGAAAATTGTTATCTGTAAGTTAGTGAGTTTTACATATCCTCATTATTTTTTGCATTGTCTTCTCCAAGTGGTAGTACACATATCAGAATATTATCTAGAACAACAGCAAATGGCCTTGTCTTAGAGACTAAAATAAACCTAAATCAGGCCACACAGATAAAAAAAACTTTGTGAAATCGTATTTCTCAGTGTACAAATGTGAAATTCCTGGGAATACAGCTGTGGCCTTCTAAGAACTTCAAACTCTGGCCTTTGGAGTGCTGGGTCCCAGGTTCGAATCTCAGCCAGCACACAATCTGCATGGAGTTTGCATGTTCTCCCCCAGTTTGAAAGGGGTTTTCTTCTGAACAATTGGTTTCCTCCCACATCCCAAAGACATACAGCTAGGTTAAATGGCTTCCCCTCAAAAACTAACCTGTGTTAGAGACACATGACTATGGTACGGACATTAGATTGTGAGCCACTTTGAGGGACAGTTAGTGATATGACTATGGACTTTGTAGAGCTCTGCATAATATGTCGGCACTATAAAAAACTGGAAATAAAAATTCGACAACAGTCATCCAGACAGACAAGCCCAAATATGACCCATGTAGTAGCAGATAATGGTTAGTAAATAGCAAGTCCATAATTGTAAATCAGAAACAAAGCACATTCTAGCAATTACCAAACACTATGGAATCACAGGAAATGCAGCCATGTTAAAATACAGCTTTACACTGGATTCTAACCAATGAAAGCCAACCTGCCGGATTTGTGGGTCAAAGAGCTGAATGGTAGTTTTCCTGCAGGACCTGCTTCTGCCAGTGGTGGGGGGCATGGTGGGCATCACTAGTTGGAACTCTTTGCTAGGCAGGACATGACATGGATGTAAGAATGTGAATCCTTATGGTCCATGCTTAGGACAGCGGGGCCACATCATGGTAAGCATTAAGTAAGTGGCTGTTGAGGGCCCCTGACTATTCTTACTTTTTTCTGTTCTGGAGAAAAAACACGTTCTTCTTAAACTGATTCCTAAATAGGGACCTCTATACTTATAATCATATAAGTAGAACAAATAGACCCTTAGGGATTATCTGTGCAAAAAAGAAAATTCCTTTTGCAGGGGATGCCTGGGAGAACACAAGAAGGATACACAAGAACATATTGATATTTCGAGTTGTTTCAATACACCATCAGGGTACAAAACACTTCTGAGTTGGCATATGATTATTTGTGTGAGCACTAACAACAATAAAATTAATTTAAATAGCTTGTTTAGCAATTTTAGATGTTATATTTATTTTTAAAGACAGTAGATTTTTCCTAAAAAAATTAAAAACAACAATAAAGCTTGGTAGGTAAATTTATTATCTTTAAATCATTGGAATCCCATGCCTTTGTGCATTAAAAACAACATGCAAAAGTGTTAACTTCCATCACACACTTTGCTATAGCTTTAGAAAATGGATAATGTTTAAAGTGGAATTAATGTTTAAAGAATTACACATAATCCTGTTTGCAGGATCTTCTGTAGAATGTACATCAAGCTATGCATGCAGATAGGGGTAGCCTGTGGTGGGCTTGCTATGTATGATGATGTGGGCGATGGGGCTTCCAGGAAGAAACACTAGAAGAAGGGCTAAGTATGGCTTTGCTTTTGGCTTGTGCCTGCACAAAAGGGCACCACTGATCCAGCATACAAGAGGAAAGCCAGAGTTGGTGTATTAAATTTACATTAGATGGATAGATAGCTTGAGTAGTAATTTGATTTTGTTATGTGTATGCCATATGCCATCCTTTTACTATATAAATTATTTTATCATTAAAATGGTCCTACAGGCAGACAGTCCATTCCTTGTAATTTCCCCATCTGTTGTTGGTGTATGAAATTTATCGAAACCTTTCTTCAAAAATGAACAGCGTGTATATTGTAATAGTGAAAAATAATAATTAAAAATAATTTTGGAAACCGCTTAATTGCTGCATATTTCCTTTGGTTTCAATATCTTTTATTGTTATATTGTCCCTCTGCGTGTTTGTAGGCGTTATGGAGTGGATTAATTGCAATTGCTGTGATCAGTGCAGGAGACTGCAAAAATATTTGCTTTATCTCATGTCAAAGACAGGTTTTCCTTCATGAAAACACAATCTGCTGTATTCAGACACAAGATTAATTAGACTCAATTTCACTGCATGAGCAAAAAAAAGTACAACTTTGTGAGTTAAACAAAAAATGTAAATTCTTCAAAACTAGGACTTTAGAGGCATTTTTTAACTTTTTCATTGCTGTCAGTATACCATTATATATTAGTAATAGCAGCTAGCAGAGAGAGGATTCAAATCTTGTACTTAATGGGGAAGTTTTACATCTCATTCCAGAGATGCATCAGTAGAAATATTACCAAAATGCACAAAACCCGACTTTGACAACCGTCACTGGAACAGTGGTCCCCTTTTTAAAATACAGTATATGGCAAAAGCTTGTGGGCATTAAGCCATACCACCTACCTACATGGCCAAACATATATGAATAACTCTCCAAATGCTTGAGTTAAGGTATTTCTAATAAAGGTTACTGTTATTGCTATAGTGTAAAGAATTGTTGGTTTCCAACCCTTTGGCAACAGTTTAGAGAAGGACCTTTCATGTTCTTGCAAAGCCAGGTCCATAAAGACATCTTTGGTATGGACTCATGGAGGAACATGACCTCTACCCTACTGACCATTACCACTATTAATATGAAGTGGAATGCTAATTAGGGCTAGCTACACACGTGCAATAATCATGGTTTGAAAACGAATGATCAACGGTTATTCCCGATTTATTTTGAACGATCATATTTTGCACAATTCGTTCAACTATAATGCACGATCGTTCAAATATAATCAACCGATAATGTACACACTAGATACGATCTTTTGAACGATCGTTTGAACAATCGTTCAAAGGATGCAGGAAGTAGCATGTACAGGAGAAAGTCTGTCACAGAACAATCTACGATCACTGAACGCCTGCACACTCAATAGAACGATCGTCACCCAATCAGGTCCTCCAGAATGGTCATTTCCAGCAAGATTCTTCGTTCGTCGGCGTCGTTGACTAGTGACTGTGCACTTTTTTTGTTAACAATTATCAGATGATCTGTCATGGATCGTCCGTTTTCAACAACAATCATTGCACGTATGTACGCAGCCTGAGTGCTTGGTCTCCTTATCCATAATCACTAACCAAACTAACAAATGCTCTTTTGGCTGATTGAACAGAAATTCCCAAATTCTATGCTCCAAAATCTTGTGGCAGGTCTGTCCAGAACAGTGGAGATTGAAATAGAAGAAAAAGGGAGAACAACTTCCTATTGAAGTTTATAACTATGCAATGGGTTCTTGGAGAAGCTTGTACTGGTGTGATTGTATAGTGTCCACAAAATTTGTCTATATAGTGTAATTGCTTGTATTAATTTGTTTAAAAAATGAAAACGGGTCATAAATGACCCTATGTATATCGGAAGGTTAACATTATTCTTTTACATTTTAGGTTGTATCTTTTCAGGTTTACTCCCCTCACTACAATTTATTGTATAAAACCCCCCCCCCAAAAAAAACGTAACCTTTAGGCTTAGTCTGCATGGACTGTTTCCCCGGTGTTTAAGCTGAGGCTTTGAAAGCCCATGTTTGAAATTCCTATACATTCCAAAAGGCTAATCTACACTAGAATGTTTCCTTATGGCACGTTTTTGAGCTTTAAAGATACCTTGCAACATTTTAAACATTAAAACGCGGGGTTAACGTAAGTAAACATGTCCATTGATTTCAATGGTGGATTTTCCTGCATTTATAAATACTTGAAAACATAACCGCAGTAAAAAATTTAGTAAAACGCGGCAAAATGCGGCATAGGTATTTCCAGTGTTTTCCAGCAGTTTAAAGGTAAGGTGTAAAACACCTGAATTTCAAATATGGGCTTTTAAAAGCCTCAGGTTAAATGCAGGGGAAACAGTCCATGTAGACCCAGCCTTAAAACAGAAAAGACTCTCTGGAAGAATTATAAATAAAACCTGACAACGTGAGTGTGCCACTTCTACTACAAAAGTAAAGCATTCAGAATTTATATGTGTCAATAAATATTCTTTCCCAACAACTGTTACACTTTCCATGTTAGACAACAGAGAAGGAAAACTGCCATTGAATGTTAATGCATTTTTAATGCCGAATGTTCTATATTCCTGTGTATATTTATAATTGTAGCAGGCAGAGGTGGAAGATGCGGAGCTGCTTCAATAAATCTAGTATGATACGAGTATATTAGATCTGTAATCTGTGTGTCTTTCTGGATAATAGATCTTCCTGCCATCCAGCGGTAGCTATGGTGCCAGTGCAATGACCTAGTGGGGATCTAAAAGAGAAGATGAATGTTTCCAATAGCTTGGAATTTATGGGAGGTAATCACGCACAAGCTGTAGATAATACATATTATCTCCTGGGCATTACACTACTAGGTTAGGTGGGGTGTAGACTATTCTGCTGTAAGCAGTCAATACTTAACACATTCACGTAGCAAAATCTTCAGTGCAAAGCCACCTAAATAAATAAATAACCTGTGCTTTGTCCATCCAGGAAAACATATTTGCCTTAAAGCCCAATTCCAGAAATGCCTTGCTTCCTTCCTCTCCCCAAAGTTCCACCCAGCAATTATCTTTTTATAAAAATCCAATCATACATATCCTAAATTGCTAAAACTTTTGGCTGGTCCAGTGACATCAATAGTTCCACCCTTTGTTTGCTGGTAGCAGAGATTGAAGGTTTTTACCTGTGTGTTAATCTCTTGAGAAGTATTGTGAACCCAGGCTGGAAGGATGGGGGTACTTTTTTGATGGCCTTGGTTCATAAGAATTGGTTGGATGATGCTGGGTGTCTTTCATTCCAGAGCAGTGGGCTATGTTTTTGAAAAGTTAATGCTTAATGACCCCACCCCACCATCACATATTTCCCTTACCTTCATTGTCAAAGAAAATGTCCTGTACATGTGGGTACGGAGACACAAGTAAATCACTCACCCAGTGTTGCCACATCGGGTAAGTCATAATCCTTGTATAAGATCTGACTAGAAGGACTGGAAGCTAACAGGGAGCTGCATTCCTGGAATGGAGGATCAGAGAAGCAAAAAACCCAGAAGTATAAAAAATTACTTTATGGAAAGTTCCAATATAATCTATAAATTAAATGATAATGGTTAATTTACTAATATCTATCCATGTCTTCTGTGTCCTTATTGTTCCAACCCAAATTATATAATAGGCGTACATCTTTTCATGTAGGCCAGTAGATGTCCTTCATTTATTCCTCCATAGTAATCCTCCCTTGAGAGCAATAAACTCTATGTTATTAGTATGTTATCACTATGTTATTGCTGACCTCCTTCTGAAAACGCTAGTTGTCTGGCTGTTAGAATAAGCTTTTGACATCAATTCTTTTAGAAAACCTGACCACAAGCATTACTGATAGCTCATACAGATGCCAAATAAATGTTTCCCCAAAAAATTTTCTTATACAGGTAGTCTCTGGGTTACATACAAGAGTTATGTAGGGTTGTTCTTAAGTTGAATTGATATGTAAGAGGGAACAGGTACATTAGTTTAATAAATCCGAATAGTACAGATGTTTTTTTCAACATAATATTTATTTTTACCTTTCTGTGCATGTACAGTGTGGTGTCAGTTACTGTATAAAATCCTCACTTTCAGTTATTCACAAAACTCACAAATTCACAAAAAAAAATAACTTTATGAAGCCTAGACATTCATCAACTTTTGAAGCAAGCTGTGATTTGATAAGCAAAAAGAAACACCTGCAGAGTTTGTCTTGGTCATTAAAGAGTTACAAGAGAGTATCTGTTTTATTATTTTATTTTATTGTACTGTTTTATTGTTACTGTTATTGTACTGTTTAAAAAAGTGAAAACCTTTATTAAAATTTGAATTGAAAAAAAAAGAGTCACAAGAGGTTGCAGAACAGCCACAATCTCAGCTGTGTTTACCAAAAGACTTCTGCAAGTCATGCGAACCGTCCCCCTCCACCCCATCAAGCCCCTGCCCTGCACACGAGCAAGCAGGGAAGCCTGTATACAGAATCGGAAGGTTGTGATTTTATTGGGAGCACTCCGGTAATTGGTCCTTCAGTACAAACAAGCCTTTCTTGAACACACAGTTCATTTTTGGGCATCATATCACAAAAAGGAAGTTGCAAAACTAAAAAAAAGGGCATAGAATGAGAATGGCAAGCAAACTAAAGATAGAGGAGCACATCTATGGGGACAAAGTAACTGAACTGCATTCAGCCATCAGCTGACCAATTAAGGAAAGATATAATCACCTTGTATAAATACATAAAAGAGTTGACAGCTACCATATTGTAACATATATGCCATTGACTATATGACTACAAAGAGATTAAAAATCACTTTCACACCAGAGACCAATTTGTATTGCTATCTATAAATTCAGCCCCAGAATTACCCCTTGTGACCTCCTCTGTCTGGCAGCCTGAGCAGTTCTGAGGATATAGAATGTCAATTCTTACTTGGATAAAATGATTAATAAGCATTTTGTGACAACCCAAAACCACAATAAAAATCACACGTCTTTGCCTCAGCAGCTGTAAAAGCTCCTGGGAAGAAATGGTTGGCAGGACTTTGAAAGGTCATAATCATTGTTGTTCTGGGTACAAGCCTTCCCGCACCACTATCAAACACAAAGAAAAGGGCAATTCCAGTGAAGGGAAAGGCATACAATGAGGCTGGGACATTTCAGCCGATACATAGCTGGTATAGTTACAAAAGGTTATTAGAATATCTGCCGTTTAAAGTGTATGACATTCACTAAGCCAAAAAAATACCCCTTGCAAGGTGATTAAACGGCCTAAATTGCCCCAATTTGTAAATCAGCCCCAATAATGAAAATCTGATTGGGGGGTTTTAATCTTTATCTAAACTACAAAAAGAAAAACCTTTCTGATTCTGTCTGTTTTACTGTTGGTATTTTTTTACCTATTTCCTATCACAAAAAATGTTCTCACCAATACTGGATGAAGGGAAATCTCTATAGAAAAAATGAAGGCAACAGTGAAATTGGCAAGGGTTCCAATTTTTCACCAGTTCCATATACTAAGCTTCCGTTCATACAGTCATCAAGAAAAGAGAGGAAGATGACCTAGGTAAGATTCAAGTTGTAGCTTAAAGACATGGTGCTGAAGCCCTACAATGTAGCACTATTAGGAGTCTGAGCAACATCAGCAAGCACTGTAATTGTCTCATTAAAAAAAGTGGAATGTTTTGTTCCTTGTATGATGCTCTACCTACCCTGGAGAATTTTTTTTTTATTCTTGGTAGCCAAATAAAGCATTGGGGAAGCATACAACAATTGTAATGATACATGCTACTGCAGAGGTGGACCTTAACGAATACCTGTATTTCTATGTACAGTTACCCTTTTTCTTTACCTCCCCTGCCCCAAAGTTGCCCACATCCCACCGCCATGGAATCGTGCACACAGAGATCTCAGGACCTGAAGCGTAAATCTCTATAGATTTTTGTGGAGCAGGTAGACAGTAATAGCTAGGATAATTATATTTTCAGAGGCTGTATTAATTGGGCATCTTGGTGGATAGCAAGTTGATTCTGGTGTCTGTGTGTGTCCAGGAAAAGGGGGTAGTAAAGGTGATAGGGATAACTGTGTTTTTTTCCTTTCTTACAGCCTGCATGGGTATTTTTTTTTTTTTATTAAAAGATGAACATTGGCACAGTGCCTGTAGCTACAGAGATAAGTTGGGACATGTTTTCACGTTCATTTACTGATTGTTATGTGAATACTTTATTGTCTATATCCTGGAACAAGTACACTTAAAATAACTTGAATACCAAATACTGATATTCTTTTTTTGCAGCTCCTATGAGATGATCACTTGTGAGAACTGAAGTCTATCCCAAAATTCTCTCAAGTTTCTGCCACTCATCCTTTCTTTTTTGCGGTAAGCTTGCCACTAA
Organism: Pyxicephalus adspersus; assembly: GCF_032062135.1. Taxonomy (NCBI): domain Eukaryota; kingdom Metazoa; phylum Chordata; class Amphibia; order Anura; family Pyxicephalidae; genus Pyxicephalus; species Pyxicephalus adspersus. The sequence goes on from NC_092858.1 coordinate 163,255,406, forward strand.
ATTACAGGATCATTTTTTAAAGTATATGTTTCAGGGGAAACAGAAAGTATTCTTTTTAGCTTCCATTTCCAAGAACAAAGATATGTGACGATGATCTATCAAAGCAATCAGACAATGGAGTCGTGTGTTTGAAAAGCACATCAATCTCGCCTGAACTTCTTCACATACCCAGGAATACTCGGGAGTGTCATAAGACTTAATACTGACATTACTTCATCAGAAGGATAGATCACCCTCTTCAATCAGGTATTCATGGAGCAGAGATGCTTACTACAATGGGAACAAAGTTTAATAATCACTTCAGGATATATTTTATTAGATTGGAAATTCTCAAGCAATATACAATGACTGTTCCTTACATTTGTAGAAAAATGATCCTAATGTTTGCCCTCACTTCTCCCTTTTACCAATTAGTCATGTAGTTATGAATTTAGTTAAAGTTTCTTTTTTTGGACAAAGCAGTTAAAACCACTGCTTGGTTTTCACTAATCAACCCTTTTGGACATGTGGTTGAAAACCAGACATCCCCAGCCAACTCCTTCAACTACTAAGCTGCTAACATTTGACATCATCTTTGTCATGCGGTTGAGCAAGGTTGAGTGTGGTTGAGGTTAAATTGTGGTTCTTCCTTCAGAGGAGGAAAAGCAACTGCGTAGATAAAAGTGACTTGTTGCTTCTACTAATTGCACCACAATCCAATGCAACCACAACCAGTGAACCAAATGGTTTCAGACCACTCTTATTAGGTAGAATGGGAGTTGTTGGTAGAGTGGTTGGACCTGCAGTAGAACATTGGGGTCAACCACAAATCAACTAAATGGGAGCAGTTGGAAGAGCAGTTGAGCCTGTAGTAGAACACTAAGGTCAACCACAAGTAAAAAATGGTCCATAGAAAGAAGTGCCAAACCACTTTGTCCACAACTTATTTGATTTGAGGGCCAAATGAACTCCCCTTTCATCACAGCTCAATAGTAATGTAAGGACTGGGAAGCCATTCAGACAGACGTAACTCTGAAACTTTTCTTTATAACATGACTAGGTATAGAGGCACACCAGTGTAGAACCAAACCATTTCCACTAATGTCTCTGTTATAAAAGGTGTATTTGCTCTCATTATTTGTCCTGATGACCTTTGTCACTGAAATTAAGGGGCATATTTATAATGGAGTGCATACATCACTAACAATTACACTGCACTGTGATATAGATGTCAAGGCCAGTCCCATTCTTAAAAGCTAGCCGACAGCCAACATAGAGTAAAGGCGCAATGGCTAATAAAACTTTCTGTAGAAGTACTAGTCATGTGGTCTACTCTCCTCCATTATTAATGCAGCAGATAGTGCTGAAAGCTGGTCATGTAACTTTGTCACGTCTCTAAGGTTGGTGGCACTTGACACAATTTATTAGTCGGATATAAAATAGTTTTAATATCTTAACCCCTAATAATGTAACGTTTCTTGCCTTCAATCTTATAAAGCAAGCAATTTACCTGTGTACACTATGCTGATTTTATTATGAAATAACATAATTGGAAAATCAACATCTGTCAAGACAATCTATAAATCTTCTATCGATCTATTTATATTCTATCTATTATCCTGCGATCATTGCCAAGCCTACACTGACACTGGAAAAATACAAATAAAAACATAGGAACATGCAGATTTGCTATCAGTGTAATAACTGTCGTTGTCAGATTTCAGTCCCACACTACTAGGTTTAATTCAAGCAAATCTAAAATAGAAGAACAAAGAAAAAAAAGGAAAAACATCAATATTCGCTCAAGTGTTGGAACAAGGTTGCTTTTTATTCCCCCTGAGACTGTTATCGCTGAGAAAAAGTAATAATACTTATGACTAAACCAGGCTGTGTTTAATAAAACCCCCTTTTTCATATGGGTCTGACAGGCAATTTCATATGATTCCTTTACGTTCTCTTAGATGTGCTCAAAGGGTTGGACTTCAAGGCACAAGGAATTTTATAGTATAACTGCTCGAACAAGGTGTTCTTTTGCTATTGATCTAGAAGCATTAACACCCAGCAAAATGGGGAAAGAGAGGGTAAATTTTATGTGATTTCATTTTGGATAAAGGAGGTTCCATTACATTCATTTTCCTGTAATATATTTCCTATGCCTTCTGCATTTTTCTCAGGATAAAAATGAACTCCTGGCAAAGACGGTAATACAGTGCTAAAATATATGTAACTGTTTTGCGTGATAAAGGAATTGTAATTTAGATCAGCCCATTTTGTAATGTAGACAGCCCTGCCAGCAGGTCTGAGATCTTCTAAAGCCACATGCAGATGTTAGGTAAATGTCACATAATTGTTGCTGGAAACAATCACAATCTTATCCAGTGACACATGAATGAATGATCACTGTACACACAGCACCATTCTGTTCAATAGAGAGGGGAGAAGGGTACCTACTCTGCTCTCTTCCACAGGAGTGCACAGTGGTTTTTTCCATTTGGGCGTTCATCATTCCCCGTGGCCTGATTATAGACCAAGATTTTTTTTCTAATGGCATTTTCAGGCCCAAAATCTTTCGGTTTATACTTGAGTATTTACGTAATATTGGGGACCAGATCCTGACAAATTATGTATCTTTATGGAAGTCTAGATATGTTGTTCTCAAGCCTTAGCTATAATTTGCCACATGACTAATAATAATATTTTTTTCATTATATTATAAGCCACCATATATAGGACAACAACTATTGTCCATTGTCAGTATCTGTGTAGTTTGTTTTGTTATACATCAGCTTGTGTAAATAGGACAGCAATATTTTCATGGGCTTGCTGTTGTGTTTACTCCCATGCCCTAGCCTCATCTTCTGAACCAGCACTGGTTAATAGGTTGGTTCTATATACAAGTATAAGATCATATTATATATTCATTGGACATCCACATACTCTTGTAACCACACTCCCGTCTCCTTGGCTCCTGTATCTTAAGGTTGGAATGGTTCCATCTGCCAGCCCTGGACCACAGTAGTATGGAGTTGAGTTTTTGACATGATTGCCATTGGAGAGGTAAATATTTAGCCTTCTATTCCTAAAGCCATTTTTCAGCTTCATTTTTTGGAAGCAACAATATCACTTTTAGGATGATTTCCATATGGTAGCAAAATCCTGTAGGCATTGTGTAAGCATTGGCAGCTTACTAAGACGGTGTGAAAGCTTTGTTGATTTTTATGATGGACCGCTACAAGCTTTGTGAGCCTGATTCCCTGGGACGTAATATTCTTCAATACTCTATATGGGAATAAATAATGTAGCAATACTTAGTCAGCTGGCTATTTAAGTTCCGATATGTACATACTCAGATTACCGCAGTGAAATTACCACTCTGTTAAAGCATTTCATCTACGCGATTTGCGACACAATAGCTGAAATCTCCAAGTGCTCGAAACACTTTTAGTAGAACAATAGACATTGCTTTTAGGAGAAAACTCCCTGCAGTCCCCGATCATTCCCAGCTGTCAGCCTCAAATCAGGCAGTGATGGTGTTTTCAAATGTGTTTATGTAGAAAATAAATCAGAGGCTCAGATGCAGCATAACATCCCTTTACCCCTTGCTTCTGGTGAATCATTCATTCATATATGCGAATACGGTTAACGTAGTATTGTTTTAAGGAAGCACTCTGGTCAAATGAAAAGAAAATGGTTCCGGAGGATGGTTTATAGGGCAGATCCCTAAAGATCACTGAATCTTTCCTACTAAAAGTCAAATCTAAGGGAAGATTTCACTGTTTTGCACAGCATAAAAAATACATGGTGAAAAATACACAGGCACAGCATAAATGTCAATCTGATTTTGTATTGTGGCAGTAAAAAGTAACAAGACAGCTTTTTATTATAAAGCAGCATTAATGTGATAATGTTTTGTAGAAGATGGCTTTTAAAATCACAGGTAATATGTTCCAATTACTTCCCTGTGAGCATCTGCGGGTGAATGTGACCAAGTGAGGTTGACATAACCTTCCCAACTTTATGAGATGCGAAAGAGTGACACCTTTAGCACAATGGAGACAAAGGACATTGACCATAAATGAATGTGCATAAAATGATTGGTTAAAGTCCAAGTGCTTTTTCTTCACTGTTACTTTTTATTTGAATCGGGTTTTCAAACCTAGAAAAGGTACAATATTTGCATTTTTTAATAGACATTGAACCAAAAAAATTGAATAACCTACGAGGAAAGGGATGGATGAAAGAGGGATATATCTAAGTGATGGAACATTAGGGGTATTTTTTTTTTTACCTTACGCAGGCAAACTTGAAACTTTCAGAAAGAGTTGGATCACTTTTTTTTTTTACGTTACCCTATTCATTTTTTTAAAGAGGTAAACCAGTCATACTATACAGAATGCACCCAAAATGACATTTTTCATGATTAGATAATGCGGCACTTGGCTACCTTAAGAGAGTCAGTTACACCCGACATTTTTCATGAATAAAGTGGAACTTATGTTCTCCTGGATTTGCTGGAACTGAATAAACTTTTGTGGCGGAGTAACGCCATTCCAGCCTGGCCAATCATGATCAAGCCTTAGATCTGACACTTAGAAGCAAAGGAAGATGGTGACCCCTCAATGAAGTGGGGACAGACTGGTAAAAATAAAAGAATTGAATCAGAAGGGACAACGCCTCTCCCTTTGGTAATAAAGGACCTGCCTAGTCACAATTTCTTATTTTCTATATTTAGTTCTGCTTTAAAGGTAAAGCCCAGTTTGGGCAACTTTCCAGACAACAAATGTCTGTGAGCTTGCACATAAAATGCTAACCTATACCTACGCTGATGGTGGCGGTATAGCATGAATGCATTGCTTTCATAGTCTTTTATTTTCGCCACCTTGATGGTGAATGGCTGTGATGTCAACTGGCTAAAGCCTGGAGCACATAAATGGTTTTTATTCACATTATGTTTTCTAAAACACAAATCAAAACCTTTGTCCTTCTCCATTCTGCATATTTTTCAAAAAACAAAATTGCTTGTATACATTTGTAATAATCATGGAACTATTACAGCAAATTATGCTTTTTCGAAATGTGGCATTTTCAACTGTGCAACTTACAATAAGCTTTGTTCACCTAGCTGCATAATTAAGTAAGCTGTTTAAAAGGGCATTTGTACAATTTCAGGCATATTGTAATCATTTTAAATTGAATATTTGTTTTGTAACAGTGTACATCTTGGCATTTATTTTGTGAAGGTAACTGATTTGCTATCTAAATCCTGATAATCCATGTGTTTGGTTATATCTAGTGTTGGTGCTCGAATTCAGGTTGTCCTTATATTCAACCTGAATATGGCTGTTCCAATTCGGATAGACCCGACCCGAAAAACACAGGATTCAATGGCGCAAATTTGTGTGTAAAACATTGTAAAAATTTGTTAAAAAAATTAATGTTAAAGTAATTTATTGAACGTGTGTGATTTGTTTAACTAACTTTTATTTTTTTACAGGTTATCCCACAATGACAGGATGATTCCCACGGCTGCACAGATGTGGGAATCCTCCTGTCAGTGTGGGATCCCCGGGCACTAGAGGTTAAATGGGTCTCCCCATTCATCACCTCTAGTGCTCTGTGATTGGCTGAGGAAAGGTAAGCCCTGATGACAGCTCAAGCGTCATCAGGATTTTCCTTTCCCCAGCCAATCACAGAGCACTAGAGGTGAATGAATGGGGAGACCTGTCCCCATTTAACCTCTAGTGCCGCGGATCGCACACTGTTCTCAATGAGAAGATTCCCGGCACTAGAGGTTAAATGGGGGAAGTCTGTCAATTCAAACCCTATAGTGCTCTCTGATTGGCTGAGGAAAGCTTTCCCCAGCCAATCAGGGAGCACTATCCCGATTCCTGGATAGAGTTTCTCTATCCAGGACCATAGCACTCCTGTGTTCTTGGATAGAGAAACTTTATCTAGGAACACATACTACTAGTACAGGGAGGCAACAGCAGTACAGGGAGGCAACAGCAATCAGAGGAGCGGAGCTGACAGCTCCGCTCCCAATTGCTGTTGCAGCCCTCTACTATGTGTTCCTGGATAAAGTTTCCCTATCCAAGAACACATACAACTAGTAAAGGGCTGCAAGAGCAATTAGGGGAGCTGAGCTGTCAAGCTGCTCTTGCAGTTCTTCACAGTCCCTAAAAATATCCTGAATTTTCCCACCATTGGCTTTAATGGTGTTCGAAGTTGGCACTCGATCACTCAAACAATATCCCCCATTCAATCGAATAGCTGTGAGATATTCGACCAACACTAGTTTTATCCTTTTCATCTGATCAGCACTGAATCTGCACTTCCATATCAGTCTTTCCACTGTAGTCTAACATTTATTGCAGCTAGTGATGGACTTTGCACAGTTTAGTGACAAGGCTGCAGTCCTTCTCAAAATCCTTTTGGAAGCCACTAAATTTGGTGGAACTGGATTTTTTAAATCATAAAAAAAACAGAAATGTCCTTATGGACCATTTTCAGCGCCTACAACTTATATTTGGGTTGTTTTTAAACAAACTCTCACAAATCTCTCATTGCAGCTTCCTTTCACCTATTTTTGGATCTTTGAGACATTTTGTCAGAAGGAAATGTGCCAGACTTAACATAAATATAAAAAAAACGACTGTATCAAATTCTCAGACAAGTTGTGAAAAGCCGCTTGTGGCTCCCCGTGGCTGAGATTTCATAGCAGCAGATTTTGCTGCTGCTGTCAGTGGGAGAGCTTAAACTTTCGCTGTGCATTTTTATCATCCTGAAAAACACAGAGACGTGCCGTAATCTAAACAGCTCAGTATTGTCACCCCTGAGGAGGAGGCTGCATGTGCAAGAGAACATGTCACCCCTGGGGTAAAGCAAAAATATAAATATTCGGGCATGAGTAATAATATTGTTTAGCTTCATCTCAACACTTGCTCCTTCATTTATAATTTACTAACGCTAAGTAATCCCCAACGGTTCCCTATTTCCTAAATGTAACTCCCGTGTCACTGTCTTTATTCGTCTTTGCAACCCTTATTTAATGTACAGTGCTGCGTAATATGTCGGCGCTAAAAAACTGTACAATAATAATAATAATAACTGAACCACATACATCCAGAAACACAAGAAACCATGAACTGTGTTCACAAGTTATATTTTTGCATTGAGGTTTTCGAGATGGTATATACAGAGGCATCAGTCAGAAATGCCATCCTAGACTTCAGCGATCAGCCATAAAAATCACTTCCATTGAAACACTTTCCAACCACAATGAAAGCATTTTCAAAGAGGTTGCAATGCAGTTGAAAGTGTTCTGAAGGGCAGCAGATAACTTAGACCTTTTGCAACATGACTAGACTAGAACCACATCAAAATTGAACACTTAAAATTTCAAAACTTTTTATATTTCAGAGAGCAAAAACCGGAGAATAAAATGCTGGTAGCTGCAAAATTGTATTACCCGATATGTGTGCTACTGTTTATCAAATCTTTATTTTTAGTAATAAATCACAGTAAAGTTAATTTTAGTGCACATGGTGCAATCCCTTTAAAAGGCTTACAGGTGATCAGTTTAGATTTACCAAATAATGACACTGTATTTTTTCCTCTTACTCGTGTTTGTGGTGATACATGCACAAATATTTGTGTACGTAAAAGTAATTGTGCAGTGTTCTCCCCAACCCCTTTTAGCTGGGTGCACCACCCACCACTTTTCTGTAACCACCCAGCTGTTTTTGGGTGGTTACTAATAGGCTGGGTCACAATATAGGGGCCACCACCCGCCTTTCTGTTTCGGTTGAGCACTGTTGTGTAAATATGGGGTGGGGTCTTTAAACATTTTGCTTTTTTCTCTAACTTACAATTTTTTAACATTCCCCTTTTTTTTAAATTTGTATTTATTCAAAGTGTACTTAAACTTATAAAAACAAAAAGTCGCCAGCAGATAAAGCTAATTGACAAAAGAGCCACGCAATATTTACTTTGTAAAAAAAAAAATTCCTGGCTTCTGGTGGCTTTTTGTTTAAGCCGTATACAATACGGCTCATGTGCAGTGTTTGATTGTATAGGGTAAAGCTGCCGAAGACAATGTAAATTCAGTGCATGCACAGGAGTTATATCATTAGTGGCCATCTAATAGCTGAAAAGGATTGTCGTTTTCTTGGAAGTACATCGTGGAGCTGGCAGCAAAGATGGCGCCGTTCTAGAATGCAGCGATGACAGGTCCTTGGCCTGTCATCACTGCAGGTGAGTTGCACACAGGTAAGTCTAAACCATATTCGGCAGGTATGAAGTGTATACATACTGGTTGTGGTAGAACCTCATCACCAACCAATGAGTTTGGTTCCACTTCATCTACCGAAAAATATTTTTATGAGAAAGGAGCAAACAAATCCCGAACATGATAGCATGGTGAGGTGGATAGGTGTTCCTTATGGTGACACCAATGTCTTTTAGTTCCCTGATATCATGAATGCTTTTTGCCAGGGTATGACAGATCTAAACCTGGAAGTGTTTATCCTCCCGCTTTCTGGCCCTTGGTCACCATTGTTGTTCAGGGCACCCAGGAGGGATAGGGATACTTAGCATCATGTTCCAAATAAATGAAGAGACCCAAGGCCAAAAAAAATTACTTGGATTATGAAGAAGCTATGACTTTCTTTACATGCTAGTAACATGTAAAAAATGTTACATCAGTTGTAGCAAAAGGGTTAAATAATATTTCCGATCTTGAAAAAGAAAACGTATATATGATGAACATTAGTAAGACCTAATATACATCCATATAACATATATCTAATAGTCATATATGATTTTTCCAATTTGGATAATATTATCCTTTCCATGCCTATAAGATAAAAAGCTGATTGGAAGCCCTGGGTGGATTGATGAAACCACAGTGAACATTGTGATACATGTTCGTCAGATTTTCCAGATAAAAGGAGAGCCACAATCACTCTCTGCTGTAATGGCGCACTTAGTCCTGTGATTATAGACCTCGGTTTTCTTTTTCCTGAACATTATTTGTGTTCTCGGTCTCTTTGAACCATCCGGGGAGGTGTATTGGTGGATCTGCATGCCAACAGCAATGTTATGTCTGCTCTGCCACATCAGTGAGAAGTAGAAAGGAGCAGATAATTAAAGATCCACCCCACTGGAATTTTCACACAGACTGCTTCTGTGATCACGTTTAACAGGTCTGAATCTGACAGTTTTTACTTTTATAGTAATATAAATAGAATAAAAAGGTGCTAACTTCCTACAGAACTTCTATATCCCTCGTATCCAGAACTGCTGATAACATAATGTACACTTCAAATGAATTTTCAGTTTAAATCAGCTAAATACATTCTAAGGGTATGAAACCAACATATCAGAAAGCAGCCACAGAAAGGATCTTTGCGGCCTGTGGGAAAGCAGTGGTCTCTCTTCAGAGGTCTGACAATCCCCCTACTCAGTCAGAGTCACAGGGACCAAGGATTTCAGTAATTTGGGGATGGCCTGCTGGACCTTTGCAATCCACACAAGAACCACACAAACCACAAATATCCACACAAGACCAATGGGCCCCTATCCTGCAGCTGCTAGAAGGGGACTGGATCTTTTATTCAGCCTGTAGCTGCCATGAGCTGTATTCACACCTGTAGTAGGTAAACAAAACACATATAGTGGTTGTCTTACAGATTTCAGGGAGTTTGTCAGATAGCTTTGACCATATTTTTGCCTGGCCCTTATTTGACCCTCCATTGAAATGAGCATTTGGAACCCATTTGGAACCCCTTAGTTGCAGGGCTCTGTGTGGTTGTCTATTGCAGAATTCAGGTTATTTTACCTGCATATTTTCACACTACCCTCCAACCATAGGAGCATGTACTGGGACATTTAATTTTAAAAGTTTTTCACACATTTGGGGGTACAGAGAAGGTTTTAGAAAAGTGGATCATGTACAGCTATGAAATGTGTAAAGAAACAGAAAGGCATTGACTACCTTGTTTTCATGCAGCTGGAATGTATTTAGTTAATTAGACTTCAGGTTCATTTAGGGTTTAAACTGACTTCAAATCACGTTCCAGAATTTAGGACCTCAATGGGGACATGTTTATATAGCAAACACATACTTTTCATTCACCTTTAACTAGCCACAGTGGTTCAATGCTGATCCAGGGACCCAAATGCAACACTCTCAATATAGAATGGCAAATACATATATGAATTTGGCTAGTGGTTTGTAGATAGATAAGAAAGATTGGTCGTGATTTATTAAAGCTCTATTAAAACATTTTCCAACTAATAGCAATGAGTTTGAGGAAATCTAGTCCTGGTTTGCTGGATCACCTAGGTTCTCTCATAATAGCCTTTCTTCTCCAGCCTTGAGAACTTTAATAAATCAGGGCTATTATGTTATTTCATAACCCAATCAGACGCAATAGTTTCCTCAACCAAATCATTATTCAGGCCACATACCAGCATATAAATCCAGAATTCCAGGGCTTTTTAGAGATGTATCTACAACTCACACATATAAAATATATAAAAATGCCAGCAATCTTTATTAGAGTATCTATGCATAAAATGACAATAATATGGTAAAAGAAACAGTCAATGCCCATCACTGCTTTCCTGGCAAAATGCTATGATCCAGATGATTGGAAATTTTGTAGGAAATAAGTGATCCTTAAAAAGAACATTCTTCGTCCATAGACAATTGCTTAATACCTATTACCTATTGGTTACCTATTGGTACCATGCCTGTTTTCTCCCTTGGTGCCGCTCAATATGTGCTCCATAATTGTGCTGAAGATAGATGGAACTCCAATCTGTTATGCTTCAGTAAAAAGCTGATTCCATAAGTGAAATACTATATTTATTTTTGTATATAGAGTATATTTATTATTAGAACTTTATTGTAAAAACTTTGTAAGTCTAATGGTTGTTTCCTGGGAAAGTGGATGATATATCCATTTAATGTGTCGAAAATACCCACTGAGAACCATCCAGCCACTATAAGATGGTTGAGCAGTGACTGTTTCTTGTAATTTTCTGATTTAATAATCTAATAAAGATTGCTGGCATTTTATTATATATATATATGTGTTGTAGAAACATTCCTAAAAAGTCACTTTTTGTTTTTTTCTTGATTCATAATCTAGTCACCACAGTGTTATAATCTGTAAAACAGGTGTTGTTTAGATTACATGGTAGAAGGTGTGTATTTTAAAATCATTGGCGTTAGAATGTTAAAGCTATCCTGCTATTTAATTATGGCAAATGCTACCAACCTTAAAGATATGACAAAGTTACGTGATCGGCTTTTGATCACCATCTGCTTCATTAAATAATGAGAACTTGGTGAATGGCGGAGAGTAAGCCACATGACCTGATCTAATGATAGAGCTCTCTCTGGTCAATTAAAAGGAAGTCAATGGCACTTTACTGTATACTGACTGTGGCCCCGCTTTTAAGAATGGGACTGGTCTTGACATGCATATTGCAATACAGTGTACTGGATAATGGTATGCACACTTCATTATAATTATGTCCCTTATTTTTAGTGACAAAGGTCATCAGAACAAATATAGAGTGCAAATTCACCTTTTAGTTCGTCTTGCATCAACATTTGCTATATTAAAGTGGGACTGTACTTGCTTATGGGTGGTGAGATTATGCCATAATCAGTAAGTATATGGCACAGGCTTGTCTTGCAGGCACCATGCATCAATGACAAGTCCAGATTCTTGTCATTGTTGCATCCTAGGAAGCCATCATCTTCGTATGATTAATTGTCAGACTTTGTGGTCCATGGGGATTCTCCTCTAATATCTAACATTGTATGTGTAGCCCATTCATAATGACCACAGTGGTTCAATACAGACCAAATAACTCAAATGCAATGATCTAATTGATGGATCGATGAAGATTTTAATATTTTTTGTTGGGTGGGACCCTAAAGCATCAATGAAATACAGAAGAATCAGTTTTAGATAGATGGATAGATCATCTATATATTTTCTATACTTTTATACTACACATTTATATACTTTCCTGTAAATATTAGGAAGAAAATGGTAGGGGAAGGGGTAGTGGAGTCACCGATACCCCAGTGTATTTAGCACAATAACAGCAGAGAAGCACAGCCCTGCGGATATCTGCAGTACACTATTTACATTCCTCCCAAGGACTGGAGAAGTGAGAGTTTAATTAATATCGTTACAGAGCTAACAATAAATTATTGAAGCAGTTAGGAGGAGGTAAACTTTTAAGCGGCGTGAAAACAATGAATGATTTCAGACACTTGAAATGCGTCCTCTGTGTAATAGTAACTGCTCGCCCCTAGCACGGTGTCTGGAGGAAGACAATTGATTTTATAAATTTGTTTAGAACTACTTGAAGCTGTGTGGCGGTAAGTTAAAGAGCACCTGTAATCAATATATGTTTCCCGCTGGAAACAATATGAATATGACAAAGTGGATTTTACCTAATTCCTCTACAGCCTGTTCAAGAATAAGCATAAAAAATAGGTAGCCTACATAAAGAAACGTGTACAGCTAGTGTTAAAAAAAAAATAAGCTCTGCCTGTAATACTTACCTAAGTTGAGCACCATTGAGCATTATGGAACCACCCCTGAGCAAGACAACCTACATTCCAAGCCAATCAATGCAGAGAACAAAGCTGACGTCATCAAGTCATCATCACTCTCTCCATCATCACTCTCTGCTCATTGCTTGAAAACTGATTTAGGAAAGCACACAACATGTCACATGCTCAGATTACAGAGGATTTAAGAAAAAAGGTAAGAGAGACAGAGAGATGAATTCAGCTTCTTGTACTTTCACTGTTAGGCTAGGGAAAGGACAAGACCTGTAAGTGCAGCAGAGAAAAATCAGGAGTCCTGTGTTCTATGGCAGGGCAAAAATTGAAACTCTTTGGCAGGTAACACAACTTCTGTGTAATGTGATTTGGCTGTGCATTTATCTATTTGGTAAAGTGCAGCTTTAAACCTCAGTGGTGAAATAAAGAAATTTACAGTCTGAATCTCTGCTGGGTAAGAAACATCTGCTTTCGCAGTGTGTGGCTGACAGGTACACTTTAATGGCACCGTCTAAGGAAGTTTCCTCCACATGCAATCCACCCATCCTGGCGCCTGAATGAATTCTTGGCTTCCTGATTGTGTTACGCTAGCTTGTGTAACTCTTTCAGAAGCGTCACTGAATGACATTTTATTCATTGCAAATGATCGATTCTGCCACCCCAGCAGGAATGCAATGAGCTGATGCCGATGAATTTAAGAAGCTTTTTTTTTTTTGGCTGATGAGTATGAACGGCGGAGTCCTGGTTGATGGACCTCAATACGGTGCATTGCTATAGATGAATTATTCATCTTCCTATCACTCCCACATCATTTACCTTTTATTCTGCTTTGCCTGCACAGATAGCATTGATTTTTCCATCACATGCTGGAGCATTAATAACAGGGAAGGGAAGATATCACTTCACCGACAGAAAGAAAAGAAAGAGAAACTGGAGTTGACGTATATTACTAATGGCCCGACTTAACACCCAAAGGCAGTGTAGAACCTAGTTAGGCCTTAACTTGTCACATGAATAGGGCGGTGGAGGTCGTTTAGCAGGCTGCCCAATTCTCAGTCACTCCATTGGCATTTGCCTTTAGGCTTATGTCACATTAGTGATCTTGTCACTGGTGCCATTCTACAGCTTCGGGATCACTTAGGAGTCCATTTATTAAGCAGCACTATAGCCTTATTTGTTGAAATACTGTAAAAAAAAAAAATGAAAAGGAAATGACATATATGAAGCATATGTATGTTGATGTATTGTTTACTAATTGCTGTACAATTGGGACGCAAGAGGAATGCCATTAATAACTATAGAAAAATAAAAGTGTCAATCATTTGAAAAACACACCTTAATTGTATTCAAATTATTTTACTTTATGAAGTGGGGGTAAAATATCTAGGTATGATGCCTCACCATTAATCCAATGACTCTCATCTTCCTATGTGTTTTTATGCCATCCTGGGGCTTAAAGAGTCATCTCCCAACACCAAGTGTAATCACAATTTTTTAGCCACCTTTACTTTACTTTTTTTTTCATACAACTTTGTCCAGCTCTGCTGGGATGAGATTCTCTGAGTACCACAACTGCTCCTTCCTATGACTCTGTTACTAGTTTAGGTTTCACCAGCTTGCCTTGTGTCATGAGAAAATAGATGGCTGGTAGATGGGGAGTAGGGATGACCGAGAATGCCTCTAGCATTCTCTCGAAAATTTCCTTGAACTTCCGATGGTTCCGCAAAATTTCGGCGAACCAATTTTGCAAAACCTTTGGAAGATTGAGGAAATTATAACAGGAGGATTCACGGGGGATTCACAGGATTCGCAGGCTGCGGCTGCATTGATTGAGAAGATCCCCGGGCACTAGAGGTTAATTAACCTCTAGTGCCCCAGGATCACAGTGCAACTGCAGAAGAACCCTCAATGGAGAAACTCTTGCAGCTCTGGGAAACCTGTTTGCGATCCCCGGCACTAGAGGTTAAATGGGGACAAGTATCCCTATTCAAAACCTATAGTGCTCACTAATTGGCTGAGGCTGAAGCTTTTTTTGAAAAACATTTTTTTAAGTGGCGAATTTACAGCGGCCTTTCTCGCATAGAATTTCTGTAAGCGAGAGCAGCCGAATTTGCCGCCAGATCAAGTTTTAAAAACTTGCTCATCCCTAACGGGGAGCAAGGAAGGGACCATGTATGTATTGCAATAGTGTGGGTTGTTACCAACAGCAGAGGGTCTTGGAGGTGGAAGAACAATGATGCAAGATCCAGAATGGTGTCCCTGCAAAACCCATGTGTACGTCTAAATAACCCTGGCACACAAGAATGGCTGAAAATAATTAAATTGATGGCAGTTTGTAAAGTTTGTCTTTCCTGTCGCTTGTGTACGTTAATTACAGAACAAAAATAAAAGTTCATAGGAGAAGAGAGCCCAGTTCAGATTTATCTTGTGGTATCCAGTGGGAAGTGAACACCATTTTCTAAATTACCCAATTTGGGCACCACCAAACTCCTCTTTTATAGCTATATACTTTCTTCTTTAAGCACGACAGTAAGAACAGGTGAGTGTTCTCTAAACAATAAACCCCTAAGACAAGACATTGGGCTTCCACTCTACCACAAGTAAATATCTGAAGTTATACCCAAAGTCCAGATTGGATAATCATATCCTTCAGAGGAAACCAAACAATAATTCCAAATTGAACCCATATTAGCATTTTTCTGTAGGAAAGATATTTCAGTTTTTAGGTTCCTTCTTACTTTATTGATCCCACCATTACCTATCTTTATGTTGAAATTAAACACAAGGTAAGCGGAACTATTTACCCTGACTAAAGATTTGTATTTCTGTCTATCCTGTCTTTCTCTCTTTTTGTAAGTGAATGGACTGCCAAATCCCAGGCCTGGTACCACAGCGTATACGTATGAATTGTCCCTGCTATATTAATGAATACAGAGGTACAGTACAGTATGTTCCTTATGCCTACCTTTGTTTAATAGGTCCACTTTAAAGTCCCTATATAACCTAGAAGACAATTAAATGTGCAGAAACTATTTGAAAACTTTCAGGCACCTATGTCTACTTTCAAGGTCAGAGATGCAAACTTATTGACTTGAAGCTTCTGAAATCTTTTTGTTTAAACTTGAGTTTTTTAATGTTCTCCTTATCAGCTAGACTTATTCCATCTCGCCAGACATAAACACTTCTGAGAATTGCTGTGCATCATTATCAGCACATTGGATCCTGAGGTATCTTTGTATATTACTTTGGGCATTCGTGACACTTTTGCATTTGAACCTGACTATTTCTAGATGAAGACATGAGAAAAAGAAATAACGGATTACATAACCCAAGTCTGAGTTGTTCACATGCAGTAATTGCTTTATAAAAAAAAAAAAGTTTTACAAGCCGTTAAGCCAGCTCCAGATATAGTCATTTAACAAGCAAGCGGGATAATTTGTTCATATTGTGGTGAGATTTGTCTTTGGAACAAGGTTGTTATATGTAATTGACCTGCAGCTTGTCTGTGTTTTCATAGTGCCTCTGCAATTACATTTTTTCATTTTTAAAATCTTATGTGAAAATTACTTTGTCACCCTGTATTATAATAGCAGATCCTGTGGAGCATATTCGGTACGTCTATTTGCTGGCATTTCTGTAACCTTGTTGACACAAAGGCCTAACATGCTCACCGCTGTCATTCAAACACTTTACATATTAAACCTGCTGCTATTTAAGACACAACAGTCTTATTGGGACAATAATCCCCGGAGGAATTACATTTATTGCATGGATTGTTTCAGTTTGTATTCATTGACTGCACATATACTTCAGATATGCAGTTTCCCAAATTAAAAAAAAATAAATAAAAAAAAGTAAGTGCAAAAAATCAAATGTTTAAAATGCTTACTTGCAGTGTTTGCCTATCCATAAACATTTTTATTTACTTGCAATGAGCCTTGGAATGTGCTACAATTTTGACTACTTCCCAATTACATGGGACAGCGATCTTTTTTTTGGATGTGTAACAACCAATTTTTTTTACTCAGTGCATGGACTCATTATAAATGATTATACCATTTGCAATTGTGTTTTGTGTAATAATTTACATTCTTTTTTTATATTGAATTATAATAATGCCACCCCCCTATCCCACTGATTCCTCTTTACCTCTCTGAATGTCCCACTTTGGTCTCTTTATTTCCTTTTTGCTTACCGTGTCTTCCTTTCACTCACAATCTTCTCTTCTCCTTCATTATCTAAATTCTTTCCTCCTATGTTTTCATCTCCCTCTCTTTTCTCCTTCATCTCTTTCTTTCTCAGCTCCTCTTCCCTCCTCCATGTCTCTGTCTCCCTTTTCCTCCATTCTTCCTATCTCTCACTTTTTCTTCACCTCTTCTCTTCTCTCCCCCAAACTCTTCCTAGTTTTTTCTTCTCCTGCATCACTTCTGTATCCCTTTCTTTTTCCTCCCTCTCTTCTCTCTCTCTCTTTCTACTCCCCTCTATGTCTCTCTGGATCTCTCTTGTTTTCTCCATCTTTTTCTCTTTCTTCCTTTCGCCTCTCCTTTTCTCTCCTTCATGTCTTTATCTCTTTCACTCTCTATTCCCACTCTTTCATCTTTTCTTCTCTAATGCATCTTTTTTTCCTTTGTATCACTTTCTTTGTCGTTTCCTCTGTCTCTTGTCCTAGTTTCCTTCTCTTTCCTTACCTCTATCTCTCTTTATTTCTTCTTTTCACATCTCTCTCCCTATCCCTCTTCATTTTCTCTCTCCCACCTCTCCCTTTTACTTCTATATCTCTATCCTCTCCTCCATCTCTCTTTCCTTCTCCTCTTCTCTTCTCTACATGCCTCTCCTTCTGGCTCCTCTCTCTCTCTTCCCCTTTCTTCTATGTCTCTCTCCTCTCCTCCATCTCCCTCTCTATCTCTTTCTCTTCTTTGCTCAGTGTCTCTCCTTTTCTATCCTCTCTCTTTTCCACCATGTCTCGCTCCTCTCTCTCTCTCTCTCTCTCTTTCCCATCTATCTCTCGTTATTCTCTGGCACCTATTTACACATTTGTCTGAATACAGAGAGTATTATCTGTAGGTAAATGTAAGATATAAATAAATCTTGCTGGAAGGACTGAAGGGGTAAAAGCGAGGGAATGAATGGCTGATCATGAATGAGCCCTATGACAGCTCCTAGTGATGGCTCTGGACGATCTCACATGCTGTGGCTTGCTGGCTGTGTATAATGCTAGGGAGGACTTTCCTCCCCACTAGGATCCCATTGTTCCAATCTTCCCCTTAGTAGCTGTGTCTGGTGACACATAAGAATAAAAACAAGCTGGAACACAGATTACAAGAAAGAGTTTCTATTCCCAAAATCCCTATATTCTGAGCTAGGAGGCTGCGTACAATCAATCTCACATCCAAACATAAGTACAGGAAAAGCCATAGAACATACAGGTCAGAAAGCATTGACAAAGGAGGTCTACTGATGTGCAGCCAACCTGAGCAGTTCAGGCTATTCCTATTCCAAGTCATGGAGAACGGCCAAGCACAACAAAGACAAAAAGGTACTACCTGGCTGGCATTTTATTGGATTGGCTGGTAAATAAAGAGACTATTCCGTAATGTTAATATTGGGGTATGCTAAATATTTAATATCATATGATTGGTATTTTCCAGAAAAGACAGCAACATAGAGGCAGCATGGTATAAGACATTTCCTCTTCTATCTCTATATTCAACTCGTCCTTTTCATTTACTACATTTTGGTCCTTTCAATTATACAAGCTTAGCATTTGGGCATTAGCTTGAGTAGCATGTCTGCAAATGTAGTCTGATAGAAACTAACACTGACCCATCAAGCCATTTTGATATTTGCATACCTGTAATGATAAAGGGTCAGGGTCACAGTCCAGTGGCTGAAACAGCAAGCAGACACAGGCGGAAGCAGTCCAGGATCTATGCACAAGCAGGGGTAGCAGATAAGCAGCAAACACAAACGTAGTCAAAGCACAAGCCGAGGTCAGTAGCCAATGGTGTAAGTTGGAGACGGAGTGCGAGGAAGAGTAGTTTTTAAACAGCAGCCAAGGGTTGGTACACAGGTAACAGTTTGGAGAGCGCAATGTAACAGTAGCAGGAAGAGCAAGATATTGGCAGAGCACAAAATTCTGGCAACAGGAAGTTCGGAGACATGGCTTAACTAAGATGTTCATGGGAGGGGCCGGAAGTTCAAGGTTCAGCAAGATACTAAGTATCAAGGTATGTTTGTCCAAGGAATCCAACAGAGTGCAAAAAACCAACAATAATGCACAATATATAATTTAAAAGCAAGTGACCCATCAAAAGTAACTCAAAAATACAAAATACTTTAACCTTTAAAAGAGGGGGAAAAGATAAAAAATATACAGAACAGTTTTAGGTTTTTTCCTTTCTGAATAAATGTTTATAAAATATCACACCATGGATGTTTTTATTTACATTACAACCATCGGTGAAATGCATGGAATACATGCTATCCAGCACAAGTACTTCTCTTTAATAAAACGTTGGCAAATTTTAGGCAGCGCTTTACTGCAGAAGGGAAATGATATGTCATGCATTAAAATAAATTCACTGCCTGTTCTCAATTAGGAATGAGAGAGCGAGTTTTTAAAACTCGCTGTGAATTCGGCCGCTCTTGCTTACCAAAATTGTGAGAACGGCCGGTGTAAATTCGCTGATCGAGATAAATTTTCCTAAAAAAAAAAAAAATCCCATGGGCTGTGCTGATCAATGAATGTAGTGCTGGCTGCATTCATTGATCAGCTCAGTATGCGATCCCCGACACTAGAGGTTAATTGGTGACAAGGCTCCCAATTCCAAACCTCCAGGTGCTCTCTGATTGGCTGAGGAAAGCTTTCCTCAACCAATCAGAGAACACCAGAGGTTTTGAATAGGGAGACTTGTCCCATTTAACCTCTAGTGCCGGGGATCGGACACAGGATTCCCAGGGCTGCATGAACAAATGCAGCTCTGAGAATCAACTGTGATCCCGGGCACTAGAGGTTAATAACCCTCTAGTGCTGGGGATCATAATGATTTCCTTGATCTTCCAATGGTTTTGCGAAATCAGTTTGTCGAAATTTCGCGGACCCATCGGAAATTTTTGCAAGACTGCCAGAGGCATTCTCGTTCATCTCTATTCTCAATGTTCTGCTGAAGTTCCCTGAGCTGCACAGTTTGGTGTACAATGTTGACATTCACGTGGAAGTTACATCATTACAGCTTGACCAATCAAGATGGCCAAAGACCTCAACTTGGACCGGATATATGGATTTCAGCACCAGCAATTGGAGTAAGGAGATGTGGGTTTAGTCTTGTTATAAGAGCCTATTCATATTGGATATTTCTACCTAGGTACTACATACCTGGTTTTGGTATGACCAATATAGTAGGACCAAAGGTAAAGAATGGCATTGAGGGTGAGGTTGCACTAGTTTAATATTTATTGCTATGGCTTTGGTGAGTGTTCACTTACCTGTAATTTATCTTCTAATCGCTTCATTCAATTTGGGCACGAGAGTCATAAATGAACTAGTATACTATAAAATCAAAACTTTTTTCAGGAATATTCACAAAGTACAAGCAAACCAATTATTATTTATTGTCTTTGTGGTTTTCCTACAGATAACTGTGTGGAATTTCACTGTATTATACTAATGGATTTAAGTGGCAGCACATTTGACTTTTTCTGACTCACTAGACACATGGGGTTTGTTTCTGGAACATAGGTATTGTAATTCCCTCCCGGGCACTTCTCACTATGCTCTTGAGCTGTTTCGACATATGTAGTTTCAACAAGTTTAATTATCAACAGCTTGTATATTTGTATCCCAACATAGTTAATTTTGTATTGAGTAGGGATATTGACTTTTTGGATGCTATTCTGCAGAAATATAGAGAAAAGCTGTGCAGGCCGATGTCTTACTACACGAACTAAAGGACTGCAGATGATACAGCAGCATTATAACTTCAATCAGATATAACTAGAATGTATCAGAGGCAATGCGTTAACATGATTTACTACAAAAATTGAGAGGCCACAGATAATTAATCATACAATACATAATTTTTATTAGGAAGAGTACCTAACTGGTGTATTACTAACTTTAATTTTAGGTGGATACTGTTCTTGCAGTTTTTTTTCATTAAAATGATGCAATGGTCTGCTACAAACAAAATGAGCTGATACTCACCTGTAGTTGTCCATATCATTCGTGCTGCCATCTTTCTTCTTCTTCTTTTCCGTATTCTGATCTTAGACCACCTTGATTGGCCAGGCCGGGATAACCTAACTTCTGTTACGGGACGTAGAAGTTCATTCAGTCCCAGCACCCGCAAGGAAAGCCAGGATCGTCAGATAAACCTGGCAACAAACACTGAGTGGCGCATGCAGAAGGGACATCGCCTTTCTGCAATAAACACTTCTGTTCACTAATTTGTGGGTCTTTGGTTCCACTTTATGGAACAAATGATCAGCAATAAGTAAATGCTGCCTAGAGAACTCCAAACCTAAACTAGACCACTTCCACTAAGATGAGACATATTCATTTAAAAT
The DNA here is from genome assembly GCF_032062135.1 of Pyxicephalus adspersus. Lineage (NCBI taxonomy): Eukaryota > Metazoa > Chordata > Amphibia > Anura > Pyxicephalidae > Pyxicephalus > Pyxicephalus adspersus. The sequence continues at coordinate 163,276,545 of NC_092858.1, forward strand.
GACAGTAAACCAGTTGAAATCTCATTGCTATTGCAGTCTATTCGAAGAATGTCTTCTCACAAGATTTTGGCTGCCCTGTGTTCATGGCCAAGGTTAGTGACATTAGCCTGTCCTAGGTGCCAAGGCAATGAAGATGGAGGTACTTTTTATTCTAATGTTTTCTTTTTACATTGATTTGGAAATTATGGGGGGGGGGTTCCTGCACAACGTAAGTAGCGAATTTGAGTGGAAGGTTTGCCTTAAAAATACCAACCCTGCTCCTGAATTGGAAACCTTGCAGCCAGGCATGTAGTCATAAAAAAACAAGAGGGGGCACGGTACTATCCATGGCGAGCGTGCATGTGCATCACTGTTATTCAAACGTGCCCGCCCCACTACACACCTGCCTATGTATCACTCAAAGGGAAAGAAACTTCCCCCAGAGTGATGCCATGATACCAGAACCCGTCCAGAGAGTGGGCTGTGTTCAGAGAGGCAACGCACCCACGGCCCTGAGCCTGCATATGGGAGACATGGTCCTTCTCCTGACCCCGCAGTGGGGTAAACTGGCCAGAGTAGAGGACCACCAAAGACTTATTTGCAAAATAAGCGTGAGCCCACCCCACTACACCCCTGCTTGCCGCAAAAAATAAAAAGGAAGGCAGCAAAGTGGTTGATTGATCAAATACCTAGAAGGGTACTATTTGAAATTAAAGCAAATTTTCCAGTGACCCTATTCAATTCCTATGCAGTTTGTCTTTTATAGTAAGAGAGCCAAGAAAGAAATGTATATGTATAGATATATAATAAATTCCTGAATATTTGTATGTAGGCTATGGCATTTTTTATATGCTAAGTTTGAGTTTCATATATATATATATTTCTGCAACTCAAACTTAGCTTATGAAAAGGGTCATAGGCATAAACATACATGGATAAACAGAGAATAATATCAGAGTGGAAATACTTTTCCTGGAAGAAACGCTGCTCCAGGGTCTCTTCATCTTTTCCACATATTTAAAAAACCTACCCTAAAATAATAGACAAAGCCGGAACCATCAATCATACACATCAATACCAATGAAAATAAGGCGAGTTGGCTTCAGGGAGAACTGATGAAATGTGAAAAAGTAGAAAAGACTTCCCTGTAACTGGTAAGCAACGGCCACCTGAATAAAATATAAATGGATTATGTTTATATTACTTTCATATAAAATATGTATAAAATACAATAAAAACATAGAAATAATCTCCAAGGTTCCTATAGATATGCACTCATGGTAGAGAAAATAGTGTTCCCCCAAAGGTGAAGAGACCTTATTTTAAAGTAAAAATAGCTACTAATATAGATAACAGGCTATGGACAGTATATAAAATATGCAAACACGTTTTTTTTATATATTTTTATATGCTGTAAACATGTGACTAATTGTATAAGGGCCTTTAACAATATATAAATAAGTTCTAGAACACAAAAAATGAGCGTGACTACGAAAAAAAAATGTGACTTTACATTTTTCAGGGTTCTATTTATAATAGAGGTAATCAGTTATTCCCTCAAACATTCCCTCGTGAGAATCTTTTAGGTCCTCATGTTTAAATGGCAGTAACCCATTCCCACCAGGGAATATCAGATTTCCTGTTTTATAAATAGAGCCCTAAATGGTCCAATATTACAGTAGGTGTAGTTCCTGACCCAACTGGAGTGATCCCTATTGTTTAAATAACAGGAACTATACACTTGAAGCCTGTTGTTAAGTTGTACAACAGGGAACACTCTCATTGGCTATTGGTATTAACTACCAGTAATTGCAGTACTGGCTGCTGTGTACATTATTATTGTGCTTTCAGGACTGGGTTAACGTTTGATTCAAATACAATTAATTAAACATGGCAATGGGACTAAGGAATTGGCATGTTTTCTCACCACTAATAGAAAATTGGTAAAAATAGAACCCCACATTGTCATGTCAGTGAAATTAACTAATTAATTAATAATCAAAGCACTTCCTCACTCATCACACATAGGGCTCCAAGACTTTTCTAAAGCTCCCCCGACTCTCTGGAATGGTCTTCCTCATCAAATTCGGTTTGCTTCTACCCATTGCTCATTTAAAAAAGCCCTCAAAACTCATCTTTTCAAACTTGCCTATCCATCTTCTTCTGTCCCTTAAACCCTCACTTCTCACCCACCATTCCATACAGTGCTCAACCCAGAAATTTTTTTAAGCCGGGTGGGAAGAAATTGTAGGTGGGTGGCAGCCCCTGTATTGCGACCAAACTCTTTAGTAACCACTCAAAAACAGCGGGGTGGGTGCTGAAAAGTGCTGGGTAGTGCACCCAGCTAAAAGGGCCTGGGGAGAACCCTGCCATATCTCCCCTTCTATTGTGTGTTACTCCCCCCACTGTCTAGATTGTAAGCTCTTCTGGGCAGGGTCCTCTCCTCCTCCTGTGTAACTGTCTGTATGTGTCTGTCATTTGCAACCCCTATTATATTTACAGCCCTGCGTAATATGTTGGCGCTATATAAATCCTGTTTATTATTAATAATAATAATAAAAATCACATCTTCGCCTGGATATACACTCATGAGCAGCCAATGGCAGTGGTTGGAAATGGACTTTAAGGCCTAGGTGACCCAAGCTGAAATTGGCTTATGCTGTTGGGATTGTTCACACTGCTTAGGCTCTGTAATGAATAAAAGCATTTGAAATTACTGATGGCGAATAGAAAGGTTCTCTTTAAGTACAGATGAAAAGGGGAACCATACTTCCACATTCAAAAACTGTTAGCAGGCAGGATTTTTATTGCAAAAGGGAGAAGCAATGTCCCCACCACAATAAAACATAATTACCTGTCTGTCCATAATCTTTTTTACAAAGTACATACAACAAAAATGGCAATCAGACAGGTAAGTTTATTTTATGCAGAAGGGACATCACAATAAAACACCTGACTGGTTGAATTTTTTTCTTTTCAAGGTTTAGTTCCTTTTAAACGTTAAATAACTGCATTCAACAAAGTGCTTAGAACACGAACCGCTTCAGTTTAAACTGGAAACCTCTCACAAAAAAACCTGCTTGAGTTCATTATTTGCGGCCCAATATTCAAGGGTCCAATGCTAATTATAGCACAATGTTCTATGTCATATACTTTGTATGTTGCTAATAATTCACCTTCTCAGTCTTCTTTTGAAAAGACCTGAAAATACAAAAGTTCCATTCCCCTGACAAAATAGCTGCCTATTAACAGTAAATTGTTTGTCTGCCTCCTCACTCCTTTGGGTGCTAGAGCTTAAATCTTATGAAACGAGAACTGGAAATGGGAGCATGTCATTATAAGCAATGTGCAAAAAACAGAATCGGTACAAAAAGAATTAAATACATTTGCATTGTTGAGAATATCAATAACTTAAGGTAAAGGCTATGGCCTACTTTAATTTTTCAGTTTTAGGTAGATGCTATTGGAATGTTATTTTAGACAGGGTTTACAGTGACTGTACAGTGACTGAGCTTAGTTCCCTAGAACAACATCTTCCAAGAAAGCATTTTTTAATGGATCACAGTATGCCTATGAAGACATACTATAGGTGGAGATCGAAAAATATGTCTTTTAAACATAAACATTTAGAACCCAACTCAGTCCAAAACTAATGAAAATTCCCAAAGCAATCATTTCATTTACAGGTAGTCTCAGGGCTGCATACGAGATAGGGACTGTAGGTTTGTTCTTAAGGTGAATTTGTATGTAAGTCAGAACCGGTACATTAATTTAATAAATGCAATTAGGACAGATGTTTGTCTCAAACTATTATTAGGCACCATGGTGACAGTATACTGTATAAAAACCTCACTATGAGTTAATCACAAACAAAGCAAAAAATTTGATATGCAAAAAGAAACAGCTGCAGAGTTTGTCTTGGTCATTGAAGAGTTACAGAATTTTACAGATCAGCTCAATGCTTAAGATTACCCACAACCTCAGCTTTAGCAAAGGATTTCCTCTGTAAGTCATGCAAACCACCCCCCTATCAAGCCTCTGTTCTGCACACGGTGAGCAGGGAAGCCTGTTCATATCTAGGAGCTGTCCATATGTCGGGTGTCCTTAACTCAGGGACTACCTATAGTTAGTTTTACAGCAATATAGTTAGGCTAAAAAAGATGCAAGCCTACTGAGTTCAAATATATACATATATAAGAAAAATTACATATAAAAATGTAAAAAAAACATCCAAAGGACCAATATATATTTCTTTTAGGCTGAAACTATAATAAAATCGTGCTACTTTTTGGGCAGGTTCAGATCTGCTTTGGGATCGAGCGATCCCACATAGCTCCTCACAAGGTGCCAGCCACTTGAATACTCACACCATAGCGCTGTTTCTTAAACAACCAGCATCTGCACATTTCACAGCTGGCAGCAGTAGCACTCACTGCCACCCCTATTCATTCGGTATGGAGCTGAAAAGCCACATATCTCTCGAGGGGCAGCAGTTCCTTGGCATAAGGAAGCAGTAAACACACTGCAATCTCACCGCCAGTATGAACATGGCCTTTGTCTTGTGCCATTCACACCACCACTCTTCTCTTATCGTCACTTCATATTTGTGCACTTGCATCCCAGCAGTGGGTGAATGTTTCTTTTACAGCCAATCAGAGAGGAGTTTGGTGGCACCAAAGCTGACGCAGGGTCACAAAGCCTAATGCTGCTGCATTGTTGCGCTTATACTTAAGAAATGGCAGGGCCAGGATATATTTTATTTATAGATTATATAGATTTTTTTTTTTTTTTGCTGCAGTCCTAGAGACAGAAAAGAGATCAGATAACTTAACTTGGGTAAATTCAAACATGTTTCTCTGCGTTTAAATACATTCAAATAACTTAAAAAGGCAAGAAGAACAACTTGACAGCTGAATATTTAGTGGGAAGAAATGTAATGCTCAATATGCTGTTATTTAATCTCTGTCACTGTCTCATCAAGGCTTTTTACCTCCTTCCCTTTGCAGTCTGATTATTGATCATCTTAGTGGAAATATAAAGCTTGCACGGTGTTCTGAGGGTAACTGGTGCCCTTGGACTGTCTGGTATAATAGAAGATTATGAAAGGTGAGAGCTCCTATATTTGGATATTTGCAGATCATCATAAACTGATATTAGCTGGAGAATAAATAGCAACCATGGAATCTTCTGGGTCATCATTTAGAGATTATACTTGAAGGATAAAAAAAACAGGAAATATGATGTGCCAGTACAGTGATAAGAGGAATGGGCGTCCTCTACAATAATCAATCAGTAGGAATAGGATAAGGAGCATATTTACTATGCATAGAGGTGGTTCAATATGTTTTAGCAGATGGAAAGTTCTTTAACATGGGAAGGTTATATACTAGATTGACCATGGGTATGAGATAACCATCTATTGACCTTCATTTTTTGAATGATGGAATGACCATCTTATTTATGAGATGCCTGTAAAAAACACTACCTTAGCTCTCAAAAAATACATCTAGTTGAATTATTATTATTTGAACATAGGCAGGAGCAATCTGTTCCATGTTTTATCTTCTCCTCCCATAAACACAAACATGTATGCTTAATGGGTCAATGGGTTTTGTTATGGCACAGACTGTGCCTGGGTCTGTAGCACCTTTTAGCAATCAGAACAATACAGAAAAAGACATAGTGGTACTTGTAAAAACGTGATGGGGTTCAATTGATTTTTCTGCAATGAACATTAAGGCTCAAGGTCACAGGAACAATAGACATTAGTCAGTACATTCCAGCCCAAATGATCTGTCCTCTTTCATGATATGCCACAACAAGCTGCAGCATAACAATTCACCGATATACCTGTCCCTTCAGTGATTAAAGTATACCTAAAGGAAGAATATTTTTGAATAAATTGGTGAAGAGTTAGAAACACTGATAAGTTTTCATTGCTGTCTGTGTTATCAGTGAATTTCACACTCTTTAATTGTCCTGATCGGCAGAATTAGAGGGGAAGTTTTCCAGCGGGGACACTTGTTTTCATTACAACTATCCAGGAGGGTATTTTTCTCACAGTGAAAAAATATTATTTAACACTGTGTGAAAACTTCAGGACTGGAAGTGATAGGAAGTCTACCTAATGAGAAAAAGTTGGCCCAAAATGGACAGTGGTTATTACCATACCGTACTGTATCAAAAAAAAAAGCTTAGGCTTTAAATATTTAAAACTAAACAACAATATGCATATATTTCATTTATGTACACATTTTTAGATGACTTCATATCATACACATATCATTGTACAGCAGAATTTGTAAAGTAAGGGACAAATCAATTGACTTTGAACATAAAACAATATCTTGCCGAAAGGATGATAGAGCACAGGTATGATACCATTTATGATTTTTCCAGTTGTAGATTGGGATTTTTCCAGTTGAAGATTGGGACAGGTCTAAGAACCTACTGCATTTCGTTAACTGGAGGGAGCCCAGGTGGCTATGTTGTCAGGGATGGGAAAATGCCTGCACATAGATCGTTTTGCCGGTAAACAGTTTACAGGCATATGTAGATGTAGCTGCTGGAAAACATTTCTTCTTTAAGTGTACATACTAGAATAGACAAATGGAGAACAGGGCTGAAACACTTTTCATGAAGAAGTCCTGCTCTAGGTTTCACACAATACTTTGCATTTAAAAAATAATACAAATATACTATAGCAAAGCCTGCACCAAGAACAACTGTATATATCAACTTTTACAAAAACAATAAAAAATCTTTCTAACATTTGTTTAGTACATGTGCCATTTTAAACATACTGTACGTACCTCTGCTCCATCAATGCAGGGTAAAGCAAAAGGTTCACTTATTTAATCCCTTTTTGCAGCTGCCTATAGTCATGTTTACCTAAAAAGAAGTCCTGTATAGGCTTCATATCTATATGGTGGGAGTTTACAGAGGATCAATGAATCTCTAATGGAAACCATGTGATTGGCTGCCTTGGCTCCAAGTATTTCATGATGGGAGGAAGAACAGAGAACAACAATATTCCTCCCTATTCTTTAAGTACCTGGTAATTCATATCACAGTGGGAAAATAGAAGGGAAGGTGAGTAAAAGGAGGGGATTGGGACAGTTAAAATAAACTGTTCAGTGTTCTCTCCAGCCCCTTTTAGCTGGGTGCACCACCCAGCACTTTTCAGTAACCACCTGGTTGTTTTTGGGTAGTTACTGAGGAGTTGGGTCACAGTTCAGGGGATTCCACCCACCTATAATTTTTTCCCACCCAGCCTAAAAATAATTCTGGGTTAAGCACTGCTGTTGTTCTGCTTGGAATCGGCAAACCTAAGAAACTGTGTTCACAGGTTCTACGAATCATGGTTTAAGCTGAATGCCCTTCAAAAACCATAAATGCAACCTTGTTACTTGTAGTACAAAATCCCTGGATCCTGTGCTAATTAGAGCTCACACTTCTATGCTAAATATTTTGTGTGTTGCGAATAATTCATTATTTAATCCTTCTTTTCATTAGACCTGCAAATACAAAAGTTCCATTTCCTCTTGACAAAACAGCTACATTGCCCATTAACAGTAAATTGTTTGTCTGCCCCCTCACGCCTTTGGGTGCCGGGGCTTATGTCTTATAAAATGAGAACTGGAAATGGGAACATGTTATTATCAACAAACAGAAAACAAAAATCAGCACAAACAGAAATAAAGCATTTAAATTTGCTCAGAATACCAATTAGGTGGCTTATAGGTCAAGCCATTTGAAGAAGATCTGCCTGTTTTGGTTAGAAAATCTTGACAAGAGATATTTTAATTATTTAATTTATTATCTCCCTAGAACAGTGCTTCTTGGCTTTTTTAACATGGGGGAGTTCCTTGAATTTTAGGTCTTCCGAGAACCCTTACTATATTTACTATATCCACAACTCACATCACATTAGCAAGCTGGGCATTGGGAAGAATGCCTCATACATTACTGGCCAATAGAAAGAATGTCATCCTTACATACAACCAAAGACATCAGTGGCATTGGTGGTGACCAATCTGAGATGTACAAACTGCTCATTGCTCAAGAAACCTCTGGAGGAACCCTGGAATTCCACAGAACTCTAGTAGAGAAACACTGGTCTAGATTATTTCATGATGGATGCTTTAAAAAACTTAGAACTCCTCCAAATGCAACAACAGCAGTTGGTAGTGAAAGTGGGAACCCGAGTCTGCAACCCAGCACGTGACTGGGTAAATGTTGCAAAATTACTTTTTTACAAGATTTACAAAACTAAATGAAATATCCCTTGAAAGGGGATAAGTCACTTTGCTATGTGAGCAGCCTTTATTTCTTTAGTAAATAACCACAATGTTTTTTGAAGTTTTTATTTATCTACGTCATGGTGTTGTTCATATTAATTAATCACAATCTTTATTCACACTTGGGGAGACAGGGGCAATAGGGGGCGCTACGGCTTGCACGGGAGTGGTGTGAGCCCTGAGAAGGGCCAAGGCGCTGAGTCTAAGCAGTAACCAGGTCTTCTCCAGAGCCTCTGATGGTGAGGATGTTGCGCCGCTGGTTACTGCCAGGTTGTGGTCCTTGGGCACACGAAGGTTGGCAAAACACGGTACCAAATCACAAAGCAGAAAGATAGGCTGGCGTTGAGGCAGGCAGCAAGCAAGAGAGGTCAGGTGACAAGCCAGGGGTCAAACACCAGGGATCCAGGAGACAGACACTAGTGACACAGGGGCCACTGCGGGCACAGGGAGCACAGGAGACACTGGAAGAAACCGTAGACACAGGAGACTCAGGGATATCCAAAGACAGACAGGAACACTGCAACAGCACAGGGAAGTTGGCTGGGAACCAACAGAATGGACAACAAGGGGTAACACAGAAGCTGGTTAGAGGAAACATTAAATTAAATCAGGGGGAATGGGGAATGTGCAAAAGGGAGCTCAAATATAAACACAGGTAAACCTGAAGAGTGCTGCAAACTTGAATTTATGCAAATGGGTTGCAATGTAGGCAGTTAATTTTTCAACATAATGAGCTTTCTTAAAAACAGATACAGTTTAGTTTGTTTAGGGAAGCATTATCAATGGCTTTCATATTGTCTCCTATTGATACAGAATACCCAGAAGGAAAAATATATGGAGCACCAAAAGAACGTTTTGGGTATGGTATAAAGGTGGTGCTATGACTTTAACTGTAATGGAGGTAAACCAATGCACAGCAAGCTCGGACAAACAAGCCTTGTACATTCTCGGCTTGCTCCTACTTTCTGCTCATTGAAAAGAGCACTCACAACCAATTTTTTCAAAATCTTTTGTCTTTTAAAACCCTCTCTTCTTCCCACCACTAAATAAATCCTGTTTAATATTATTATTAATAACCTCTGATTCATTGATGGTTCTATAGCTGGGTTTCATTGATTTTTAATAGTCCGGGTTTTCCCATCATGATATTTTGTGAAAAGTATTGTGAAGCTGCCAATAACTAAATATTCTGCTGGTGTCTACATTCACCATGTAAAATATGGAAAACAGATTTTCCTGTATTTTTGTGAAAATCATTAAAAACATATTGAATTGTTTTGATTTACCAGATACTTTCCATCTCAGTGACTAAAGTTACCAATATTCATCAAAATGATAGAGACTCTCCAGCAGAGACACAGATAACAATGAAAACTGGTGGGGGTTTATCTTTTTCCTACCTCCTGTCTGAAATTAAAACATTTTTGGACTTAGATGCAATTTAATAGAAAGACAACATTGGCACATTACCAAATTTTGGTTTGACGTAGTGTATTGTACCAAGTCTGTCCCAGAAGAAGACATCATGTGCTGTGCAGTATGCACTGTATACACCTCATCAGATATGCTTGCCGCTCATTTTTAACACATGGAAGAACTTTTCCTTTTTCCCTTGACAACGTTCTGCCCAATTTACAGTTATAACAGCTTAATATGTGACCAGAGCAGTGATTTTATCTCCAGCAGGCGGTCCCTCTCTTTTACAGTTTGGAACTTTGATGTATTTCATTTCAACAAACCGATGAAGAAAATGCCATCCTTACGAGTTATGAATCTGATAAAAAGCCAAGCTTATTCATTTTCTCTCCTTGAAAATCCTTGAAACACTGGCATGTAAAGCAGTCAATAAAACAAGCAGCATGTTACCGAAAATGCAAACAAACACCCCCAGATGCCATCAATTTGTCCACAGTGGATAACCTTTACAAATCAAAGAATGTGCACATAGACTCATGTAGATTCACTGCCCAAAAAAAATGAAAGAGATTCAAAGAGATAAAATGATAAAAAAGTATCTAAAACGTTTTTACCGGACATGTAAAGGAGAATCCTGTTTCAAACTGATTAAAACTAAACTGAGCATATAAACCCAATGATATCTTAGTCATGTCTGGATTAGGGAAAAAAGCTCCAATGAAACATCTAGACCAGGCTTTTTACCATGGGGAAACCTTTAAATTAATTTTCAGATCTTGGGGAACCCTTGATATAATTACTACATCCATGGCTGACAGTACATTAGAGTGGTGGTCACTGGGAAGAATTCCTCCGACATTTCTGGCCAGTTGCAAAAATGTAACCCTTGCAAATCATTGGAGTCAGTTAAACTTAATAGAGAGGCAAAAATTACCCATTGCTTGAGGAATCCCTAGCAGTCTCTAGAGGAACCCTGGTTGAGAAATGCTGGCCTAGACTTTTGGAAATTTGACAGCACACTATAGGATCCCAAAGCAGACGTTCCTGCAGGAGTTAGGATACATATTTCAAGTCTTCTGTGCCTTCCTAATCCATTTATGCAATGATCTTGCAATCAATCCACCAAACCACACAAGGAATGAATAATAACTTTATACTACTACTGTGTCAATACTGGTCTGTTCATTTAAAATACCTGAAAATGTTTTATGGCTGTCAGACAGCTGATTCCCGTGACAGCAGCTACTGGCTGACTCCAGGCAGAGATAACCAGTCCGATATGTCATCTACAGACATCAAATACATCTTTCCTGGTATGCCAGTGAGAAAACAATGGGAGGAACGAGCAAGCAGCGCAAACGTCTGTCTTCTTCCTGCTTAGATCACCCTCCCCTTTTTTACAAAATAATATTTAGGGTGAAAAAATTACTTTTTTTACTATACATTTTACTAAATAAGGATTATCTACCCTTATCTTTTAAGTAAAAAAATGTAAAAAAATTAGTAAAAAAATGTGGGGATAGGTCAGCTTTATTAAAAAACTAAAGATTCACACTTATAAATTGTGAGCAGGCTTTATATTACAGAACAGACAGGTGATGTCCCTTCTGTAATAAAATTTAATTACCGGCATGTAATTGTGAAAAAGCATAATCCGAATATCCCCAGGGGCTGCCGAGACCAAATTATTTCCAACGCACATGTGTAAGAATTACGGCATCTCGGCTTGGCGAATCAGGACGGCTGAAGATCTGACACCAGGAGGAAGGCCAGGTGAAAATGATGGCACTCACAATGGAACGAGAACACGTATAAATAAATAATAACCATCAGGCAGGTAAGTTTATTATATTGCTGGTACATCAACTATCTGTGACCTGTCTGCTTGTTGCATGTTTTATTTTTAGGGTTTAGTTCTAATATAAGCCTCCCTATTATTCTTTATTTATCCTCTCCATCAAGACTGTTAACATAGTTTTAGTGTCCAATCTGCCTGAAAAATGAAAAAGTTTGCTAAAGGGCATAAAAAATACTTGGTAAACACAGCCTAACGTACCTGACATGTTATCTTTAATGTTCCAAGCCTCTGCCATTTTCCATTTTCCTCATTTACAGCTCCCTTCCCCATCATGACCTTCCTCTTATCTACTATCTCCGTAATGTCATCATTTTCAAAACACATTTTCAGGTGAGGTGATCCAAGGTTTACAGAGGCAATATTCTTCTGGCTGTTTTATATATAGAAATATAAACACATTGCAGAAATGTTTTTTTCCAAAGCAGAATCCAATAATGGTTTTCAGGTCTATGTTAAAGTTCACAACTTAAAAATGGATTTATATTTACATTTCATATGTAGGTTGTTAGCACTGCATAACATTTTTTCCTGCCAGTTTTCCCAGGAACAGCTTCTGAGAGTCAGTTCTGTTTTATCATAATTTTTATTCTACAGCTAAAAGAGGGGAAAAGGTGAAGATATGCTTTCACAATATTGGGAAAAGCAACAGATCATTTCAAACTACAGCCCCACCAGCAGAGTATATGCTATACTCCTCAGCCACTTTTTGCAATGACTTGAAATTTACGTTACAGTGGTGGTGCCTGAGCAGCAAAGAATGCTGTCACTTGGGAGGATGAAGGGGGTTCTAAGCTCCTCCCCTCATAATATATATAATATAAATTTATACAGTATACTCAAATATAAACCAAGATTTGACCTGAACATTCCAGTAGAAAAAGTATCCTGGCTTACACTTGAGTCCAGATCAGGCATGGGCAAACAATGGCCCCCAGGCCATATACGGCCCCTTAGGCTCCACTGAAGAAGAGAGAGAGTTCAACTCGCCGGATAAAATGGGCCTCGGTCCGCATGTCTGACCGGTGTCCCCCTGAGCAGGGTCAGAAGAAGGACCCCCCTGGGGGAGCGCATGGGCCAGAGCCACGGACCATATCCCCTGTACAAATCCCGGGGTCACGTTCAGTGGGATCATGATGGCATAACCCGCCCACTCTCCAATCAGCCCGACCACTCTGCCAAATTTTACATCAGATTGTGGCCCCTGAGTGAAAAAGTTTGCCCACCCCTGGTCTAGATGGTGCCGTGTTCCTATATAACATGGTCAGGAAATTCTTGCTATCCAAGACATTATTGTTTGTTACACACTTTACATGAGAACACAGTGCCATCCACTGGTGACTATTAATAATGCACAAAATATCATATAAGAGCAAGTGACCCATCACCAAATCAAAAGTACAATATACCTGTAGAAAAAGAGGGAAAAAAAGATAAACTGAGGTGAGTCAATGCAATTTTAAATTTTTTTACCTTTTATTTACCTTTTATACAAATGTTTTAAAAATTACATTCTATTGACATATAGTATATATTCATGTTTTGTACAAATATTCAATTGTATTGACACTTCTGGCCATTACTGCTTTTAATATTGGCAGTGATAATTGGAATTTGTGTCTAGGTTTATGTTTAGGTCAGTGCAGTTTTGAGTCAATCTTTTTTTTTCAGGGAAAAGTAGGTACCTCGGTTTATTTTTGGAGTTGATATTGCAATATAAACTCACTTTGAAAGACTGTAAAACATTTTCAACATTACAAGAACAAGTCCAGGTAACATGACTGCTACTAGAAAGGAAGGAAAACGGTCCTTCTCTACACCAAGCTTGCAGGGGAGAGACTTTTCTAAGTAGGCCGTGGCTGCTTTTTAAATAAAATTTACTGTAATACTTTGAACACATTTTGAGCTTTGATGTTCCTAGAATTTAATTTACTAAAGTTTCAGTTAGGCTTTAAGATTAGTCATTCTTATTGGTCCAATAATGTACAAAATTACCTTATTAACCAATAGAAAAGCTAAGAATATAGTAAGGGGTAGGGTAATGCTCAATTGTAATAGACAATGCTAATTGTCTATGATTGTGACTTCTGCTACCTGTATCTCAAGATCCACTTATTAATTTGACTTTTTCAATGAAATCTTTATTTATGTTGGATTTTTATTTTAGCCATAGCATTTGTGACATGGATTTTTGTGACATGTTTACTTTAACCAGACATGAAACCTTTTTATGCATTTTTTTTTCCAATGATATACCGCATAGAAATCACGCTAGCTATCACAACTTCAGTCCCATTATCAGTCCTAATAATGACTCAATAGTCTTGCTCGTACACCAGGAACAGATCCACCAGAAGGCACACAAAAAAGAGAAATGTCGCAATTATGAGCACCAGCCAGGACACTTAAAATTTATAATAAAAGTATCAAAATTAATTGAGCCAATTTAAAAGCGTGAGACAGAAAATATGCCTTCGGCAAAAAGCATAATAGGCTTATTGCACAAGCTCTTAATGAAAGGTACAGCTATAATAAATTGTTCATTCATAGAGCAATAGCCAAAAAAAAAAAATATAAAAGGAATTCTTTCTATGGTCTACTCCTGCATATTTTACTCTACAGAATTACATGAAGGCTGGGGTCCAGCTTTGTTTTTAGAGGTCTAATTAATACAGTTGTGGTAGGTATGATAAGTGTAAGGATGTAATTCATGATATACTGTAGAGTAAAGGGAAACGCTTAACATATGTCTAAGGGCACAACATTCTTTGCTGTTTTTGCAGTTTAGAAGAATCTGTACCATAAGAAAATGTGCATGGGATGCTGGAGAAATAAGCCTGGGACATGAGGTGTGGAACATTGGGTATACTAGATTCACAGAGCACAGATGTCTTATAGCCTAAAGTATTGCCCTGTTCAAGATAGATGAAGTCACAGCTCCCAACTTTTTGAAAAGAGTGAGATACCTTTGTGCACAAAATATGCATGCTCAATATAGAATACATCCCTGGGCATAAAATATACATGCTCAATATAGAATACATCCTTGCTATGCCCCCGTGATCTCAACACAAAATTCAGTTGATTCCAATTGTTTTTTTACTGTTGCCTTTTTACGGATTTTAAAAGTAGTAGATGCAACAGAACATGTTTCAAACATTTATGGGTAGTTGCGATGGTAGTGAGGTTGTGTTGTCTAACGCTTCTTCACTTGCAAAGTCACGGTTGGGATGCTACATGTAATGTTCCAAACCCCAGGAGCCACCCATGAATCACTGTTCCCACTGACAATCTACATTTTTTCTTATAGAGGTCTTTGCATTACCCTCCCTAACAGTTCATTTCTTTCCGGTTTTCTATGTCTAAAAGCGGTACATTGTTTTTCATGAAAATTTATTTTACAGTATAATATAATAGTATGAGTATAATAAAGTTTGAAACACAAAATCATGTAAAAACAATAAATTGAATAAATTAAAAAAACTATATATTTAAAAAATACACCTTATACTCAAAAAAAAATAAAAATAAAAAAAATAATTAAAAAAAAATACACCTTATACTCATACTATTATATATACTGTAAAATAAATGTTCTTGAAAACAATGTACTGCTTTTACACATAAAAATTCAATGTATTGCATTCAATACAGTTACTTTGTATTGAATGCAATACAAATGGGTTTTGAATTTCCCGCCCCGCCGGCAACGTACACACGCACCGACGTCACTGGAAACACCGTCACGGTGACTCATCGTGTGCAGAAGCAGGAAGAAGGAAGAAGACGGAGATCACAACGCTGGACGGGGCAAGACGCCGGCGGATCAGGTAAGGGATCTATTTACTATCCTTCTCATAGGTTTAAATACCCCGAGTGTGACTCAGGGTTACCACTTTTAGCAACTCTTTAGCGATCTAAGCGATCTGATGAGTCACACTCGGGGTTACCTCTAGGGAGGTTAAACAAAAAAAACAAAAAAACAATGGAGGAGGAAAGATTGACACTAAAAGCCCTGCTTATAA
Source organism: Pyxicephalus adspersus (assembly GCF_032062135.1). Taxonomy (NCBI): domain Eukaryota; kingdom Metazoa; phylum Chordata; class Amphibia; order Anura; family Pyxicephalidae; genus Pyxicephalus; species Pyxicephalus adspersus. The sequence goes on from NC_092858.1 coordinate 163,292,120, forward strand.
AACAGGAATCCAGACATTCCCTTAAACATTACCTTGTGAGAGGAGTCCTCAAGGTTCATGGATTTCAATGGCAGTAATTGATTTCTGATTCCCTATTTTATAAATAGAGCTCTAGGATTTGGTTTCAAAAGAAGGTCAATCCTTTCAAAAAAAGAGAAGCTGTGTGAAGTACCTGTTTGGTAGGGTTTCACATTTTAGCAAACAGATAAAACCTATATGAGTGGCTGCAGAGCTCTGTTGGTTGGGTAATTCTCATGATTGTGAATCTAGACCATGCCTCATCTGTGCCTAGTTTACTGCTGGTACGTCTGTCAAGGTTATTTTTTCACCAGGGGTAGATAACATATCTTTGGAAGACCTGGTGAAAGTGTTCATTACAATATTCTGTGAAACATTACCAATTTTGGTTCTAACCAATACAATGCTAAACAAAAGTGAGACTGATTTATTATAATATTCATAATTAATAAATTAGTGCCATAGCTGCTCCAACATAGCATTGCAACTGATTAAAACCTTCGCCTGATCACTTCTTCAATGTGCACTTTTCTAGAGTGAAAATCTGCTTAGTTTTCAGTGGCAAAACTCTTCTTGTAAATTGTTTTCTCAATGGGGCCCTGTGTCCTCCTGGAATCTACCTTCATCCCAATTCATCTTTGCCCTCGTTCTGCCTACATCACCCAATCTCGCACTGTGCTGGCGCGAGATCGGGTGATGTAGCCCACTCTCATACCCAATTACATTTATACTTTTTTAGCAATGACATTTGTTTAAAAGCTAGGCCTTCTGTGAACAGTAACTTTAGTAGTATCTTTAGGAAAGTGATGCAGCTACACTAAGCAGGGCGTGCTTCAAATGATAAGACCTTAGTATAGGCATACTTTATGTGACTGCCTACATTTTGCTGTGTTTTGGCCTCAGGCAGCTCCTTGTTTGTCCCATCCCTTTTCTATATAGATTTTGTTACTAGTTCTAAGGAAACCCAGATGAAATGTAAAAAGTTGATAGAAGTTGTCTGGGGCAATCAAAACTAACAGTGCCAAAAGACTTCTTTGTTTTTAATGAATCAGACCTCCTTTTTGCTCCTATACAGGCAGAGACACGGCTTATATACAAATCCTGACAGTTAGATGAATTGAGATTGGAGATTTTTGCCTCTGATCCCTAACTGAGCATCCAAGCAGGGAATCCAATTTCTTATTTTCTTGTAGAAATGTTTTTTCATGTTCATTAAACCAATGCAGATGTGACTTCTGATTACAGACTGTTCATTCCTGCATACCCAGTACAGTATTTGAGCATTCAAGAAAAAAATGTTCTAGCCTTCTGTTTAACGGCATTATGCAAATACAGAAGCTTGGCGCTGCAGTGTAAGACCAAGATACTGAACTTTTCAACAGCAGAGGCAGAAAGCCGTGCATACCACATTTAATGTAATAGGTAACAGGAAATTTAAAGGGTCCCTTAATTTTTTAAAATACATTTTAAGTATCTGATTTATATTATCATTTGTTGTGTATAAAACAAATCTATAGTTTTGAGTAATTTAGAATGTAACTCATGACACAGGATTTATGCTTTTTCCATAGAGACTGCACAGCCTTAGCTGCCTGCAGACTCTCTCCTATTGAAAATCTATATGGGGCCCTCAGCAGGGAAAGCAAGGAAATGGGATCACTGCTTTGTTCAAGAATTATATGATCACTACTTTAAAAACCATAAATATTGTAACACTCACTCCTATAGCAGCGGCTGTATTTTAGTGGGTCCCCTAGATGTTTCTAGAGGTTCCTTTAGTCCTGAGCAATTTGTGCTTCCCAGGTCATTTACCACTGACACCAATGATCTTTTTGCGCTCACAGGTCCCAGTCCTCATATTGAATAGTCGAATAGTAAGCTTCCATTTCCCAACAGACCTTTAAGTAAGTTTGTAAGCCCCTGGGCTGTTACAATTCCTTCTGCTTCCTCCTGGCTGACTGAAACCTTAGCCCCAACTGGGCCTGGCCTTAAGCCTTGGGCCATTAGGGCCCACAGGATCTTAGATACTTCCCCATGTGAGCCTCCTTTATCCGATATCCTGAGTATCTCCATATTTTTCCTCTTTCTCAGATCCACCTCAGTGGGTGAAGTGACTGGGTGCAGAATTAACATCCCTTATCCAGGATTACTTCTCTACTATAAACCTATAAATCATCTGGGCAACAAGAAGAGGTGATTAACCACCAAGCTAGGAAAGTCAGAACTTTGACCCATTATTTTCATGCTACCCATTCCAAAACTTCTAGTTCTACCTAGTAAATTTTCAAACTGGGTACCCCCCTACTTTATAGGTTATTATATTATTATTATTATTATTAAAGAGTGATCATATTTTTTTTACATTGGCGATCAGTGATGCGTCAATAAAACGCTGGGTTCCCAGCAAACAGGCTGAATGAAGCTGGCTGTAAGCCAATGCAGAAGAGGATTAGATGAAGGAGCAAGATGGAGACAGCGCTGAAGCATGAAAAGGGTATATTTTCATACAAAATAATTTTTACTAAGCAAATTTTTGCTTACTACAGAAAAAGGCAAACAAGTAAAACAAATATATACAAAAAATTAGGTCCACTATAAAAGTACCACCATGTGATGAGTAGGATGCCATGCATTCAATTTTCTCCTTTCATCCATATATTTTATGTATATCTGTAATCTTATTTCAAACTACAATATACAACTACAATATACAACTACAATATAAGAAATCATGACATCTCCAGAAATTAATGTAATAATTGTTGGCTCAGTACAAGCATTATTGTTTATTTAGTTTATTTTCAATAAATATGGTTTGGATTTTTTTTTACATGAGCCTTGTTATGAAGGAAATATGTTGGTTGACATTGTGTTCTCTTTCTGAAAATGTTAGATGTCTGTTCCTGTTTATGATCCTACACGTATACTGCATTTTAGATCACCGCAACAAACTGCAAGCCAGTTGAAGCCAGAGACAGCTAGGCAACCAACACTTCCAGACCAAAGAACTTTCATATCACAGGAGCTTGTTAAAATAATATCATATTATCTGAAGATGTAATCTATGAAAATGCACTACCATTTACTAAAGCAAAATTTCTTACTTCTTTTTTACTGTTTTTGTAGTACGAAATGATTTGCAGTTCCTCCATTTTCTCTTTGTGTAAAGTTCTTATAGGGAAAACTTCTGGTAGTTTCCTTGACATAGGCACACCTCTCAATACCACATCCACCAAGAGCCCCCTACTACACCCAACAGGCTCCTAAGAGTCAAGACCTCTTACTGTGGCTCTTTCTTGCTTCTCCCCGTCTAGTTTTTTGCAGGCAGCCTATATTATATAGCTATGCCCATTTAAATAAAAGTTTTAGCTTTAAAAACAAGAAACACAACGCAATGTGCATATATTGCAGAGATGTAATAAATATATTATTTTATACTTTTTTTATTTTGCCCTGATATACACTTTAAAGAATCCGCAGGTAGCTGAAAGAAGCGGCATGAATAGACTATTCAGAAAACAGAGGCTCGGCGGTTGTACAGCCATGTATAGGCTGTGATTGCCAGCAGTATTGTACCCTGGCACGGAATAGAGATTATATTAAAAGCGATCAGGTTCCAAAGAGAATCTTTCATGAACATTGTGCATAATGGCAATTTCATTTAAAAATAGCCTCAGGTAGTCCAGGCTTTTACCTTTTTATGAAGTTGTATATATTAGCATAACATTCTATATTCTCCCTATTTAATTAGTCTTTAATGCTTGAACCTCTGGCGATGGCACCTTTATGTCTATTCTTTACACATTTACAACTATCACATAACATAAAGATAGACTCTTATCAGTGTTTCTTGGTCTATTATTTTTGTTTATGAATCATAAAGAGAACTTACAAAAGTGGAACTGGTGCTTATAAATAATATTAGGTTCATCACTGGACAAATTCAGTTTTGCAACCACCTCTAATTTTCTAAAACTGAAGTTTTATCTGTTTGCCTGGTTGCTTCTTCAACCCCTTTCCTAATCAGAAAACTAATGAAATGCTTAAATAATACATTTACATTTATATTACATACCTTAGTTGCATCATCATTGTGTGTTTGTGCTTTTCCATGCAACAAAAAAAAAAAACAATGAAGGAAAACCAATGTAGGCTGATGGAAGTTTTCCATCTACTTCTCAAGACTGACATGCTATCTGCCCTGCAGTCTTCTTTTGTTGCACCTGGAAAAACGTAAGACACACAATACCATGTTGTGCCACCTCACATGAGGCAGGTGCTTAGAATCGTGGAACGTGTTGGCTTATATTTTTATAAACACTATTTATAACCATTTGGAAAGTAAGAACATCACTAATCCAAGGGAATTTTAAAATGCAAAGACTTGATAAAAATGTCAGGATAGCAATCACAAAATACATATAGGGTGTCTAAAGAGTATGGTGCCTTTAAAAGAAGATTTTTCCAGAATTAGGAGCCTGCATTTTGAGACGGCATTTACAATCATTGTGATAAATTCACTCTGAGAATTATGTTTAGTACAAGTATAAATACATTTGCGATGAGAGGTTTTGATGATCATAATTATGACTTTTCAGACTGCACTGTGTGTCGATGGAAGAATTAATCCTGACGTGTACAGAAAGTGCTAATTAGAGCTGAATATCACATTTGTGAATTTCACACCTCTGCAATTTTTAAAAACATGTTGATAAATACGGAGGTGCACAAAAAACACTTGCTGACACTAAATATTTCATTTTGATTAGCATTAACATTTTTCATAAGGAGATAAATGCCGGAAAGCAGTCTATTGACCAATCACAGAATGATTGTGTTTTGTGAACTCCAAGTAAAGGAGGAGGCATAAAACAACAAGGGATGAAAATTGTGCATTGCTGAATGACAACCACAGCCTTCATATTTGATGCACCCAAAGAAGTTGGCATTAAGTTGGAAGTTGGCATGAAGATCTTGACATTTACTGGTAAAGTCATGCTTGGTCATGCTCCTCCCACATTATCATGTTGAGGATACCCAACCCACCAATAGCTATGCTCAGAAGGTAAAGGAGGTAGAACCAAGGTTTAATTTTTTAGGAAAAGTCAAGATAACACAGGGACACAATCAGACATTTCTGCGTCCCATTATAGTTAAACTTTTTAGACTCTATTCTATGTTCCTCTATTCTTAAGAGTTTCAGCATTGCAAAAGTCAAGTTCTTTTGATTGGGCCTGGTACAGAAGAACCCCCTGTTCCCTCTAACGTAAGCCATGAGATAGCACCCAATATCTTTGGATCTGCTTGTCATTTCAACATGCAGATTTTACTCAAGGGGTTCTATTTATAAAACTAACATTCCATATAAACCTGGTGTGAATCTTCCAGGTCCATATGTTTCAATGGCAGTAATTGATTCCTACCAGAGAATGTTTGAAGGTTTGGACAGATTCACAGTCATTTAGGTTGAAAAAGACATAAGTCCATTAGGTTCAACCACTAAGGAAATAAACAAATCCCCGATAAAACCCTAGACACAGGGTTCAATTTGCTTCAACAGGGGAAAGAAATTCCTTTCTGATCCCATGAAATCAAATTTTCCCTGGATTCCCTGTTTTGTAAATAGAGCCCAAGGTTACTCAGCTCATGCATAGTCACAGTATGCATTCCCTCTGTTTGTGAAGAGCTTACTTTAAATCAAAGTATATCGAAACCCAAGTATGCAAAATATTACCATAATACAGTGTGCCAATCCTTAGATGTAGTATTTGTATTACAGCTAGTCCCCGGGTTACAAGTGAGATACATATGAGATAGGGACTGTAGGTTTGTTCTTAAGTTGAAATTGTATGTAAGTTGGAACAGCTACATTATTTTATTAAATGCAATTAGGACAGATGTTTGTATTAACTTATTATTAGGTAGCGTGTTGTCAGGTACTGTATAAAATCCTCACTGTGAGTTAATTACAAACAAAGCGAAAAAAAAGGAAACTTTATGGAGCCTAGACATTCATTAACTTCTGGAGCAAGCTGTGCTTTAATATGCAAAAAGAAACAGCTGCAGAGTTTGTCTTGGTCATTAAACAGTTACAAGAGGTTAAAGAAGAAGAGAACTAGTAGGGAAGCCCCCGTTCGTATCTAGGAGTCGTCCGTATGTCGGATTTCATTAACTCGGGGACTACCTGTAGTTGTTTTTCAAGCCTTTTTCCTTGATTTTTACTTGCCTCTGCCAGTAACACACCTCCTGTCCAACAACATTCACTCTGCACTGTATCTATGGAGAAGTGTTCTCACCCTAGGATGGGAAATGTGGCAGGTTTACAGAACACCACCATTTGCAGGTTGTATATCAAAGTGGGAAGTATACTATAGTTAATAAAAGGTAAATTAGCATGGCTGTTAACATTACTTTGAATCTCTGTTCAGCAGTCGGAATCCATCAACGGTTGGGAGCTCCCAAGATGTTTGCTAAGATAAACTGGTTTGCATTTATCAAACACAAATAGCAAATACTCCCAATTTTAAAGTCAATAGACCAAAAGGGAGGAAATATGAAAAATCAGTTGTAACATCATTACGGCCTGGCCAACAAAGATGGCCAACGATCTTGAATCCGGAAAAGGATCAGATGGGATCAGAAGCCACAGAGAGTATACAGCAGACATCAGTGCTTGCTCCTGTGTGTTGGCCACATCCCTTCCATTTTGTTAATCATGGCATGCCCTTGACACCACTTTCCAGAAACAAACATGAAAATCCTTAACTTTTATCACTTCTTAGAAGAGATTTACAGTTCATCAAGTATTTCCTAAATGCTAATTTGCTCTTCATAACTCGTTTTAAATATTTATGAATGCTGCTTGATCTGCATCTATCACCCGCTTTACATATCGGCCCGCTGTCATCCAAAATCTATACAGATCTAACAGAGAACGCTCTCGGAATAAATCTCTGTAAGTCAACAAATGCATCACACTGCTAATTCCACTTATTGACTGGAGCAATAGGCAGCACTAAGTTAACATCAGATCTGTGAGTACAAAGAAGCCATGAAGACTTGTAACAGTCATCAAGTAATGTCAGTGATATAGAACAGGCACCTAGGGAGTCAGGAAGATGTAAATCTGCCTTTTAAACTTAAAAACCACTTTATAAAAAACATTATAAGCGGTATAAAACCTTGATCATGTCAGATGGCGTTTGTCATTATGGGCCACTATGCAAAGTATATTAGCACATTATGACACAGTCACTTCCGAAGATACTGATCTCCAGGGGATCCTCATTCCCCATCCCCATCACCGCCATGTCTTCTCCTAATCTCTAAATCTTTGCCAATTTGGCAACAACTGTTATTTAACTCTGAAGCATGCCAGCTAGTGCTACATTTTTGTAACACACGTCTTCTTTATATATAATATAATACCAGGACTATACACAGTGCTCCATACTTGTGAGTCAGTGTGCAATTAAAAAATTGCCAGCAAAAAGATGTAATAATAAACAGCAGAGGCTTATAAAACCACATTGAGCAAATCTCTTACTTGTTGGCAAATTTTTACTTTTCAAGTTTAATTCTGCCCTAAGAGAAACTTTAGTTAAGAAAAGAAATTCCTTGCATGGTGTGAACTTTACACATTGCAAATCCTGTTACAGATCCGTACCTCCTTGTAGATATATTCAGGCAATTTAATGTTAGGTCAAGTTTAGGGATGCAAGTATGGAATTCCCAGTGTAGAGATGGACATACTCGCATATTCATTCCTTTAAGGATAACTGTACATTCACAATAAAGTCCAATTTTCTACCCCCCCTCCCAATCTCTAAGAGAAGAAATGTAAATGTCACCCTATCTGGGATGTGCCATTAGAATAGTGTTTCTCAACCAGGGTTCCTCCAAATGTTGCTAAGGGTTTCTAGAGCAATAAGCAGTTTGTGCTTCCTAGTTCAGTTTTAATGATCTTTTTGGCTATCTGTAAGGCAATCTTCCCAGTGACATGCAATATAAGAAGTGTTCTTCCCAATGACCACCTTACTAATATTCTGTGAGCTGTCGATATAGTAATTATAGCAGTGCTTCCCTGAAGACCTAAAAGTTATTTAGTTACCTAAAGGTTTCCCCCATGTTGAAGGTGTTGAAAAAGGCAGCATTGGATAAATATAATTACAAGTGTCTTATTATTTAGTATGGTAGTAAAATAAAAGGCTTAGTTTAAATGCAAGCTTTGCAGTCCGTGTTTTCTTGTGAAGGTAGCATGGAGAAGGGGACAAACTAATGAATTGATCAGTCATGGCTGTTCTTTATCACTTACCACTTATTTGTCTGGTGGTGTTTGACGAAAAGAGTTGTGTTGGGTCTAGGTCTGTGTTGGACTGTATTCAATGCACCATCACCTTGTTCAATAATTGATGTGAATTACAATCAATTTCACATTAAATGTTTTTAAAATGTTGATCATGATGATCAACATCATGATCATTATCCACACAAAAAACAGTTTCTTAACGATATAAAACCAATTAAAAATATAATCCTAAGAAACTCTTTGCATGCTTTATTTTCAATCAACTTTTTGCCAAAATAATAATGGAATATGCAACAAAAAATTATCAATTTTAATAAAGATTAACTCAATATTTTTATATAATATAATAATTAAATTAAGCCTTTCTTTAAGCAATATTCCTCCAGAGCAGTATTTTTCATTTTGCTGTAGAGGAATCCACACACATTTCCTGTTCTATGGGAACCTTGCTAAGAACAATTTATTTGGGGTCAGAAAGAAATGTGCCCCCTACATTGGTGATTATTGTAAAGAATGCTCCCAATTACAACAGTGGTTTTAATACCATCCTTACAGTCCAATAAAACATAATTTGTGTCCCTGAAACTATGCAAACTCCAACAAATAGAGGTAAATCTGCAACACCTTAATTAACCCCTAGCAACCTCTGAAGAAACCCGAAGGTTCCATGGAACCCTGTTTGGGATTGGTTGCTTCAGAGTTTGCAAGGGTTTGAGGTTTGTGGCTGATTCTCCAAGGTATCTGCACAGTTCAGGGCCAGGCCAAAAAAAAACAGATTATGACACTAAAAATATTTTTAGCTGGGGTATCTGAGACTTGAAAATTAATTTTAAAGTTTCTATTGGGTTAGAACAGCAATTACATTTGATCATTATAACATAGGGCAGTGGTCCCCAACCTTTTGGAGTTTGCGGACCACTAAATGCATGGACTTCAGCCTGCACATGCATGGGGAGCCGTGTGTCACTCAAAGGGGAAGAAAATTCCAGAGTGACGTCATGATGCCAGAACCCGCCCATTCTCCCATCACATTTCTGAGCCTACGATGGGAGAGTGGACGGGTTGTGTTCAGGAATACAACTGGCCCACCGCCCTGAGCCTGCAATGTCTCCAGGAGATGTGGTCCGCGGCTCCCCCAGGAAAGGTCCTTCTCATGACCCCGCTGTGGGGTGCACTGGCCAGAACAACGGCCCACCTTTTTGACCTGTCACTAGTGGGCCACGAGCCAGGGGTTGAGGACCCCTGACACAGGGGAACAATATCAACAGCCTATATAACATTAGTGTGGTGGTCAACAGGAATCCTTGTTGAGAAACACTGGGTTAGAAAAACTAATTGAATTGATAAAAACTGTGGCTAGATTTAGACAGTTGTCCCATGGCTTCACCTCTTCTTCCGGTGCCAACTATAAAATACAGTATTTTGTATTTAATGATATATAGAATAAAGCTACCTAGTGTGGGAACGTATGGTTGTCTGCTATATATAAAATATGAAAAAAAGGATGTAGCCATGCATACAGGCCTCTTTCAATTAAACCTTTTCAATTTAAACTTTGTACATATTGATACGGTACTGTTCAGTTTGGTTGCACAGCTGGGCAATACTGTTATGTAATGATTTCCAGGATTGCGGCAATGAAGGCGTTATCCTTAATCCCAACAACAGAGCTAAATAGGTCAGAATAAGCTGGAGGGTCACAGTTCGAAACCCGGAGAGTAAAACTAATCACAGGCTGTACAGGATGCTCCAAGTCTTACAATCTTTGGTCTGGTTAGTTAAATCAAGCAATTCTGAGAAAAGGAGCTTATTGTCGACTGTTTAGAATACATGCCACGGGGGGAAAAAAAAACCTAAGCTGTATTACTTACCAGGATATACACAGACGTCTGTAATGAAAAACCAAAAGAGACCTTGTACCCGCCGAATAAATGAAACATGTTAATTGGGAAAGAGGACATATGGGGCAGCTTAGCGTTTTCAGTGTTTGCTGATGAGGCGAATGATCAAGGAAGCTATTAAATTAGGAGACGCACTTTTTTTTTCTATGTGCAAATTTACAGATTTAAGAACATTTGATTACAAGGATGAGGTACATCAAGGACATCGTCGTCTGCTTGCTAACCGAAGCGTAATTGTTTACTCCTAAGCATTATTGCTCCTTCTCAAATGACCTCAAATAATTGCACCAATTTAAACAGATGTTCCAAAAGACCTATTACATTAGCACAGCCTTGACGAATGATGGAATTGTTTTATTATTAGCATGTGGAGAATATTTTCATATGATTAAGTGTCAAAGTGCTTTTTGTAATTGTAACATGTGCATTGCTTGTACGTAAGGTTTGTGGCTCCCAGATTTAACAGTTGACATACATAGATATGAACTAATATACCTGTCAAAGAATTTGTAATTCTGTTTATCAGATCATGAGATTCAAATACTAGTACTGGAGACTGGTAAATGGAATATACATGACTAGTCTAGCTTTAAAGTTTCCAATAACACCAATGTGATGAACGAGATTCATTGTATATTGAGATGCTTAGAGGTAGAATGGCAAGATGAATTCTTTGCCGACTTGACCATGAGGCAAAGTGAGTCTTCTGCCTCTGGCAACCTACTTGTAATACATCAAAGGTGCTGAAACCATTTTGTGACCATCGATTGCCTGGCTCCACTGTTCTCTGTTGGGCAACTGTGAAATAGTAGAGGAGGAGGAGGCACCATCCTTACAACTACCTACTGTTTGGCTCAGTTGGGCAGTGAAGTGGTTGAGGCCGATGTCATGTGGACCAGCCTGTGCTCAAGTGAAATGAACATGGACATACAGAGGAGAAGTAACACTTGGTGACAAATTCTGCTAACTTGAAGAACAATTATTTCTGGTTGTGGATCTCATTACATCATGAGATTATGTAAATGATGCCTTCGCAAAATCCAGCGGGAGTAAACCCTACTATTCACCTATCTTCTTCCCATTGCCATCATTGTCTTGCTCCCCAATCTTGATGGGCCAGGCTGGGATGCTGTAACTAGTTTATTAATTCCCAGCATGAGAAGGGGAAGCTGGGACTTCCAGAAACCAACACTGAGGTGTGCATGTTTTTGACTTTTCCATGGAGCGATCAGGCAGGTAAGAATGAAAAGACATTCAGCCTGATTTTTTAAAGGTCTCCAAGACTGGAGAAGATAGACTTCATGGGTGAACCCTCGCAATCTAGCAAACTGCCAGATTTTTTAAAATCATTTGGCAAATGTTTTCATTCTTGGTCTGGATCCATTCTAGGTTTAAACCCTTCATCTATGATAGTCTATCATCTCCAGTTTTTGAAAGCTTTGATAAAACAGGCCCATTGCCTGTTCCTTTCTGCAACAATGCCCTGTCTGATCCAACTTTTTTTAAAAGTGGAACTTTAACAATGTACCCTCGGGTCTTGGACAATCAACATTCAACTTGACACATTCCATTGAAATTGGATTAAAAACATCATGTTACTTGCACTAATTAGAATTGAAAAAAATGGCCCGAATTAAACATTGCATGTTGACTCCAGCTGGATGAGACTCCATCTAGATATTCCTGATCTAGATATTCCTGATATGTCCTGAATAAATGAGAACCTTTGTAAACGCAAGATGGGTTTAACAGAATTACAAATCCTTTGACAGGTAATAGAGTTGACATAATGTGCAGTCATTACAACTGTATATTCATTTGTTTGCCTGCATTTCAGATTTAATCATTCACAGGCACAATTTGCTACTTGGGAAATCTGAAATCCAATAAAGAAATGTAATAGCCGACAAAATTAGTGCCGAATATGCAGACAATCACTGTATGAATTAGAAAATACACCAAATTTCAGAATAAATTTGTAAAATCATGTATGACAGTAAAGACTCATGCATGCATGCAAGCAAGGTATGTATATATATATATATGTTACTGCCATCTTCCTATATATATACAATGAAGACAAAGGAAGTTTAATTCTGAGAATCCATAGACTCCTGCATAGAGTAGTACTAATATGTCTCTCCCAGCAGTCAGCAGGCTTGGCTTTGAAGGTAATTCTTTAATCCAGTGATTATACATATGCATAAGGACTACTGACAGCCATTAGATCTTTTGCATCCTTGATGTGCATTGATATATGCATTTCTGCTGATTCCACACAGACTTTGCTGTGATCTTTTCAGTTTTAGCTGTACAATAAAATGATGGTACGAGTAAGCGATTGCACTTTTTATTCCTATGTAATGAATGACAAATGTTTACCAACCAGTTGTTATTAATAACTCTAGATGTATACACACACTGATTTAAACACTCAAACACAAACACTTATGGGGCTATCTCTAAAGAATTTGCAATCACATTTTCCAGATTTTCAAAGGAACACTCTGTTTATTTACAATGCCAATCAGTGATTGATCACTCTACTATAATTGATCTAAATTGACAATCAGAAGCTCCAAGTACTTTTTTAGGCATAATCCTTTAATCTCTATTTAACTGTATTCAAAATTTCACAAGAAAACGTGAAATCCCCAGGATATCAGCAGAATGATAATGTCACTATCACCTAAATATATAGGTAAGGTAAGTATATTCAATATTTTTTCATGCAATGTCTATATTAAAACGCCTTTTTATTTTGGATCAAGTGGCGAAAAGATCAGTACCCCTGTATGAAGTATGACAATGGTGACACTGTGGTTCAGAGGGTAGCACTCTGGCCTTTGCAGTGCTTGGTCCCAGGTTTGAATCTCAGCCAGTGCACTATCTGCATGAAATTTGCATGTTATCTTCAAGTTTGTGTGGGTTTCCTCTTGGTACTCCAATTTCCTCCCACATTACCAAAACATGCAGTTATGTTAATTGGCTTCCCCCCCTAACAATGACCTCAGACTGTGACATATTACTATAGTAGGGCCATTAGATTGTTGGACAGCTAGTGACGTCACTATGGACTTTGTACAGCGCTGCATAATATGTTGGTGCTATATAAATACTGTGAAAGACCAGTGTTTGACCTTTATAACATAGGTGAATCCTTGACAAAACTTTTGGATCTTTAGGAAATCCCTGCTATAATTACTTTATCCACAGCTCATATACTACATTAGCATGGTCATCAGTTGAAAAAATCAAGCTTTTATTGCTGGCCAGTGCGAAGAATGTCACCCTTACAGATAGCCAAATAGATCCTTGATGTCACTTGAATTGCCTTGAAAGGCAAAATTTGCTCAAGAAGCCTTGAGCAATCTCTGGAGGGTCTTTTTTCTTTGTCAGCAACTTTTTTTTGTTTTCACCTAAAAGTTGTAATTCTTTTATATTTATTAATTCTGGTAGTGATGGATGAACACAAGTCATAAACTTCTCTTTCTCTATATAAAATAATGACTCATTGATTGAAAATCATTTGAAGAAAGGATGTTCCATCAACACATTTTCTTTAGTCTGAAAAAATTTTTGTGTCTAAGAATTGTTGTTTCCAGATTTTATTTTTTGGGCATGGCCTGATTATTAAGATGAACACTTTACCTTATTACATAAGGTTAGCAAATGCTAAATGTGCAAAGTGGTAATTCTCTGCATCTTTTAGAAAATTGTCCCTAAAGACGTGTTAATCTCTACAATTGATTAAAGCTTGCAACCATCGATGGCTATTCATAAAGGTGCCATGCTCATTTATCTATTACCTAGAAATGGCCAAAAATCAGTAAGCTGAAAACTATTCTACTCAATCAGCAATAACAATATGATTTAGTGTATGGTAAATATTTGTCTCTAGTGACAAGTATATTAAATCAGGAAATTCCTATTACCCCGCCTATACCCCTCTACCAATAATCAGAGATGAGCAAACTTGCAAAGGGTTTCATCAGTTGTAGCTAAATATTTTTTTATAAAAAAGTGAAACTCCAAAATTTAGAATTTCTAAACCACAAGTTCAACTGAAGTTCATGAAAATCCAAACCAGGTACCAAGAACTGTGTATCACAGAGCAGCAAATTAAACTGAATTGTGCAGAATTAGGATGGAGACAAAAAGCCACTTTGATATTCTATCAGGAATACTGATATAGAAAGTTGGTATTTAGTGGCATTGACAGTAAAGCTCAAGGTGTTCATGGAACAGCATGAGTAGATATAAAAAAGAATCAGATTCAAAGCAGATTTTCGACTCTTTGAAAGCATTTTGAAAACCCAAATCACCTAAAATAGCACTAGCATGTATTGGAAAATGTTCTTCCGAAGGACAGCAGATAACCCATGGTCCTTTGTGGCATGGCAAAAGAACTGCAACTGCTTACTAGAGCATTCATTATTGCATCTCCTCTTTTTTACTGCTCTTGGGCACAAAGGAATTAGAACTGAGCATCCAAAGCAGGTAACTATGCCACCAGTCTAAATCTGGGCATATTAATCCAGTGCTGTTCACATTAGTTTTGTGTAAGGAGAAGCATGATATAGTTAAGACATAACTGCCAACTCTTTCTAATTTGGAGGAACTGGTTCTCCTTTAGAACAGACAATTGCTGAGCATTAAAAGAAATTACACCTGGCTAAAGTTATAAAACTATATATGCCAGTGTGATGTTGAATGTATAAGGCATCTAGGTAAATCTGATGTAAAGCAGTATATCTGCTAAACCTGGCTAAAGTTATAAAACTATACCTTTATAGTTATAGAACTATATAAAACTATAACACCTGGCTAAAGTTATAAAACTATATATGCCGGTCTGATGTTGAATGTATAAGGCATCTAAGTAAATCTGATGTAAAGCAGTATATCTGACATTCTCTGAAGGGGAGTCTTCCAGGTCCAGGTCTTTTCAATAGAAGTGATTGATTATCCACCATATTTAGTAAAGCCCGGATTTACTACTTTATAAGTGTACCCCTTATACAATTATTGGCACATTAAATACATATATTTGTTTATTTTGCCACTATTTTAACATTACACATACTGTATGGCCATTGCAATGCCTTGCACTATTGCTAATATTAGTTGGCACTCTGGGAATAATATTCTAATTTATTTATCTTTGTGTTTTTTCCCATCACTCTTCAGCTAATAAACTGGATTAGGCACCCATAGTGACTGACTAACACTTTAATGACTCAATAAGCTAATGAATAATTAGATTTCTCCTTATATCCATCATTCTATAAGGAAACAGGTCAGGATATCAAACACATAGGCTGCCATTGCTGACCTGTCCTGGCTGCCCTGTTGCTCCTAGTGTTGCTAGGACTGTGGTTGCAGATAATAAAACAGGGGTACAGACTGATTATTGTACTCCCAGGTAATTTGCTATTCCGCCTTGATGTGTAAAATGAAATTAACAGAACAGCAGGTTGCAGAAAAGCATCCCACATTAATCTCTGATTTATCCCCCACACTAAGTATATCTAGTCATTTTTTCTTTTGTACCTTTGATTCAGAGATGATAGAGATGATGTTTTTTTTTTGTCTTCAAAGAGATTTAACATCTCTAACTGTCCTAGTGCCCAAAACATTTCTGTTGTCCCCAAAACATGAAAAAAAGGGAAAATATTTAAAAGGGCATTTGTTGACATGTCAGCAATATAAGAAGGGATTTGGAGAGATTTCCATTTACTGCTGTCTACAGTGCATGGAAACAAGGGAACTCTCCTCAAAGGGTCTTGGACCCTGGCAGGGCATTTTCCCATTCCACATGCTATGTTTGTTCATCGAGTTTATGAATTGCTAGATTGTGAAAACTCTTACTTCCTTTTTTGTGTTCCAGTTATTATTCTGTTCTGTTATAAGGTGAAGGATTTATCTCTGATTAACAATTACAGAGTCTGTTTTTGGCCTGGTTGAGGAAAATTGACAAACACAAAATATTCTACAAAGTCTGTAGCCCACTACAAACCATTTTAGTTGAAAAACCATAATTTGGTTACTGAAAAAAGCTATTAAAAATCTTCCACTTGTACCAGTTGGCTTCTATTATTTGCTGACTGTTATATCTTCGTCACCAAAGCAGAAGCATAGCTAGAATTCACACAGCCTTCTTGGAGTAAGTGATGTCTGCTCAACAGCCCGTCACCAAGGCACACTTACCTGTTTGTAGTGCCATTGATGACAGTAGTTTGTCACATTTAGGTTCAAATGGACTTTTACTTTTAATGGCTCATCTAAGTAACTTTTTTAAGTTCTGTTGACTAAGACAAGCAGCAAAATGTCTTTAGTTTTACAGAATAAGTCCAGTTGAATGTGATCACAGCATGACAATCTTGCTAGGTCAGCACCATATGTCCATCTTGACTCCATACCACCCTATCCCATATGAAAGTTTGCAATGTGCATTGTAGGGGGGTTCTGCAGTCTGCACAGCACCATTGGATTCTCTGCACCACCCACAGAACCATTCTGCATGCCCTGAATATAAATACCTAGTATTTATATCCAGGGCATGAATATGGATGCCTGGATACCTGGATATGCAAATACCTAGTTTTTAGAATGTATAGGGGGGGGGGGTATAAAAATGAATTAAAGGATGACAAGGTAAATATTACACCTCATGCTGTGTGCTACTAAGGTTTGGTATCACTTAACTTACTTAATACAAGGTTGCTTTAAGTGGAAAATGGAAATATCTTTTTTCATTTTGAGTTTAACATTTATTTTTATAGCCTTTTCAAATGCGCTTTAAAAATTTTTTTGCAGCGGTCTTAATGGCACTGGAATGATGGAAACACACATTTGTAATCATCTGCAATAATATCTGCCAATTTTAAACATGGTGAGATGCTGCCTTCAGGATTGCTGTAATTACATGCAGCAATATCACATAAATCTCCTTCTCCTGCCAGGGAAAAATGTACGGCTGGGAGCCAATCTTATACCTGCGACGACACAAAATTCATTTCAGAGAAATAAAGAAGGGGTTTAAGATGAACCCACTGAACATGCTACTCCATGTCCTGGGGGTCAATTACAAGTAACCAGCAAGTTTTTCAACCCATTTGACTCCATATTCAAATTACGTAACACTTCTAAGCGAACTAATCCTATAATAAATAAAAAATTAAATAATTCCTTCACACACCAAGAAATTGTTATATGATATTTATCTATGCCCAACAATCCTCACTGCCTGTCCTTTCCACCGCCCTAGACCACATGGAATAAATAATTAGATTTCAAATATTTAAATACATATGCATTTAAACATTTTCCAGCAGTATCCTGGCCAGTCACATGACATCCCAGGTACTTTATATTCCCATTTAACGGTAGCAGTGCAATATAATTAATGCTGCTTAGACATAATGAGACCAAAGCCATTTTCTGCAGTTCTTTACTATGAGACCAAGCTGAAATGGTTTATACCCACTGTGGGTGTGTTCATGACAGCATGGACCTGATTTAGCTCTCCAAGGCTGGAGAAGATAGACTATTGTGAGAGAACCTGGGTGATCTAGCACATCTGGAATGGATCTGGTCCAAATCTGGCCCAATATTGATGATTATTGATTATTAAGAAATCTATTCCAGGTTTAATAGTTTATCATGATAGTCTATCTTTCTAGTCTTGGAGAGCTTCATAAATGAGGCCCCACACGTTCACAGGAAGGAATTTGAACCTGGAAGAGCCCCGGATAGAGCAGTGAGTCTGCAGGGGACAGCAGACAGGTTGAGACATCAAAAGCTGAATTTTTTTTCCAAATGCCTTTGATTACTTTTTTCTAAAAAAAAAAAAAATGCAATTGCAAACAAAATTAGGAGCACCCTGAGGACATGATCAGACCAGTAGTAAATACCTGCAGTGTTTGCTTCTCTTGGGTGCCTAGCAGTTGACAGTAGGTGCCCAGAAACGGTAACGGGTTGTAATCACTAGGCTTCTGCAAATGCTTTTGCAGACGTTTGCAAGCAGCTGCAAATTTTAGCAGAGCGGTGCATTTTCTTTTTACTTTTTGCCTAAGCAGTGCAAACTGGTTCCAATAAAAGGTCTACAGAGTTGGCAGGGAAAGCAAACCCCCCTGGATATTGCATGTGGCATCTATGATGGCAATACTGCAGACCCAAAAAAAAGAAAAATACTGATATATTTGTTGCAAGGTTACCTTTTTGGCGTGCAAATTTAGGCCTACTTTATACATGCATTTAAAAAAGTTGACCCTAAAATATAACATATTCCTTTTTATTATAGAAGATGGAATGGCAGAAATGTATATATACATAGAGGGCAGAGGAATGACTATTACCCTTCATGTTTTTGTTCTGAAATTCTCTCACACTTTGTATTCACTGGCCGGTTCTCCTCGCTGACACAAGAACCTCAGTGTGGGAAAGCAGTCTGTCTATGAACTGAATGTGGTTACCAAGGAACAGATCCTTTCTTATAAAATACAGAGGGTTTGCACTCAGAGAACTGATATCCATACATCAAATCTACACCAGGTTACACCAGGATAAAAACAAGCCACTCGCTCTATTAGATGTGGGTCTGAGTACCTGTTATTATTCTACAATTAGACATGAGACCTAGCAAAAGTTTTATTTCCTGATTTGTATTATCTAAATTGTTAAATTATTTTATGTATCACAATTTCTTCAGCTGTGGTATTTCACCGATAGGCCTGTAGAAAGAAATAGGGACTCCAATTGGTAAATTAGAGTAATTGAAATATTTATTGTATATTTTGCTCTTTCTGTTGAAAATTCTGTACTAGTGGAGCTATGAGGATGAAGCCAGGGCAATTCTCTTTAGTTCATTTATTGAGAACCCTGGGTGAGGATAAAACCCGCCAGGGGATGTGTTCTTGACCCCATAGGCTCACAGACAGTGAATTGAAAGATGCTGGAACATACTAGGAGCCCTGGATGGAGCATTGAGTCTGCAGAGGAGTAGAGGCAGACAGACAATGGAAAGCTATTGGGATTCTAAAATTTTTATTTTTTGCTGTGTTGCTCCAATATTGCTTCAAAACTAAGGTTTAAGTATAGATAGACTTAACTATGCACACACATCAGATAATAGTTGCCCAAGATGAACAGCCATGTTCGTTTCGGGTAAACATTGACATGGTTACAGTGGTTTCCCAAGGTTGTCCAACAATTCTCTATGGAATGATGATTGACCAATTGGGAATGGCCATTGTGCATTCCTGTGGAGGAGAGCACAGCTGAGTGCATCCTTCTCATCTTCTCCCCTCTACTGAACAGAATGGCACTGTGTGTACAGCGGTTGTTTCCAGTGACAATCATGACATCAGATGCCAGTAGAAGGCTTAATACTTGGTAGTTACTTATCACAATGGCGACTTCTTTGAATAACAAATGTCTTCTGCTACAGCGAGGCTGCACAAATATGTAAAATTACTCGAAAATGGGGATATGGAACAGGACACAGGTACAATTGTAGAAAACATATCAAAGATAACTGAAAGAGGCTTGTACTTTGCCATGTTGGGTAATTGTAAATCCATGTAGAACAGCAAAATCTGGCTTTTTATTATGTTCATTTCATATGAGGTTAAGGTCTCCCGGGAGGTTAGGACTCCAGTTCCTTCATATCAAACCACATAGATACTAAAAATCATTTTCCAAACTGATGCCACAAGATACAAAGCACATCATTGTATAAAACGTCTTTTAAGGACCCGTAGTTCCTGTTACAGGAAACACCAGCATTTATTATTATGGAGTGATGTCTACTTATTTTTGGTCATATAGTGTAAATCAGGGGTGCCCAACAGGTGCCAGTAGATCGCAAAGGAAAAGCGAGTAAAACCCGGAGCCCAGGAGTTAAGTTCAAATTTTTATTGTAGGTAGATCATTTTGACTTGGTAATTTTTAAAGAAGCTTGCAAGCCAAAAAAGTGTGGGCAGCCCTGGTGTAAATCAAGCATCGTAGAGAATTAACCTTTAAGACCTATTGACAGTAAAGACGAAGCCATATGCCCGGTATTTCTACTTTTGAGACCACATTCTCCTAAGCAATCCTTTTGCTGAACTGATAAGTGACTATAATTGTAATTTCCATGTAAACCATTGAATCTCCCAATACTGGAGAATCCTTCTCTCTATGACACTGATCCTTGGTGAACATCATTTCCATAGCTCAAATCAATGAGGAATTCAGAGATTACTGGCATTACAAGGAGACCTTCTGTGACAGATTAATTGCTGGTAACCCAATTTCTTGTAATCTACAGCAAAGCCACACAAGGCTCATAAAAACTGCTTTAAATGTCAATTGCTAAAGGCAAGCAGCTAGTGAAAAGAAAGCGAATTTAAAAGAGACACTTTTATGTATTCAAAAATTCATTCAGTTTTCAGGAATTATTAAAGTGTCATTTTGCAAATGATAGTGGCGATCAGTTTCAGCAGAATGGGGTATTGTGTTTTATGGAAACATGTGTTGATATGTTTCCAGCACCTTGTATGTTTTTATAAAAATGATTGTCATTAATTTAGCATTCAGGAGATTTTGCAGTTCATTGTAAATCAACGAAACATTTGTGGATTCTGCTATTTAAGCCAATTGATTTATTTAGTGTATGAGTATGCATTTTGCCAGCACTGGAAAATATATACCAATACACATGGTAAGACTGAGCACACAAAGGAACACAGCATGAAAAATTATAGGATAGCTGTACTTTTATTATCTATTATTCAATTATGACAATCAACTTTGCAAATACAACCTCACCCTAAGCCAAGGCCTGTGCACATTGCTTTAACTAGAGCCAAGCTTTTGGCAGTCTGTATTGTGCAGGTAATAAAGAAGAATGCCACTGTTTAGGATTTGGAAAAAGAATCAGATCTCTCCAGAGTTGGCAGCCATGTGTGTGAAGAAGAGGGCGAGAAGGGTTTGGCTAAACAATGGTTACCTTACTCTATCAGTTTGTGATCTAAATCCTCAGTAAATGTATAAGTGCGTAGGATATTGAAGACATTATTTGTATATTTTGCATAATTTTTCTAGTTTATATACTATATTGTTTATCAGTCCATGCTAAAGACAAACTATGTCATGAGGGCACAACAATGTTAGCACTAACCGGGGCCTGTAATGGCAGCTCTCAAATCATGGGAAGTGAAATTATCTTTTAAATTTCCCAAACACAAATCATAGTGGTGCCATTAAAAGCCACTACATTACAATATTTAAGTTGTTTTAGGATGAAACTAAATAAATTGGAAGATTTTTGATAGGAGAGGCAAAAGCCAGTTGGGATTATCTAGAAGTGGTAATTTTGTGGTTGTAAAACACAATGCAAACAAAAGCCGGTCAACACAGGAACTTTGATGGCATTTTATTGGTCTTGGTAGGGGAAAGCTAGAACATCAAACAGGGAAACACATAGAAAAAAGGACTCCAAATGAGAAAAATGGGTAACATGGACATGGTCTAGCAAAAAAAAAAAAAAATCAAATTTAGTTGATAGAGATGTAGTAATATAAAAGAATAAACTAAACAGAAAAGGAATGTTGCTAATAAAGCAAATCCTTGACACCTAGGGCCTGATTTAGTAAAGCTCTCCAAGGCTGGAGAAGATAAACTTTCATCAGTGAAGCTGGATGATCCATCAAACCCGAAACAGATTTCTTCAGAGTCATTTGCTTTTTACTAGCAAATGTTCTGAGTCCATTCCAAGTTTGATAGATCATCCAGATTTACTGATGAACGTGTCTTCCCTCCTTTATTAAATCAGGTCCCTAATGTTAGGATGGAATAAAACCTTAAGCAACTTTAAGAACCCCAGAAAGACCAAACAAAAGATCTAGGGCAGTGTTTATCAACCTTTTTACCATTGGGGGACCCTTGAAAAAACTTTCAGGTCTCCGTAGAACCTCTTCTTTAATGACTCTATCCACAGCTTACAGTTAAGTAGCCTGGTGGTCCTAAGGAAGAATTCCTCTTACATTTCTGGCCATTATGAAAAATATCACCCTTACAGATAGCCAAAAAAGTCATTAGTGTCAGTAAAAGTGACCTGAGTGGCACAAATTGGTCTTTGCCAAGGAACCCCTCACAACCTCTGGAGAAACCCTAGGGTACCACGCAGGGAACACTGGAGACACTGGAAGCAACAGGAGGCACAGGTGACACAGGGATAACCAGATATCCACAGACAGGCAGGAACACTGGAACAGCACAAGGGAATAGGCTGGGAACCAAGAGACAGGACAACAAGGGGTTAACACAGGAGCAGGACAGAGGAAACACTGAATTAGGAAACAGGTAAACAGGAACTAGCACAGAACTAGGGGCTTGGTACTTTTGGAGACATGTTGCATGAACACAGAGTGCAGTGTGTGAGCTAGCTAAATAGCCAGGGCTGGTCAAGAGGCTATTTTCTGATTGGCCAGTGGATTGGATGGAATTGATAAAGCTTGGAAACAGAGGCACACCCAGCGTCAGAGAGAGGAGAGAGGTGTCTGCACTTTAGTGAGGAAGAGGTGAGTGTGATACACTTGTGTTTTGTGGCATCCAAAAGATAGATTTGTAATGGGAAAAAATTGATTGGTTGGTTGAGTGCAAAACTGCCAAAGTGTATTTAGCCTTCCTCTATAGCCTGAATCGGTACTGGATAGTAGAGTCATCCCTTGGCAGACATACACAGGGACAGTAAAGGATGAAAATTATGTCATGGAAATGATCTAAGGGTTGCTGGAAATCTGTGTCAATCCGTGCAAAAAGCACAAAAAGAAAAATGCTCTGAACTGCCCACCATTGCCAGCAATGAATTTTAATGGAGACAGTTAACCTCCTTGCCTTTTTTTTTGTCATTTGCCAGCCTTTAACCTTTGTAGGATGGTTTTTGCTGACCTCGTTTAACCTCGCAGCTCTCTAAACACGTGTCCACTGGCACCTTTCTATGAATGCAGAATGGGGAGGGTGGGAGGATTGACGTTTAAAACTAAATGGTTAATTGCTGTGAACTAAGTCTTATAGATTACAATCAAAATAAAAAAAAAATGAAATATGTACAGTATATGAACTTTATTGTAGAAAACAACCAAATGCTGAACTCTGTCTTTCAGAACAACCCATGAGATATGTGTTCATGACATCCAAGACAATCCAGCCATTAATCGGTGGGAGTTGGCTCGCCACATGCGTGCGGCTGGATTAGCTCCTATCTGCGAGAGGCACAGCTCCTTTGTCTCCCCCAGTAATACTACACAATGCTCCATACGCATTAGGCTTTTGTGCCTGCAGAAGGGATTTCAGTGAATTGAACAAGCGGGGACTTGGTATGCTCAGGACATAACTGGCTAATGTGACCAGAATGCTAAGCAGTGCTTCCTGTGTACGGGGAGCATACGGTAATGTCAGGCCATGTATTTTTTTTCCTCTCTCCACACTCCTACTCTAATTATGCCCTTCAGACTAAGCACTTTTGACAAGCATTAATAAGACCCACACCATACACGTGAGCCAAGCTCGGGGGAGAAGGCAGAAGAGGCTTTGTAAAGTTTAACTTGTCGAAGTTTTGCGTTTTGCATCAAACTTCACGGGAAAGTTCACCTTGCTCATGTGTTCCAAGTGTAACATCACCACCGCTGTGCAGTCTTTATCGTCTCCTTCCTCCTATATTTAAAAGGAAACATTTCAAAAAAGAAGGAAATAAAAAACTGGTAGAGAAGCTATTTTATAATTTTAAACTCTGTGCAGATATCAATAAACACAGAATAAAGAAGTGATTTTATTCAATACTTTTTTTTATGAAAAACAGTTAAAGTACACTTCTGTATTTGAGTTGCTAACAGCCTCCTGCTGTCCATTGCAACGCAGAGTGTATTACCAGCCAATCATGTGTTCTGAAAGCACATGTGCTGACTGGAGGAGGCAGAAGAGTGACCTTATCTGCCTGCTGCTGTTCCATCACTGTCCAATCAGTTTCATGACCTGTTTCTCAACCAGGGTCCCTCCAGAGGCTGCCAGGGGTTCCTTGAACATTTTGTGGCTCTCAGGTCAGTTTAACTGATACCAATGATCTTTTTGGCTACCTGTAAGGCTGACATTCTTCAATGGTCAGGCCAATTTGCTGTCCAGAAGTAAATCTCAAACTGGATTGAAATATTACTCTAGATCAAATAGAAACATATATTCTATAAGCCTACATGAAATCCACCTGAAAAACCTAAATATGAAATGTATGTAAGATATTACTTTTTGTCATCTATTTTAATAGAGACTTCGATTGTATTAAAAAAACACTTACACTTACTTATACATATATATATATATATATACTGTAATTACAGTAATAGTACTAAAATATTAGCATTTCCTATAAATATGTGTTAGATGTCTCATTTGATGATTATGATTGATGCCAGAATTATGACCTTTCCAAAAAGCATTACCCTTAACAGTTCTAATGCCATAAAAATGATTTTCAATAATGGCTTGATATTTATTTTACAAACATGGAAACAGGGAACCTCCCACCCTAATACACAAAAAATCCATAAAATGTTACCAATAATGGATTATTTAATTTTATTTTTTTTCTGTGCTGGGGACCCCCTATGTATTTTGTGTATATTGCCCTGCCCAAGTGCAGATCAGAGCAGATGCCATATTTAACTTTTTAGGGGTCCAAACAGGATCTTATAAACCCAAACTCAAACAAAGAATGCCAATATGACATACAGTATATTACAATATATTTACCTTATATCACTTATAGAACCCTTTAGGGCTAGGTCATGATGACATTATTGGTAAAACTGCACAGTACCCCTGGAAATTCCTATTGAAACAAATGAGTCAGATTTTAACCTTTAAGTTTTAACCTTTTTACATTTTAACCCAGGTAGTTGGTGGTGACAGCATTGCCACAAGGGCAATGTGCAGCCTCAGCTGTTTCCATTGACTGTGATTGGAAATGATGATCACCATTTATGTTTTGCAAGTAGTTTCTAATTCTCCTCCTCCCTTCTCAGCACCATCCTAGTAGGCACTCAATTCTTCTTAGCAAGGTAAAGTGAGGTTACATTTTCATTTATTTCATCTAATTGCTTTTTTATTGATGTATTTTAGTATTAGGCAGTGTTTAAATTATTTCATACAGCCCCATCAATGTATATTATGCCAATAACAATAGGATTTTTTTTCATGGGAACAGATTACCCATTTTCCTTTTATTCCTTATAGGAAAAATTTGTTTGGAATAAGTCCTGGAATGGATTAAGGATTTATACCAAGGTACCACTGTACTTTGCTCATGTTACCTACCTAGCGGACCATTTTTATGTCATTGAAAATGATCTTCCATGATTGTTTCGGAGACACTAGAATGAATAAAAGCTGTGTTCAGTTCTACGAAGAGAGGAGGGTGGAGTGCAAGGTACCCTGCTATGTCCTCCCCCATAGAAAATTATAGCAGTCATCCCTCATGGGTCATTTACCAATCGTCCACAATGGATTGCCAGACATGTTGGGATTCATCGCTATAGATCTTAAAGATTTTACCCACAGCAATCATGAATGCCTGACATTTATCTACAGTGCGTACAATATATAGCTTTTATGTGGAGATATAGAGGGTCTGGGAGTGCCACCTAGCATTCCTGTCCTCCCAGGTAGAGATGTGAATATATATATATATATATATATTCACATCTCTACACATATATATATATATATATATATATATATTCAGGAGCAGCCTAGCTTTATTGGATTCCTTATTTGTTCCATTTTTCCATTTTCCTCTGGCATAGTGCCGCATGTGAATAGCAGTGGATACTCCAGCATACAGTCTGCAAATGATTTTTGGAAGTAGAAATTAAATAAAGGCACTGACAGCCATACACTGCAATGAGTTCTAAAGGTGTCATAGCTAGTAGGTAGTATTTTAAATAATATTAACATATTAGAGGACTAGCATTTTCAGAAAGAGATCAGCGGTGCCATTGGCCATATTTCTCCTATGACAGGTTTTCTTTAATGCTGGAGAAGAATAGAAATTACCTAGAGATGGAATTCAGAAGCTTTAAAGGCAGAGCCCCCTAGTGGCCACATGTTTTATTACATCATGGATTTATCAGCAAATTCAAGCTGCACCTTTGTATTTAGGAGAACACCAGATAATTGTGTTCTAGGACAGAATATACACAACAAGGGTTCCCATCACTCAGCTTTTACAATGGCCAGTGTTTATTTCTGCTTGCATACAAACTTGTATTATAAAAGGATATCTATACTTATAAAATATCCCAGCTCATTGCTGACCTCTTCTACTGAAAATGCTGGTTTTTAAATACAATGCAGAATTTATTTTAAAAGGTTTCTTAAATGTGTGGCTTAAAACCAGACAAACACCTTTTCATTAGAAGGTCATAAATAGCAACCTTCACATATTGCTTAGGTTTCGGTAAATAAAATCTTTTATCTGACCTTCCTATCAGAATGCTATTGGCCTGGCTGCTATACCATCCCTCTGGCTTTGCTGCTTTCTGGGTCATTAGCCCAAATGTGCAGAAATGTGAAGAATGATCAAAATTCTAGTTTTGGGTCCCGGGGTGCTTATCATAGCAATATTTATGGATGCTTATAAATTAAAACTGCCCTGTAGGTGATATTCCAAGAGTGTTCCTGAACACTGGAATAAGCAAATCAGTTTCTATCAATCATGGCCATTGTAGAGTCACATGATCAGACATGGCAGCTGCACCAACATGCACCCAAGGTGGGAGTTTGCTGAATCTCAGGATGGAATACATTCAAACAATGTTAAGGTAAAATCGGGGCATCTGAAAATGTTTCTTTATAAAAATATGCATTGTACTGCAAAGTATTTATTAAAAAGAAAAAGAAACCTGCTTGATGCATCTTTGGTTAGATATCCAGCAAAGTCCAAAAAAATCTGTATGAGTTACTCACAATTTCCAATCCCATACACATATCACATACATATTAAAAAGTCTACCCTGCTAATCTTTTTAAATGCTAATAAATGGCCACGGCACCTTTAAATGCAGTTATGGGTGTTTTAAGGTGTTCTATAGCGGGCAAAAAAATCTAAATATGCAAATTATGGGTTAATGGAAGTCTTTATAAATGTTTCTAAATGTCCTCATTCCATATACAAGGCAGTTCCTTTCCCAAAAGCCACCGGCCAAAGAGACTACTGGCCAATATGTACATTAACAAAAGTCCCACACGGACAAACATGGTCTGTGTTCAAATTGACCCAGGTTCTGTGAACAAGAAACATTTAGTTCAACCCAGAACAAATCAAACATGGCTATGTCCACTTTCCCCTTCTTAAGAACAGTGCTGCATTCTGCTACACACAGCAAGCCCGAAAAATCTAGACTAGAGAGCCCTTTGCCTATTCTATGTCTACTCTGCTCTACATGAAGAATGTCCAATGCAAAATGTGATGGTCAGGGGTATATGATACACCGAGTGAAGAAGTCAGGGGAAAGTAATGCAAAAATGCAGTGATGGTGAGTAAAAACATAAAATGCAGGTGCATGAAGTCAATAATAAACAATTGGGAGCCAATGGGTCAGAAGGGTTTATAATGCTGGGTGTAGGGGTCAGGAGTGTATAACATGAGGAGTGTAGGGGTCAGGAAAGTTTATAATGCTGGGTGTATGGGTCAGAAGTGTTTATAATGCCGAGTGTAGGGGTCAGGAGTTTATAACTTGCAGAGTATAGGTGTCAGGAGTGTATTACATGTGGAGTGTATGGGTCAGGAGTGTAAACCAGAGCAGTGTAGGGGTCAGTAAAGTTTATAATGCCAAATGTAGGGGTCAAGAGTGTGAAAAGTGTAACCGTAGTGCTCAATAGTGTATAACATGCAGAATGCAGGGGTCGAGAGCATGTAACATGCAACGTAAATAGATCAGGAGTGTATAACTCGTAAAAGGGTAAGAGTCAAGAGTATTATAATGCCCAGTGTAGGGGTGAAGAATGTGTAACATACAGAATAAAGGATTCAGGAGTTTAAAATGCAAACTGTAGGGCTCTAATATGTGTTAGGGGTCAAGAGTGAATTACATACATGGGTCAGGAATGTGTAAAATACAAATAAACAAAATATAAAAATGTACAATGCAAAAGAATATCATATATCATAAAAATAATATACTAGTGTTTGTACTATTGCACTGCATTATTAAAAACTGTTAAAAACCCTAAGCACAGATTCTCATGGCTGCATTAGAAATGTATGCAGATGCCACATCTAAGGACTAGCAAGCTGCAATATATTACATTTTAACATTTTTATTATTCATTTTAACTGCAGTCTTTTTCCTTAAACATAATGTTTTTAAACTGACTTTGGGACCAATGCAGGAATGAGAACCTGTCCTTATAATAGGCGCAGTGCACAAAGGATTTTATAAAGCAGGCGATCCGGTACACCTCTCCTTATCTTACATCCTTTATCATATCCTGTATATGCTGCAGCCTCTCAGTTTGCACACATTTGTTTCAGTTGATACAAACAAGTAACGTGGAATTTCCTTTTATTTGACAACACACAATACATTGTGGTTTGAGGCATTATGGAAACACATGTACATATCTTTTGTGTGTGCTGTGTATCATTGCACGTTCCTTTATCCTCATTTCCGTATTTTACATTCTATCTTTCCCCTGATCTCTCTCCCAGTTGTTGCTTTCCTACGCTCTCCAATTTGCTACTTTCTCATCTCATTTCAATCTGTTCCACTGCTGTGATATATAATTACGCCTTGCTTAGAGTGCACATAAATGGAAAATAAAGTAGTAGATATAAACAGCTACTTTACAACCCAGCAGGCTGAGGATCACTCATAGATCTGGAAAAATACACATTTCCATAGAGGGAAAAGTGGTAGTTCACAGGAGATGGCTTACTCATAACCATGGGGTGTGTTCAAGAGACCGACATGGGTCTAATGTAAATATCCAGATCCAATCTGAACCTTACAATACAGGTGGGCACAGGTATACCTGCACTATATACATATGGTAACAAAGTCATCTGTTGATTTCCCACCATCGCCACTCCATTAAAAAGCCACCCAGAATGATGGCCATTCATCAGAACTTCAAATCAATCCATCAAAGTCAACATAATACCAATAACATATACAAGGGTCATGCTACATCTAATAACCCTACATAAATTATGTTAGATGGACTTTTCAGTTCTTAGTCCTATGCTAAATAAATCCCATATGGATCAAAATTTAAAGTGTGCAAATTCTTCCCATTTGCAACTGCAGCATGCAAAGAAAAGGTTATGACCTGCCAGCAGTTGCAGAAAAGGGGAAGATCATTGCTTCCCTTGTGTGGAAGCAATGGTTTCTCTGCATTGGTCTGATAGCCTTCAGCCTTCACCAATTGCTCTGTGGTCATCAGGGAGACTTGCTCATTGGAGAATTTATTTGGGTATGTGACATCTGCAGAAAGAACCGACTGGCAGTGAGGTTGCAAGGCGGTTACCACTTCCTCCTGCCAGTGAACAGCTGCCTCGGGGAAGAAATTACATGTGTCCTCTACCCGTGGCAGACCAATAGAGAATGAATAGGGACTCCAGTAAGCAGTTCAGTACCAATTGCTTCTGCTTGCTGTCAAACCTGCAAAAGCTGATTCTTTAAAAACCAGCGCTTGTTGGGATACCCTGCCTGATCCTGCTGTGAGTATGAACCTTCTCTGAGCATCTTTCTCTCCAGAATACCTTTCAACTCTGGCTGTTGCTGCTTTCTTAATGCTAATTGTAAAAACTTTTGCATTTTCTGTTTTGACATAATTGATAATTAATCAAATTTAAAATGAAAGGCCACTGGGCTTTCACTTTGTTGTAGAGATTAGGAGCTTGGAGGAGGTACCCACAAAGTCAACCATATCGAGTCAATGTGGGCATCTGGGGTCAAGGAGCACATGCCAGTCTGGTTGCATATACATTACAGAACAAAAAGCTAAAAGGGTTTTAAATCAAATTGTTGGCATAATTTATGAAATTTTATATATATTCATTCTCATGGTGAGCTGTGTCCCACCAAATCATAAGATCACATTATAAAAACGTGCACGTTATGTTTCTGGTGATTCTTGTATTATCCAAAATCTTGCAAACAAAATAAAGCTGTTTAGCCAGCCAATTCAGCCAAGAGATGGCAAAAACAAGCCACCATAAAACTTGACCAGGTAATTTGGATCTACCGCCCCCACCCCCCAACAGAAAAAACCCCAAATTCCTCTGCTACAGGCCTCCCTATATATACATTTTTCAATTAATAATATATCAATACAGAATGCAATAATATTATTAATATTTTTATTATAATAATAATACACAATTGATATATATAGCACCAACATATTAGGCAGCGCTGTACTTTAAACAGGGATTGCAAATGACAGACAGGTACAGACAGTGACGCAGGAAGGGACCCTGCACCGAAGAGCTTCCACTCTAGGAGGTGGGGAAAATAACACACAATAGTAATTGTTCAATACGGACAAAGTCCTGGACAATTACTAAGAATTATCTAAAAAGAGATCACAACTGCAATTCAGACTCAGATTAAAACCTCTAGTGGAGATGTGTCACCCACAGAAGAGTAGGATCCACTCATCTACTTGTATATTTTTATATCATCATGAGCTACTGAGTTCTGTACACAACAGGAGGTAAGCAAAAAAACGAAACATGTGTAACAGAGCCAAAATTGCTGGTTTGATAAAGCAATAAAAAATATTAATATGCAACATTTTATATTACCCAAATAAAGGTAATTTTTACTTTTTTGCTAAAGAGAGTACATACAAAACCTTGAACCGTCTTGAAGCTCTCTTCCATTTCCAAGCTGGGGACGTCCATACAATTGCACAAAACATTCATTATGTTCCTTTTCTCCATCTTTTCAATGGTTCACTTTATCTAACACTGAACTTTACACAAGCAATAAAGACACAACACACCCAAAATGACCTTCAACTCAGCCTCAGGGATGGGTCATAGCATTCTTATTACCAATGCATTTAATTAATATCATTTGTCACACAGTAATAAGTCCACACGCAATGTCATCTCGGTCTGTGGACATTATAATAGATTCCAGTCTGACATGCCTGTACAAGCAAGGACATAGATTTTACAAGCGGTCAGTCTTGTAAAAAAAATAAGCAGTGTGGATATATAAATTAGATCAGTTAATAATCAGTAGTAAGTAACAGATAATTGAGCAGTTAACCTGCCACCCCAATGTTCTGATACTCCTCCCTACATAACGCTCATAACCTTGCAGTGGCCTTTTATGAATGTGTAATCTTCCACTACTAATAAAGTGCCAATTCCCTGAAAATTGATATTTTAGTGTTCGTAGATGCTGGTAAAAAAAAAAAAAAAAAACAAATAATGATTTCATATATCTTTTGGGAAAATGCTGGTGAGATTCAGACTTCCAGAAAGTCTGGGATCAACCTGGATTTCTAGTTCTGGTCTGTGCCATGGCCAACAGAAATGGTTCCAACCAATTTATAAAAAAGAGAGAGAGAAATACACAGGGAGAGAATATAACAGAAAGCTAACACACAAAGCTAGGCAGGAACATGTAAATTTTTCAAATTTAATTGGGAATATCAGCAGGGAATTTTTGTCTGGGTAGCCATGGGTTGACTGGAGCTAACCAAGCTCTATCTATACCAGTGACATATTACTTTTGGTAGGACTTTGGTAGGATCTTTTAAGAAAAATAACAAAGAGCAAAGAATGCTAACCCATAACAACCACATACAATTCTTCAACTCTAAATCATAGTAAAGATTACATAGTATTGGTAGTTATGGATTGGATGGATAGCCAAGCCATGGAACATAAGTATTTAACTCAAAACCAAAAAGCTGCAACAGTTGCAACGTATTCTACACTGTTCTTCAGGTGCCATTTATCTGATGCAAGTATTTTGCTCACAAATACACATTTGTTATTGTCACATAAATTTTGTTCCTTTTGTTCAAGCTCATCTACTACAGTCTGTTATCCACCTTGTACAGATGTTTATTTGACCCAATCAAGTCTTAACTCCTCATATCAGAACATGAGCAATGTATATTTGTACAAAGCCCCTAAGAAAAACATCTCTATTTTTTGCACTGGGTATCTTACATAAGCTATATCTTTATTTATACAAATACAAAATATCAAAAAGAAAAACTTCTGTAGAACTAACAAAGACAGCCTAAAACTGAGAAAAATCTTCAACATTACAAGTACTATTCCAATGACTAACTACTACTAGAAAATCCCATTTTTCCAGTTCTGACTTCACAATTTTATGTTTTTGTTGGTTTTATCAAAATAAATAATGTTTGGTGATAGCTGACTGTATGACTACTAGGGGCCCCAAAACAGATATGGGGTATTTACAGAGAGAAACAGCTAGATTATACAAAACCATTTGTTATTACATTAGGGAATGTTGTAGATAATCAATAAAGAATACTAAAAAACAAAGCATTTATATAGCTATTGATTAAAAAATACCCATGTGCATCAAGTAATATATTTAAAAGCAAAAACAAAACTAAAGAAATTTAGCCAATTTTACCCTCCACCAGAAAATTTTCTTTCCTGCCCCACAATAGTTAGCAGATTTACATACTATAAATTCATCAACAGTTTACATTTTCAGTAAATGTTTTCGAATAATGGTCATCCATGCCTCAATTAGTAGGACATACAAGCACATAAAAAAGAAACAACCTCTATCATACTGAAGGAAGAATGATTAGTATTCTAAACTCAACTGATATCCCCTGGTCATTCACACAGCCCCTGCAGTAGAAAGTTCAACAGTCAATAAATTTGTATTGACCTTGAATACGTTTTTAAATAATACCTAAGTCACCACTTTACCAGTTGCCTTTCACAAACTAAAGAAGCTCAGATTATCAAACCTTTCATTGTAAGGTTTGCCACCAATGTACTATTAATAAATTGGGATTTAATGTATATTATGCATAGCATTGTCAGACTTTTTTTCGACATAAACTACATTCTTCTAGCAGCTGCATTTATCCAGAATTTCCTAAAGTTGCTCTACTTTCCAGTAGCAAAAGAACATCACAACCAATCGCAAAACAGATCACCGTTTGCCAAAACAAGCTGATGGAGCCCAAACATTTTCATATTGGAAGCCAAAGTACTTGTACAAAGAGCGACTTTCAGAAAGTCCTTATTTGCATAAAACACAGGGCACGAGGTAATCTACAATGAACTGCACAAGTTATTCAACAAATATAAACATACCATATAACTCACATAAACACATCAGAATTTGTATGGTCATACCCGTTCACTTTCCCAACCTTTCCAGCCCATGAAACAGAACACAGAATCAGCTATTGACTACTGACTATTATCCTAAATATTTGCTTTGTTAGTATTGATAGTATTGATAAAGCCAATATTTGTCACGTGATCTCCAACCCTTATGTAGTAGAGAGAGTACAAGCGCCCCATAGGTCATTCTCCGTAAGAGAAAACAGTTTCCACTGACATTTCAATCAAAATCAATGGTTCTCTCAAACTTGCGCAATCCAAATAAAGAGAAGAATCGTAAACCACACATTTAATGTGGATGATTACATTAATATTTTTGGGATGTTTTATACACGTTGTTAATCTTTTTTCACAATAAGATCCCAAATAAAACCAATTTAAACATTTAAGTCGCCCTTTACGCTATCATTAGCTCGGCTGCTGTAGTCAGAGTGTTTCCTACCAGGTGCACATGGCCTGGAAACTGGCTGTATTTTGAAACAGGCAAAGCATTCATAGATTTCTTTAACTTTTATTTGTTTATCGAATTCAACTGAATAAGTGCTAACAAATCACAATCAGTGTTTTCTCCAACCTTCTAAATTGTCAAACGATTTACAAATCTGTGGCTATTTAAATTGCTTTGAGAATGTGCAGACAAGCTCCTATCCTTTATAAGATATTAAATCCTTTCCGCACATCATAGTTTCTATTTTCTGTATCAGCTCAGGTGAATATAAAATATTAGGCATGGAGTGCATGAAGGTAAGTGTTCCTTAGAACAGAAATCAGCAGTTAGTAAGTCTTGGAAACAAGGTTTTCTCTGAACACAATCAGACCCATGAGTGGAGATGAAGCTTCTGGGATGGAGATCATTGATTGTGTGATGTGTGCAGTTTAAGGAAGTTCAGGCAGTTCCATCTCTCTGCTGGATTGATGCTGCTTCTTTTCCCATCAGCATCTTCCCAATAAACACAACATCAGCATGCTCTCTGTCGTGGAGGAGCCGAGTGTGAATCTGGGTACCAGAGCTGATGGACGGATCCATACTGAGAAGAAGTCCATCCTACTGGAATCAATCTACTGTACTACATACAGATATTCCAAATAGACAATGCCAATACAGTTTTATGTATCCATACAGCTTAAGAAAGGATTGTTTCATTCTCACAGCATAGTTCATAAACGCTTATCAGTGCATGAAGTGTTGGATGTTGTATATGAAATAATATGTGT
The DNA here is from genome assembly GCF_032062135.1 of Pyxicephalus adspersus. NCBI lineage: Eukaryota > Metazoa > Chordata > Amphibia > Anura > Pyxicephalidae > Pyxicephalus > Pyxicephalus adspersus. The sequence continues at coordinate 163,326,972 of NC_092858.1, forward strand.
CCACAAGGAGTTAAGGGTCTACCACGTGTTTCCATAAAAAAGTTTAAGAACAGTTTCCAGTAGACCCAACCAATGTAGCCACCCATCCCAACCGGGAAACTATATGGGTGCACTCACCCCTCTATGTAAAACGTCAGTTGGCTCTGACTTTCCAGAACAAATTTTTTTAAAAAACATATGGTGTTTTAAAAGCATATACAACCAACACTTATACCTCCATGCCAGCCGGTGTTGGTGTTTCTACTTCTAGAAGCTACAGGTTGGCAATGAAGTATTTATAGGAAACCAGGGAGGACAAAAATGTGAGTACCAATGAAGTATTACTAACCACTGAGTACAAAAATGTGGGTAACAATTAAATATTTATAGGAAACTAGTGAGGACAACGGGAGATAACACTGTTGAATTGTTTTCAAAGATGCATGGGCTGTGCAATCCTTATCCTCCATCATTTGTTATTTTGGAACAACTATGCTTGTCCCAAGTCAATGGCTCATTAAAGAATAAAAAGCCCTGGAACTTGCACCAACAAAAAAGTCAGCTGTCATAATTTTCCCTTTTTGTTAAGAAATAGCAAATATACAATAACCAGCCAAATGCATGACTATGTTATATAGCTGATAATGTGTTTCTTTGTGTTACTGCCTGCACCATCATGGCACTTTGCGCTTGGCTTGCAGCTGGCATGCTTCTACTCACCGATCCTTAGAACTTGCTGGGACGTCTGAGGAAGCAAGCCAGTGAGAATGTAGAGCAGGGGGAGGAAAAGTCCAGAGCTGCCAAAGAGATGCATCCTCAGCAAGGACTGGTCAACAAGGTCCATGCTGCAATTTCCAAGAGATCATGAGCTGAACACCCTGAGCAGAGGATGCCAGCCAGCCTTCCACCTCATCCTATGCTTTATCCAGTTGTTCTTTCTTCCTGCTTGCTTGTTCTTCCCCTTAGCCCATCATTGCATCCTTCCAAAAAGCAACCAGAAGCTACAGAGCCTCTTCTCCAGCTGAAGTCCTCAAGGCAAGCAAGGTCCACAAATGGCTCTCCAGTCCTGACACCCCAACCAGAGACCACTCCAGGAAAAGTGAAGGAGGGAGACAGGAGCAGCATGCAGTGATCTCCAGCAGATTAACCTCCCATCACTCCCACTGCAAGTACTTTAAAGCATTGCTGATGATTGAATCTTTGCTGGGAATCTGATGATAAAAGCAATTCTAATCTCCATGTTTGGCTATGAGTATGGAGGCTGGCTGATTAAGTCTGCACTAGCAGGCAGGCAGTGTGCTGGAAAGTCACATCTCTCCCTGCTGCTGCTTCTGCTGCTGCTGCTGTCTTCACTTGCCATTCTTCTACAGCACAGACTCTTCTTATTAAATGAGCATTTCAGGGACCACCCCCAGCACTCATCACACTGATGATGGCTTCACACCTCCTAGAAGAGGAAACTCTCACCTGCTCCATTGATAAAGAATGGACAGTGCAGAGGAAAGGTGCACAGGTCTACACATATGACATGTACAGGGCTCTACTTCTGGATTATGGGTATTCACAATATGGGGTATTTGGATTTTTTTTTCCAAATGCTATATAATATGTAAAACAGATCTGTGAAAGACTTTTCTTTTAAGGATAACTGTCGTAGTTTCAGTATTTATACTTTAAAGTGATTTTTTGAAAGCAGAACTAAACTCATTAGTGCACAGCATACTTGTCGTTTAAAGTGGACCTATCATGACATTTTTAATATTATATAAAAGTGAGGCTGTCACGTATCCCAGGAAGCTTTGGGCTGCCCCTTAGGAAGGGCTTTCCTGGAACGTAAAAAATGTGCATCTCTTACATGAGTAGTGATATCAGCACTTATTGTTTTACATTTATAGGAAGAAACATCACCCGATATGTCTCCTGCGCTGTGCAAGATCTGGATATAAGCAGAATCCAGAAGAAGAAGGAAGAAGATGGTTCTACCCACTGTCCTATCTGCTCCTGAAGTTAGAAGGTAAGTGGTATTATTTTTTGATCCAGCAAACCTGAAATGGATCTGGTCCAGGATTAAATACATTTGCTAACACATAGCTAATGACTTTTAGGAAATCCGTTCCAGGTTTGCTGGATCACCCAGCTTCACTGATGAAAGTGTAATCTCTCCAGCCTTGGTGAACTTTAAAGTCAGGGCCATTGTCTGCAACTAAGCTGAAATGTAACTCCCCCACCATACCACTGGTTGGTCTCTTTTCCGAGAGGGTAAAGTTACCCTGCTATTTGCCTCTACCGGTCCCTGTACAAAAAAGCTCAGAGAGGGTGAGGAGAGGATGAAAGCAGCAGAGAAAGGAACCAGTCTGGTGTACTACAGTACTAGTGGGAGTAAAAATCTGATTGACAGAGAGAGGAGCTTTTCGGAGGATTGCTCCTTCTTTTACTGTTCAATCAAAAATGTAAGCCATGTAAGTGAAACTGGAAGTACAGACGAGAGAATTAGGGTCCTCCCTCCTGATCCTTGTGTGGCAGAGCTGTCCCAGGACAGGATCAACAAGAATACACATCCTTCAGAAGGTAAAACAGTTCCTATATAAGTAATTCGTTTTTCACTGTTTGCCTTGAGTTAAGCTTAAAATGTTTCTTGTCAAAAAGTCTGGTGTATGTTTATATTGGAGAAATTAATATTTGCCATGGACTCCAGAGCAACAAGTTATATGGATAGTCCATTATGTAGTGGTTGCTTCTTAATCTGCAATACAAAATATATAATTGAGTGAACTCCTCGGTAACTCTTCCAAAGATACATTTTCTTTATATTCTTGAATAAAATAATGACAGGTAAGAGACAAATATACTTGCCGTGTATTAAGCCGCATTTCACTGTCTGCCAATAAGAGGAAATTTCAATGTCCTTGACATAAAGGCATTTTGCTATAATTTACATTTATGGAACGCAATGCTTCTGCAGTCTTCCACCATTTCCACAACTTATAGTTTAGTGCCCTGAAAAATATTTAAAGGAGTCCGATGGGAGTGCAAAACTGGCTTTATGTTTGTTGGTAGCTCAGTTATGAATGATTTTAGAAGTAGATCAGACAATGCACACAATCCCCATGCTTACTGTTTAGGTCAGTGGCAAAGCTACAGATCTGTGGGCCCCAATACAAATTTTGGACATGCTCCCCTATTTTTAGGACATGTACCAACACCCATCCTTCACCCCCTCGCTGAGCTTTATTGGTGACAACGTGAGTGATTATACCCCCCGGATTTGAATCAGGTTCTTCTTTTTGCCACCCAGCTGAAATGGGGTTTGGTGGCAATATAACTCAAGGCTGAAGTATTTTGCTGTATAAAATAACATCATGGTTTAGCTTTGAAAGATTTGTTTTAGACCGTAGTTGATTCAAATGCTCTTGGGAATACACAAACATGTAGAAGAGCACAAAAACAGATTCCAAAAGGAGAATATTGATGGTCTGTGTATAGCATATAGATGGCTTGCACTCTTAATATCAAGTAAACAGAGCAGGAGAGAGTTTGTATAGCTTTATGGGACCTGAGAAGAAGCCAAAAAGCTTTTAAGATTTTTGCTGTACGCAGAGCTTTCAATTCGCTTCCCTGCCTTATTATTGACTGTTGTGCTTTCAGATAAATGAACACAGCCAGAGGATGAGCTAAACTTGGGACACTCATTTTGCTGTAATACTGACTTTAAGAGACCATATTCATCTATTCCCCAATGAATAGATTCATCTCTGTTTCATGTTGCAAAAAAAAACAAACTCTAAAGGTACAAGATAGAAATAGAAGAACAGCCATTGCTGTAGCAATTAGAGGTCATTTGAAGATTGATAATTGCTGGCCTCTTCATTGTCAGATCTCATTCTGTCCCTCATCTTTTTCTGTTAGGTGGGGCCATAAATATGCAGAAATTGTGTTAGACACTCAGGATTAAGTCAAAAGTGTTAGAAGGGAACTTGCATTCTTGCATTTAGGAAGAGGCCAGATGTGTTCCAGGGGTAAATAACAATCCAATATTAGGCATAAGGTTCCTCAAATAGTATCCGAAGCAGGCAACAGCATCACTATTTTAAGCCCAATTGAACATTTAGTTTAAATCAGCTGAACACATTTCAAGTGCATTGACATTTTGGGAACTGTGCTGAGATCTGCCACAGGTGAAGCCACAGCCACATGCAGTTGCATGCAAAAAAAAATGATTCCCAACCTCTTCCATACACTTGACCATGAGTTGAGCTCATTGCGGAATGCTGCGGCTCACCAAAAGTGTAAAGTGGCCCTTACGTTCCATTTTTCTCAAAAGGCAGCAACAGGGAGAGTAAGCTCTAGCTTTGACATAGCAGGGTGTGTTGGACCTCAGGCCGTGCTGCTCAGGCTGTAAGACTTTTACTCTTATGTTCCTAGAATATATTGAACATATTTAAACTTAAAGGATAACTGTGCTTACTTACTAGTACAGTTATTGATTTGTATATAAAAAAAAAAAATAGTCGACCCCTTACATATAATTTCTGAAAACATATCTGGCCTCTGCAGGCCAGTGTCCTGCCAATTAACAAATCTAAATAATAGTGAAGCCATCTTCAGTCTACTTTAAAACAGTTAGTCAGTAGACAGCCTCAAAATTTCCCTGTAAAATTATATCATGTACCTTGCCTCTTGTACTCCCTATTGGTCCTTTATTGTAATGAGAAACCACAAAGACCAGTAAGGAATTTATAGCGGGAAGGATTGCGTCAAGGTGGACCGTTATATAAAAATTCATATTTGCATTTAACTATATCTCTGCATCTACTTATCATTTTGATGTATTGTTTCAACAAGGGTAAAATCTGCTGTGAATTTTTTCATCAATAGCTCCCTTTGAATTGCTTTGGTTTGTGACAGGTTTAGAATATACTGTGCCATCTTGATGTTTACATAATTCCATCTGTCATTCAGGTAAAACGGGAGAAAGGGGAAGCATGAAAGATATTCTGATAAGCTCTTCATATATTTTCAGTTACCTCTATACAAACCTGTAGTGATTTTAGACTACCATAAGGCATGATATTTCCACACTACTGTAATAAATGTTAAATAAATAAATGTTAATAATAGTAATATATAATAATAATATTATTAATAATAGGAAAAAGTTATTTATACCTTTACCTAAAATTGGCATGGCTGCCTCTAAAATATAAATAGGGTGTAAGAGACCCTGGTCCAGCGCCAGTGCTCATCAGATGGAAGTACCCCAAACTAACGCTGCACTCTTCGCATATAGCAAGCCCCCGATAAGCCTCGGGAGAGTAGTTGTGCTGTCCCAGCTCATGGTTGCCCAGGACTTCTGTGCACAAAGGATGGCGTCTGGGGAAGAACAGACAGAGGACCAGGAGCCCACAGATAATGCAGTACAGGAGAGTCCAGCAGAGGCACTTCCATAAAACAGGGCCAGAGGACATACACAGGTAACCAACCCACCAACAAGATATCCAAGGGTAAACACGACATAAACAACCCAGCTAAACATTACAAAAGGCAACTGATGAAGCCAAGGACTAATCTGCTCCTTAAATACCCTTCATTTGTGCACAGCCTGGGAGTGTGTGCTGGGGATGCTGGGGATATATCTCAGTCGGCACAAGGGAAGCAAACCATGCTACGAGCTGCTGATCAAAGGGTCTTTACTCTCCTTGCTGCTCCAATATACTGCACTGGGTCTTGCCAGATAAACATTTCCTAACATAGTGACTGTTTTACATAAATCTAAAAACAAATATTCCTGCAAATATTCTTAGGAGTCCATTTAAAAAAAGTGAATTTGACATTCACTAAAACATTCTCTGGTGGAGAATCTTCCAGGTCCTTATCTTTCAATGGCTGTAATTGATTCTAATAGTTACATAGGTTGAAAAAATACATAAGTCCATCAAGTTCAAACCCTTGGGAAAAAAACCTATCCCGGATAAAACCCTATAAGACATAACTGATCCAGAGTAAAACAAAAAAACTCTCTGGTACAATTTACTGCAACAGGGAAAAACTATTCCTTACTGATCCCATGAGGTAATCGAATGATTCTCCTTCAGGGAACGTTTCAGTAATTATTAGATTCACTTCTTCATAAATAGATAACTCAAAGCATTTTTAAACCCAGAACAAAAGTAAAATTTATTGCAGTCCTATAACAAAATCTAAGATGCAGCCGTTATTTTAATCTTTTTTTTTAACCTTTTTCTCTCATTTTATTTTGTGTTCCTGCCAATAACACATTTCCCTCTGTTCCTGGGTAACAAAGCCTAATCACGGTACTCAATCTAAGAATATACAGTGTTGTTAACTTAGGACAAAACTACAGAACAAGCCAGTTTTCTTTTTATCTTCACAGTAGTCTACAGAGGGAACTTGGAACAATACTAACTGTTAAAATGTATCACAAGAGGTTATATATATTTTTTTTTGCACTCATTATAACTATATATTCAAATCTAAACTCAAGCCACATATTACAAACAAGCAATAAATGGTTCCTTATATCAAAACAAGCATTTGCTACGAAATTCAACTTCAATCCAGAAATTTCTTTTTCTGCTGCTAGATGTCCAGTGGATGGATCTAAAGCATTCAACGGGGGTGCGGATATTTGACACACCCAGAAGTGTCAGATGTTGAAAAAGATTCTGTCTATTTCTCAGGAGCAAAATGAGGATTTGATGCCAATGGAGAAGTACCAAATAAATAGAAATTTTATTTTGCAGGAGGCATTTTTTAGATATTGTTTTTAAATCAACAAAGTTGTTTCCAGGCATCTAGCAGATTTGAAGGTTAGAGGCATTGGAGCGTGTAGCAGTACATGACTCAGTTTTCCTCAATGACTTACAGGAAAATATGATGCCTACACTACTTTGTAGTAATGTTTTTTAGTCATACATTAAAAACACAAACTTTTCAGAATAGATTTGATTGGCCACAGGAGTCCTTTTTAACCATAAAATAATCAACAGTTCAAAATAATAATAACCTAATAAAATACACCAATACGGTACATAAGGACCACTGGTTATTAGAAAGGGTCTTTGGAGTCCAGCCAACTTCACTGTGACATCTCCAGGTTTGATATTTTATGATTACACCCTGTTAAAATAACTTTTTCCAGTCGACTACCATGTTTTGTAACCATCTCACCTTTTCACAGGACCTTCCAGAGGTCCCCTAGCTCAACAAGCTACTGTGACAATCACTGGAGACTTTAAAGCTGTTGTAAACGGGAGGGCAGATGAAACAACTCTCCTCTAATCTTGTGCACGGAACATCCAACAGCCCCTACAGATTCTACCCCTGTAGCTCCTCCCTCCCCCATAAACTCCAAATACGTAAGGCCAGCTTATACACTAATACATCCCTTTTTCTTGGAGACTATCTTCCACCATGTATCCTACAGTCCTTTTTATAGGGTCTATCTCTAATTTTACCAGACCATCTTGCCTTGGGCCGTTTTTAAGCATACGTAGCGTAAGCATAAACTTAGAGAACCACGTTGGCTGATGATGTCATGGGGTTTTTCCTCGGCCTGGGGATACAAGCTCTAATCTGTTCAAATTTCTCAACTGGTCTGCGTATATTCAAACTGAGTTGGATTTTTTGTGTTTTAAGCACCTCCAGTAGTCAGTAAAAAGGGGAAAAATTACAATTTTAGTAACTATCAGATTTTTTTTTATGTTGTACCATATTGTTAATATAAACAAATATTCTATAACCCTAATACAAAGCTTAAACTATGTTTTACCAGATGTGACTGTAATATGCATTCAGGGTAAATTTAGGAACTTCCCAGGATGACCAGAAAAATCTGAAGGCAATAAATCTGCACTGCTAAACAAATGTATCCAATTGCACAGCCTGCAAAAGGTATCTGTGACTAGTGACAAGGATTCTGAAGTCTCCTACTGAACAGTTGGCATCACCACTTTTTGATTTGAATTGTCAATGGTGGTACAGGGTCATTGCCATTAGGGTCTCGGATTCGGTCTTGCTGCGAATTGGACAGTTCTCGCTTACCAAACAAGTAGGCGAGAACGGCCTTTGTAAATTTGACGGGAGGATTCCAATGGCTGTATTTATGAATGCAACCGCGATAATCCTCCTATAGTGATTTCCGAAATTTCACGGACCTATCGGAATTTCTAGGAAAATTTTAACAAGAATGACAAAGGCATTCTCGCTCATCTCTAATTGCCATCAGCAACCTGGGCAATACTTAGGATACAGTACCTGATTTGAGCTTTCTTCATTTGCAGATTTTCTATGTTTTAAATTCCTCAACAACAATACTTTTGAGGCTCCATTACCCCCAGGACCTATAACAGCCACATTGTCTGCTATGGCTGTTGTTTTGCCTCTGCAAGAACACACAATGCGAATGGGAATTAACAGTGTCCAATTTCAATAAAACTAACAGGAATTTTGTCCAAGCTAAAAGGACCGGTTGTTGGACCTGCTAATAAACCAGAGTCCCTGAGAGCCACCAGATTGTGTATAAATGTCCAATTGCCCTTTGACACCTTGCAGAGGCTAAAGTGCTAACCCTGCTCAATCTCTTGAATCCACCATTCAGCTTTGTTTTATGTTCTTGAGATATATAACAAGCCACGTGACTATCTAATAAAATATCTCTCTTTTTACTAATTATATATCAATAATCGAGGGTAAACTAGTTTTATCTGATAGACGGCACCTCTCCGCGCACACAGAATTCTGTAGTGGAACTGATGCAGATTGACAGATTTAATAGAATCCTCAAATTTTAATTTGGATTTAATCTCTCTAAAGAAAAGATAAAATCCTTAAAAATGGCAGCTCTCTCCAGTTAGTGCAAAGCTTTGCTGACATATGTCTGCTGTTCTAACCACGGCTTTTATTTCTGAGCCCAGGTGAACAGTGCGCCAGAAACCTACTCACGGACAGCTGTTCCAGTCTTATTGAGTTTAATTAGTGTGAGGCTGCTTTTTGGCGCTTCTGCTACAAAGCTGGATCGGCTTGTGCATCAGCTTCATCAATAAAACACTGAAGAAAGTTGTTTTCAAAAACCTTTAATATAGCAGCCTTTACCACTGAGAAACTATGGGGTTATTATTGTAAAGTTTATGAGGACGTAATTATTGACTTGATTTTTTTATAGGCTTGCTGTGCCTTATTTTTATGATTTCTATCCAAGATTTCATTGCATTTTAGATTCCTCCTGTATACATTCGGTGTCTGGTGTCATCAGCAATCCCATTAAAAGAAAATGGGGTGTCCAGAGATTAAAATGTTTTCATTGAATCTGTAATATAAGGAAAACTGAAGTTTGTACATGTAAAAAGAAAATATGGCTGGTTTATGTACTCTAGGTCTATAATTACAAATCATGTATAATACATGCTAAAATGTTGAAGCGTCCTTAAACGAAAAAGCAAGGTCCACTTTTAAAATCAGCCCCCAAGCCAAAATAATAAAAAAAAGTGATAAACTTACTTACCTTGCCTTTGACATAAAGGTGAGGAGACCTCATGGCATGTCTAGGGGACTTTGGGATTGCAAATCTCACAAAAAGATGGTCCTATCCAGTGCTTTGCATTAGGCTCAGTTACATTGAACATACCCAGGAAGGAGGCATAAGGGACCATAAGTCATGAAATCTGAATCCCCATTTACCCCAGCTCCAGGACATTGAAGGCAAACATCAAAGGCGATTACCCTACCTTTGATTTGAATGTTGGACTGGTTGGACTGATGTAAGCCAATTAGTTGGGAGCATCTCAATTGTTCGTGAATGATGGTTGAACCGTAGACAATGTTGCCTCACTGTACTGTATCTTTAAAGGAGCTGCATTGTCATTCTAGGAGTGTCACCCATATTGAGAAGTTTATAGGACGTTAGTAGGGGCACCATCTGGAGGGGACAAAGGGCTTCTGTACTGAGCCCCAATCTACAGTTGTTGACTTTTGCTGGAAGTTTTAGACCTGGGCACCCAGGAAGTCTACCTACTATGGGGCCCAGACATTTCTGATGTTCGTTCTGGATGTTAGGACTTCCCTTTTCTCTTCTCCATAACATAGGAAGGAGGTATTCTGTGCTTCAATAAGAGAACCAGGCAAATAACGCTCAATGTTTCAAAGCATCCTTGGATTTTTAGCAGATCAAAAGCTATTTGTTTGAATTTGTAGGGTGACAGATGAATGAAAGAGCACTGCTATTATGTTCTATGGGTGTGGGAGGATGAGCAGCACCCCACTGTGCCCTCCTCCAACATTGGGGGACTGCTGTACACATACTAAATTTTCTAACATGTGTACGTGGATTTACATACTTTACATATTTGTATTTATTTTATTTCAATGACATCACAGAATGCCCTGAGCCGGATCCCAGGTAATGACAGTATGTGAACCACTTATGTGAAGTGCTTTGTTTATGGGAAGAGCTGCGTTGGTATACAACTGAACATTTTTCTATTAGTAGTCATCATAATAGAAGAACAGATTAGTGTGGAGATCTATTTTTTAATTCTACCTACAGGAACTGGTCAAGGGTCTGCTATGGATAAGCACCAGGACTGATGATGGAGCTGTTTGATTAGCAGATGGCCAAACAAGTGAACCTTGACCGAAGAAGGCTTCATTAGCTAAGTTTTTATGTAGAAAATGGTGAATCTGAAATGCAAAGAACATTCCAGGTGTTTTCAGTTCAAATTTTCAAGTGATTAAAAGCAAAACGCGTAGAGGAACACTGTTTTAGTTAGTTCAACGTGGTTCATCATTCATGACTATCTATAACTGTGGGGTCACAACAGCCTATTGGTGGATCTTTTTATGACTGTTTAATGTATATCAATAAAACGTTTAGAGTGTTGATTTCGTCCAAAATGTTTCAAAATGGAATCTTCTAGGTAGGGATGCAGTACGCTTGAGACCAAAAAAGTAAGTTTTTAATGAAAAACATAGATTCTTAACCTGAGAATGTTTGGTAAATGCTTCTTAAAAAGATCCCATTATGTAAGCCATTAGATCAAGACCAGAAGTATAAACAGTCTTTTGTTTTGGAAATTATTTTCATGCACGAGAGACAAGATCACTAGGGGGTGCTGTGGCTTGCACGGAGGTGGTGAGAGCCCTGAGAAGGACAAGGCGCAGAGTCTAAGCAGTAACCAGGTTTTCTCTAGAGCCTCTGATGGTGAGGATGTTGTGCCGCTGGTTATTGCTAGGTTGTGGTCCTTGGGCACACCAAGGTGGGCAAAACACGGTACCTAATCACAAAGCAGAAGGATAATCGAGGAAAGCCGGGGCCACGACAGGCGGCAAGTGGTCGGGTCACACGCCAGGGGTCAATTGCCAGGGATCCAGGAGACAGACACCAGTGACACAGGCGCCACTGCGGGCACAGGGAACACAGGAGACGCAGAAAGCAACAACAGAAGGCACAAGTGACTCAGGGATATCCAAAGACAAACAAGAACACTGGAACAGCGCGGGGAAGTTGGCTGGGAACCAACAGACTGGACAATGAGGGGTTAACACAGGAGCTGGACACAGGAAACACTGAATTAAGCAACAGGTGTAGGGAAACTAGCTTATCAGAACTAGGTGCTCGGCACTAGTGAAGAGTTGTTGCACGAGCACAGAGTGCAGTGTGTGAGCTAGCTAAATAGCCAGGGCTGGTCAAGAGGTTATTTTCTGATTGGCCAGCAGATTGGACAGAATTGATAAAGCTTGGAAACAGAGGCACGCCCAGCGTCAGAACTGCCCGCATGCGCAGGAGAGAGGTGTTTGTGCTTTAGTGAGGATGAGGTAGGTGTGACACTTATGCTTGAATTTTTTTCCTCATTTTTATTTCTTCATATACACTGTAAAATATTTCACAACTTTTACTAGTTATTAAATACGAAGGTCTTACATTTACTTGTGACAATGAATCCGGAGTCATTCAGTTATCTCAGTGAATGTAAAATGATTAAAAAAATAAATAAATGCATTATGCCTATTTTACTGCTTTGGGAGATGACATAAAATGCAAAATAATCTCATTTTTCTTGTTATGATACATTAAAACAGATTCATAGCAATGGGCAATTCTGTGGGGTTCCTGCGTTCAGTGCGCTATAAAAGAATAACAAACACAGATGATTGTGTTTCATAAAATAATAAAGCACATCTCATTCTAACAAGACTTTTCCTCTTTCATACAATGCATACAAAACAGGGGTTGGGGAAAAATAGATGTCAAATCTAGACTCTAGAATAATGCCTTGGGTGAAAATATTACCATATTATTCAAAGCGAATATAATATTGGATGTCATTAGTTGTAAGAAAATAATCAAAACTTTTTTATTATATCATTGATTTGGCATTGTTACATGCACTGGTAGGGAATTTAGAAATTTAAAACAAATATATAATTACATTTACACGTCTGCACAAATACATTCCCATCATACTGAATTTATTTTGTTGTTGTTTTTGTGTTTTGTTTTTTTTTAACTATAAACTTTAAGCCTTAAAAAACTGTTTTTAAGCTTCAGTCAAAATTCTTGGCCTAGGCTAGTGTCCCGTACAGATGTCAGATGGGCAGCAGTAGACAGCATTTGCTTTAAATTATATTTTAGGCTTCTTTACAGTGACGGGAACAATCAAGCGCTGTACGCACTTCCCAGTTCTGCTCTATGGTAAGAGAGGAGGAAGGGAATCTACAGCAGTCATATATACAATCAGTCCTTTATCAATCTGCCAAAACAGATTGATAAATGATATCAGGGGACTGCTGTACATGTCAGATTTTCACCGAACAAAAACAGTCGTTCTAGTCTTGGGCAAAATTCTGACATGTGCACAGCAAACCCTGGTGGATTAGCAGGCAGTTTAGGAGCCTGAAGAGGTAAGTAATACATGTATGTGTATACCTACCGTGCATGCACCTAACTGAAAAAATACTTCCAGTGTTAGGTACACTTGATCTCTCTTTCCTTAATCCCTAGCTTTCTCTGTCCGCCTTGAAATCCTTCAGTTTACAGCTTGAATCATAGGGCACCCCTGGGTAAAGAATGGAGGGCACAGATGCCAGTTGGATTATGATATTCCTCAACATAAAGGCAGAGAATAGAGGGACTAAGGAGTGGCACAGGTGCCAGTTGAATGATGATTTTTCTCAACATTAAGGCAGAGAATGGAGGGACTAAGGAGTGGCACAGGTGCCAGTTGGATGATGATTTTCCTTGACATTAAGGCAGAGAATGGAGGGACTAAGAAGTGGCACAGATGCCAGTTGGATGGTGATGTTCCTCAACTAAAAGGCAAAGAATGGAGGGGCACAGATACCAGTTGAATGGTGATGTTCCTGGACAAAAAGGCAGAGAGTTTAGGGACTAAGGAGTAGCACAGGTACTAGTTGGGTGGTGATTTTCCTGGGACTTAGCAGAACTGTCTTTGAGTGACTGGAAGTGCTGATAGGTAAAGTTCACAGATGGGAATAAGTCAGTAACAGGCCAAGTTAATTAAGGGCTGGGCAATATGGTACAATTACAGCAAGCACAGGCATGCTAATGGACAGGCCACGTGAACAACCTGTAGTCAGTGCAGTAATAGAGCTGCAGACAATGAACAAACATAGATCAGAACAGGAGTAGGAAAGCAAACATAGGAAGTCAAAGAGGAGTTAGAAACACGTTGGGTCAAGAGGAGTCAGGGTCAGTTCTATAATTCTATAAACCACAATTCTGTGTGCCAAACAATGCCCATGTACATGTGAGAATCCCCACTCTCCATAGCAATAGATATCCTACTCCCCATTCTCTAACAATCTGAGCAGTACACTTTTGCTTTGATATTGACTTTCTCAGGTATCAAAATATTCTAATCGAATTTTTACCCAAAGTCAAATAACATCACAAATTACTAAGCCCTTCCCTAGTTCTATTCTCTCCAGCCATGTTCCATTACAAAGGTCAATTCCATCAACCTAGACATAGCCTCACATTTATCAACATTAAATCTCATCTGCCACTTGACCTCCCATGTTGGCATTTTCTTGCAACCCTTCCAATAACATGGTATATACCTGCCTAGTTTTAAGAATAATAATTGTGTGTCATCTGCAAAAATGGTACATTAATTACTAGTTAGTGTATTGCATCAATAATAAAATGATTGATTTGTGTGAAGCAAAACTGCAAACCTTGATCCTTTTAGAAAATGTTGTTTATGGCTGTCCTTAATATTTCTGTCCTTTAAGGGGTCATTCTAATCTATATCAAACCAATTTTTAGATTTTGGTTGATGTGAGAGAGTTAAACCTTTCTATTTTCTTCTAACTCTTATGGACTTTATTAGTGGGACCTCGGTTCTACATTCCTAGGTCAGCACACAGTTTGTGTGCGTTTAGAGAGGCCCTACTCTTTAAAAGGTTTATTTATATATATCACAGAGGATGGAACAGGAGGAACATGCAGAGGTTGGCAGGAACACCCAAAACTTGCTAAGAGATGGGAAAAGCTTAAAAATGATGGCAGTGATATGTTCAGGTGTAACGAATAGAAAAACCTTTTTAAATGGAGGGTTAAAACAGCTGTCAACGTTTTGCCATTTGTAATTTATTAGAAAGACTTCCCTTCACTTCCTGTCCTGTAAACTACACAAGGAGTGAGAGGATATCTTTCTGATGTAAAAAATCTGCTTTTGTAGGCTAGAACCCAGTGTCTCCACTGGGCAATTTTACCTCTGTGTCTTTTCTGCTGGCAACTCAAAAGTTTGGCATTACGCTTACATTTATTCCTGCTGACATGGGTGATCAGGACAATTAGAGAGATATAATATACCTAAGGGACATGTTAGGCAGGTGATAAATTGCCAGTCATATTGGAGAACATGATACCATGCTAACCCACTGGCCAGTATCACAACCGCAATCACAGGGCAGCAATCGAAAGGGAGCAATACTATTAAAACTATTAAAGGAAGTCTTTTAGGGACTCTATCAAAGGCACAGACAGCAGTAAAAACCTGAAAGTGGTATTAGCACCTTACCACCATTTTCAAATCTAAAAAAGGTTTTGCCATTTTTACCCCTAATAACTTTCAGGTCTTCAGGGAGCCCCTGCTATAATTACTATATTCCCAGCTCACAGTACATGAGTATGGAGGTCAGTGGGAAGAAAACCTCGTACATTGCTGGCCATTGGGAAGATTGTCAGCCTTATATATAGTCAAAAAGATCATTGATATTGGGTAAACTGACCCAACAGGCAAAAATTGCTTACGGTTCAAGGAACCTCTAGCAACCTATGGAGAAACCCTGGATGAGAAACACTGATATATATAATTTAAATTGCCTATAATTGGACAGCAAGATATATATAATATTACAAGCTTACTAAAATAGTTGATTTGTCATTCATCAGGCATGATATAGACATTCACTATTTTCAAGATTTAAACAAATTAAATAGGGCATGAAATGATAAAGCATACTCTTGCATGGATATTTATCAGTGCATCTCTGGCGAATAAATCTAATACTCCAAATAATAATGAAGAAATGTATTATTTGAAGTTCATTGTATCTCCCCATATCTTTCAGAAACAGTCAGCTTCCTGAATTCAAATTTTAATAGAAACTGTATGTTTGTTCTTCTACTGTAGAGGGACAATCAAAAAGTTTACTTAGTTTCCATTTTGTATTATCTAGATGAAATCAGATTATTTGAGGAAGTAGAGGAAGCACAAATTGTGTAATTATTTTGATAAGGATGAAAATATTCTTTCAGTAGGAAAACTCTCAGACAGTAATACTTATATACATAGCCATTACTAGATGTTTACAGCAAAAGTATTACAACAATTATATATTTTATAGCCAGTAATATAAATGTCCATTCTCACGTTTTCCATATGCTATCCTTATTCTATACTTGCAGTATACAGCATCTTTAACAGTCCATTGGATCTGGAAAATTTTTATCTGCATTTTCTTTTTTAGTGACTATATAAAAGGGGAATTTACCATAATTTAGGGAAACACATTTCACTTTCCATTATTTGTCCAGAACTGGGAGCAAGGGCAGGTTCACACCTGTCTCTTAATTGCTCAATTTTGTATGGCTCGCCAGCTCCTGGAGGACTTAAAAAGAAGTTTAAAAAGAATCAACATCTGGAAGTTTGCTAGCTGGCGGCAGTAAGAGGTACCAGTACCACTCACTGTAGCCCCATTCATTCCCTAAAGGGGGCTGCCACAGAGAAACGCAACATGTAGCACATGGCAGCGTTTTCTGGTGTGAGTAAACCCACTACCTCACTGCCAGTATCATTTAGCCCAAAAGAAAAACTGTCCCAATAAAACATAGATTTTTAAAAATAGAACATGATTTTTTACTTGTGTCTACTTTAAAACCTGCAAGTTCTGGTTACAAATATATTTAATGAAGCAGGGACATAAAACATGAAGAAAGCCTCCTTATGTGGCTGTAGAGACTTTTCAGAAGTTTCTCTCCACTACTTACCTTCTGGAGATTGGTGCATTCTGCCTCCAGACCTCACCTGGCCTTGGTGGAAAAAAAAGTGAAATTGCGCCTTCTGGGTTGATAATGGATTGTAGAAAAAGCCACTGATACTCGGTTTCTTGACATTTGCCAACTGTTCTCTAAGTTCTCCAACCCTTGCTGTGTCATTGGCTAGAGAAGTTTTTCCTCTTTAGTGGGGGACTTCATTGTAGATTTATTAGACATTTGTAGCCAAGCATTAACTATTCATGTATTGAGATCTAAAGGTGATTCCACTTTTAACACAAAAACTCCACTGTCGTTTTTGTAAGTTGACTTAATCAATAATCAATTTTTAGACCTTTTTTCCCAAGATTCTGTAGTAATTCTGTTATGTTTGTGTAATTGTTGATTGTATCTCTATAGAGTTTTTGTGACTACGTAATATAATCCTGACAATTCATTTAATTTTAAGAGGGATAACAATCTGCTAAGGATCATTTTAGATATCCATTCTATGTTATGACCAATGGAGAGACATGCCTTGCAAAGGTGTCAGTATAATAGGAACTAGTCATAATCAGGCTTATTTCTTGCTGGTTCTTACAACAGCCTGGTCTTGGTATTGGCCCTTGCCAGGTTCAGTATCTTCACCCATCATGATTGGCTAGCCCAACAATAGTTAATTTTACCAAGAAATGAAAAATATGTGAACTGTGTGGTGCGTGCAAGTTGACAAGTAAGAAACATTCACTGCAGAAAAGATATTGTATTCTTTTATGATATTTTATGATTCTGTGTTAATTAATAGTAAAAAACTTGATCTTAACATCATGAGCAGTTACCATCATGTATAAGAAAAGAACCGATTGTAGATTGTGAACTAAAATACGTCGTGTACATATTTTTTAAGGGATATATTACTCAGCTTAGTAAGTGAGATGAAGCTCTGACCTCAGGTGAACCTGCTCTTCCAGATTTAAACAGTATTGCCCCTCACACCGGCCAACCAGTAGATAGTTTCTTAATAGTTCTTGGGTATTTAGCTGGCTCAGATACAGCTCTCAGCATTCGTGCAACGTGTCTCCATTACTGCCTAGCCCCCGAGCTCTACTGAGCATTTGCCAAACACCTCTCTATTAATTATCACCTCTTGTCGTCCAGTCTGCTTCCCTATCTGTTGTCTTGTGCTTTTCCAGTATTCCCCCATGTCACATGCCTCCTGTCACTTCCTGTGTCTCCAGTGTTCCCCTGTGTCTTTGGTAACCACCGTGTCACCAGTGTCCATTTTGTGCATTTCTGACTCTTGACCCCTGGCTTTAATCCTGACCCTTCCTCTTCCTGACCTCTCTCTTCCCTGGCATTCTTTGACTATTCTCCTGTCTTGTGATTCTGTACCACACACTGTTCTGTCCACCCCAGTGTGCCCAAAGACTGCAACCTGAAACCTATCTTTATAGGCTCTGGAAAAAGCCAGTCTGTTGCTTAGATTCTGTACCTGGACCCTTCTCAGGCATCACGCCACCATTGTGCAAAGCCATAACGCTTTCTTATAAGAGGGCATATACTGTATATATATAACCTTCTAAATTCCAGTGCATCACACGCATTTGAAAAATTTAGAATGTTAATTTTACTTCCACCTTCACCTAAATATACATATACACTCACCTATATGGAGGACCAAAGTATAATAATCAGTCAAATGAGCAAAGATAACTGTGGACACCAAAAGGTTTCTCTCCATTCCAATCTCCATTGCCAACAGGACTTGCTCCGTGTACATTCTATTCTTCACTCAGTATTACTTAGGGTAATCTTACACAGATTTTTTCCGTCCCATAGCAAATTGCATCTCCTGATTAAGATAAAAAAAAGTGATTGTGCAGACCACTTCATATTAAAATTGTAACATATTACATAGAGGGTTCCAAAAGTTCACAACTATCATACAAAAATAAAATAAAAAGTTCCAAATATAGTCCTACTTTCAAATTTCCCATGATCACACATATGCTACACCAGGGTTGGGCAAACTTTTTTAGTCAGGAGCCACAATCTGAAATAAAATTTGACAGAGGGGCCGGGCCAATGGGAGAGCGGGCGGGGTTTTGCCATCATGACGCCATTGAACGTGACTTCATGATGGCATAACCCTGCCCACTCTCCCATCGCAGATCTAAGCTTGTGATTGGAGAGTGGGCGGGTTCTGTGCGGTGACACAGCCCGCCCACTCTCCTATCGCAAGCTCAAAACCTGTGATGAGAGAGTGAGTGGGCGGGCTGTGTCACTGCACAGAACCCACCCACTCTCCCATCGCAGGCTCAGATCTGGGGGATGTGTTGTGAGGCTCTGGCCGGTGTGCCCCGCCCCAGCGGGGTTTTTCTTCTTACCTTGCTTGGGGTGGCACCGGCCAGAGCCGCGGACCACCCAAAGGGCCAGAGAAACATCCCAATTGGGCCGTAGTTTGCCCTTGTCTGTGCTACACAGTCATATGTGTGAGGAAATATGCAAAATACGGAGTATCCTAATATATTGCTTAGAGAACAACATATATTCCTTTAGTAAATCAGTCCCCTTGACTGTTACCTAGGAGCTATTCTCAAACAAACTAAATAAAGCTTAAAATAGATGGTAAATGTGATTTTTCATAGAGAAACCTTCAGATTAACAATTGTTTAGCCAAGTCCCTGCTATTTGCATGTATTGGGCAAATCAATTCTAGTATTACGGATCATCCTTCATATGTCTAGCATGATATTATCACAGTAATGAAATCAAGGCCGGATCTTAAAAAAGGGGCTCAGGAATGTTCTGGCAATACAGAGTGTCCTGTATATATGTACTTCAACTATCAGTTTGCTACAGTAAAATCAGGGAATAGAAGATTGGTTGGTGAAGGTCATATATGTCATGAGCCTCATTACCACCACACTTGGCATTGCTTTCCTGATACAGGTTTTCCTATATTTCATGTCAAAGCTTTAGATCGGTTTAAAGAACTTTAGTTATGTTCCAAGGTTGACCTAAATTTAAAACCTAAAAACACAGATGAAAGAGTGAAAAGTAAAGTGAAGGACGAGCCGTACACAGACCAGGTGTCAGCAGACCTTTCGGAGAAAACAGCTGTGCTGGGTGTTTAATTACTCCATAGAGAGATAACCAGCATGGCCGGGAACCTGTGCTGGATGGATAAAAATCTCAGGTCATTGTCCCTTGTGTACATAATTAGAATGGAGAGAGTGTGCTCCACATAATTAGCATTTTCAACAGACGATTTGTATTAATTAGCAAGTGAATGAGTGTCTGATCATATCATGGTTTGGGATCCTAACTGCTCCCTGTTGTCTGGAACATGTATTGTTTTTATATCAATTTATTTATTCTTTTATGTATGTAGACATAAATTTGTAACAGCAAAACAAACATAAAGTATTAGTACAATGGAAACTATGTGAAACTATTTGAAGAGAAACTAAATCCTAACATATAAAGCATGGTAAACAGGCAGGTTCTTTATTGCAGAGTTGAAAATAAATGTTCCTGCCTGATCACAATTTTTTAAATACATACACCTGTCCTTTTTTCTGTAACAGGTGACCCCATCTTCTACTACTCCTCTTCGGTTTCCTGTTTCTTGACCACCTTTATTGACCAGGCTGGTGGAGCTTCAGAGCACCGAGTTAAATTGGTCCCAGCAGCCCCAGGGGATGCCCAGAATATCCCGACATCAGAAGATAGCAGCCAGGCAGGTAAATATCCCTCCTGCAACAAACATTCTGTCTGACCACAAATGTTAGTTCTTCATATTGTAGTACTCCTACTAAAAGTTTTTATTATCTTTAGCCTTTTAGCTTTTGTACTGGGTGTAGAAAATGGCTAAAGGCTTTGATTGGTATTTTTAGGTTTGTGTCCATTTGGGATGGCTCCCCCATTCTCATGTCCCAGTGACACAATCAGAAGTCAAAGGGAGTTTCCCCAAACTAGCTACAGGTGCCCGTAGAATGTTTACCATTTATTCTATTTTCAGTACCAGCTGAAAAATATTTTCAACTCTTTTCTGTCCTGGTCAATATCAAGGTCACCATAATGAACAGAATTGGTAATTTTGGCCATTTTGTGTGGGCATATACATTTAATAATACATAACCCCCCTAGCATTATAATTCTGTCAGTATTTCTATGCAAAAAGCGTTACAATTGTTTGCATGGACATTTATTTTACTTTGTAGGCTTATAACTCTTAGGCATAACTCACCGAAATAAGTTCAATATTTGATAAATGTAATAATAAACTTTAAATAAAAAAACACAAAAATCTGTTAAAAAAGGGTGCATAAAAATAATGAAACCTGTAAAATGACTGTACACTAGCAAATATTATTTATATATAAAGTAATTATGTATGTATGATATAAAGATTTCTTTGTATTGGACCTACAATTATTTTGTATTGGACCTACAATTATTTTGATTTCATCCAATACAAAATTATTTGAATTTCCTGGCGCGCCTCCTGCACGAACCGACGCATGCACCAACGTCACAAGGAAACCCCGGAGAATGTCTCTGCAGAGAAGATCGGAGAAGGAGGACAGTGCCTGACGACCTGGACAGACGAGCAGGAGGCCAGAGGATGCCAAAGGAACAAGGTAAGTGGTGTTTTTTATTGTTTTTAGCGACCCCCGTGTGTGACTCGGGATTACTGCTTTTTGCAAATAAAATCCGCCCCAAGTCACACTCGGGAATACCGTTGGGGAGTTAAGTTGTGGGTAACCTCTACTTTTCCTATACCAGTGTTTCTCAACCAGGGTTCCTCTTGAGGTTCCTACAAGGGTACATTGAGAAATGACCAGATTGGATCTTTCAAGTCAGTTTTACTAACACCGCTAATCTTTTTGGCTATCAGTAGGGGTGACAGCTTAATAATGTAAAAAGCATTCTTTACAATGACCACCAGGCTAATGTGCTGTGAGCTGTATATATAATATTGACATTAGAGGATCCCTGGTGACCTGTAAGTAATTTCAAGGGGTTCGCCTATAAATAACAAGGTCAAGAAACACTGCTCTATACAATAGGGAAAGGAGGCATTATACACTATGGACTTGATGTATTAAAGTTTTCCAAGGCTGGAGAGGATACACTTTCATCAGTGATGCTGGATGATCCAACAAACCTACAATGGATTCCTTCATTTTTTCTGCTAGCAAATGTTTTCAATCCTGCACCAGATCAATTCCAGCTTTGCTGGATCACCCAGCTTCACTGATGAAAGTGTAATCTCTCCAGCCTTGGAATCAGGTTCTATGTGTAGTGTCCAATGCTTAGGATTTGCAAAACTGTTATACCTAAAGACAGCAGAGTTTGTTTTTTTCCACCCATCAGGGATAAAGTATTCAGTGTCTCTAACTGCTAGGTTTTGCATTTTCTTGGAAAGTCCACTTTAACCTCTTGGGTGGTTCATTTCTGTCTTGACTTATATGAAAATATTTTTACATTGTAGGCCTGGAATTCTCAGGCATAACTCACCGAAATATGTCCAAACAAGGGTCTAGTAGACATTCTGAGTATATTAAAGTTTGTAACACAAAATCATGTCAAAATAATAAATCTAATATTAAACTTTAAATAAAACACACAAAAATCTGTTAAAAAAAGGGTGCATAAATAAATCAAAAATACTGAACAGTATTCAGATCAGTAAAGTAAAGGCAAACAGGCAGGGCACTGTAACAATCACTGTATCAATCCAGAAATATAATGATTACTTTGTATTGGATTCAATACAGTTATTTTGTATTGAACCCAATACAAAATATTTTGAAATTTCCGCCACCTCACAACGTCTTCGGGAACTGCCAGGGAATGCCAGCGCAATTGCCGGGGGACCGATCAGAGGAAGAGGACGTGGCCAAAGGATGGGATCGGATGGGCAGGACACCGGAGGACACCAGCGGGACCAGGTAAGACTTTATTTATTATTTTTTTAGCTACCCCGGGTCTGGCTCAGGGTTACCGCTACCAGCTGTTTTTTTTTCCCCCAGCCACACTCAGGGTTACCGCTCAGGAGGTTAAAGGTAAACTAAACCTAAAAATTAAAAAAAAAAATGTGAGCACACAGGTTCTTTTTTGCAGAATGAACATAACCTGCAGAAATTGATCCTTGCTCTCTGTGTGAAACCAGTAGCATCTCTGCAGACGTCAGAGGTAGAACAGAATTCTTATTTGGACATCAAAGTGGAACCTAAGCTTAAACTAAAAAATAAGCAGGTGGGTTCTTTATTGCAGGAGGGACAGGCACAGTCTCTTCTGCAATAAAACAAATTTACCTGTCTGTGAACAATCATTTTAATATACTGTGTATGCAGTGTATGATACCAGCATAACTGGCTGCTGGGAATTAATAAAACCCTGTGTGAATATGCAAAAATTATGTCCATCTGGCCTGGCTGAAGAACTCAAACCTTGAAGAGGGTCAAAGGAAGATGTTGGCATGAGCCACTGAGCAAAGGGAGGGAAATTTAGGTACATAATGGTGAACAGGCAGGTGAGTTTGCTTTATTAAAGAATAGACATTGCCTGTTGCTTTAAGAGTCTTCTTGTATTTTTTTTTTTTACTTTTAGCTTTAGTTCCATTTAAAGTTCAAATAAACTTGGCAAAGTAGTTTTAGACTTCCGCAGAAAGACTGTAAGTCTCCAACTTTTGTTTTGAAGCACCTGAAATGTATTTAGCTAATCAAACTGAAAGCTAAATTGGCCTTTATTACATTACGATGTTTACATTCACATGGATGTCCAAAGTATTATAGATTCTCTCTTAAGATTTCATGTTGTTTTAGTTGGAGATACTCAGTAACAGATAATACCCATAATCTCCACATTTGTACATGACGGTGTGTGTGCCGCTGTTCCGTAATGACTCTAATAATGTCTTAAACAAGGAGAAAAGTAGTGCGGCCCTGACTTAACAAGTTTAGAAAAGGTTCCTGTAGAGTTATAAAAGTCACCGAGATTTACTGAGAGTGTCGGCTCTGCAGAACAAATGAGATAAGGTGTTACACTTTATTTGGACTCGTAAAGATCACATTGAGATCTTCAGACAGAAATACAGGCGGGTGGAAGAAGTCACAACGCTATGACACAACTCATGCACTACGGAAAATGAAAAATTATACAACATAATTTTTAATTGCATAGTTTTTACTGATGGCAGCTGGTATTATCACTTTTCCTGTAAATAAACTCTGCTGAAATAATGAAAGTAATATATTCTAATAAATGTAGTTTGGTTTTATTTGCTATTTCAGATTTTCTTGTGGCATGGCAAGGTTCACTAGGTGGGAGGGGGACCAGCTTCTCCTGGGTTGTACTGGGCAGAATTACTATCAATGTTTATGGCCAATGTATGTTTCTGACTACTAGACACCAGGGGCTTGTATGTAGTCATTTGTTCAATGTCTCTTTGGACTATCAATTGGTCTTTCCAGGCACTGGATACATTTCCATACAGCTCAACTAATGGATGGTCACACATTTTACAGTAAGATTATATAGTCTTTGTATAATCAAGAGCAATGCAGTGCAAGTTTACACAATCCATTCTCTCTATTCAGGATGGGCCCCATACTACATCAATCTTGGTAAATCCAAAGAGAATGGAGTGGCCAGTATAAGACTTGGCAAACACAAAGGACAATGATAACATTTTAGGTACAACATCAATTACTAACTGCTGGTAAGAATGGGAAATATTTTCAGCATTTTGAAAATCATTCTCTGCAAATGCTTATTTGTGAAAATAGTTTTCGGTACAAGCTGTAATTTTGCATCCAACAATTGTAGTCCAAAATATATCTATTGCTCAGGCATGAAGGATCAGAAACAATGGTCATATTACTATAAAATTGTACAGGTCAGAAAAACTATTGCAATATAAATGTTACTATTCTTTGGTCACCTTAGGTGACCCTTTCCTTTCTATTTAGGGCATAATGAAATAAGGTACTTGAGGTGTTTGTCCAGTCAAACTTTTTTCTTAGTTTGGAAAGATTTAATGCTCTGAGGGCCTGATTTATTAAGGCTATCCAAGGCTGGTGAGGATACACTTTCATCAGTAAACCTGGGTGATCCAGCAAACCTGTAATGTGCATCTTAAAAGTCATTTGTTAGCAAATGTTTCCAATCTTGGACCACAGCCCCAGCCAGCTTGCTGGATCATCCAGGTTCTCTGATGATAATGTATCTTCCTCAAGCCTTGTAGAGCTTTAATAAATCAGGCCCAGAGAGAGAGATGATTGACTGATATAAGGGGGTACAAACAATGACCTATTAGGGTGTTGGGGATATTCATACTTACCACCAAGCTAAGGGGGCACAGGTACCAACCACAAATCTAAGGGGGCACAATCACTAACCACCAATGAAAAGGGGGCATAGACACCAACCACCAGTTTAAGGGTGAACAAAAAGTGACCACCAAAGTATTGGGGACATACTTAAAGCCAAACTGGGGGGGGGGGGGGGCAGACACCAGCCATCAGTTCAAAGGGGTACAGACACTGACCACCAATGGAAGAGGACACAAACCCTGACTAACAAGGTAGGAAAGCAAAGACATTGAAGACCAATGTAAGATTGTTGCACCACACTGTTCCAGAAGTGATGCAGTAGACCACACAATAATGACAATAATAAAAAACATTAGCTAGTGTGTTTTGGGAGTCCCAGTCCCCCTTCACATTATGGCTAGGTAAACAAACAGAATATTATTACCTGAAAAATGAGTATATATATAAAATTATCTGTATGAATTCCCCATATCCCCTTTTATCCCTGATATCAAAACTATAAAACCTAGAAAAACCAAAAGTATTTACTAGAAATATACCCCAACACTTGTTTATTTTGTGTGCCTGCATGGAAGGTTTAGAACAGTACTTGAATACCAAAAAATACATTGGGCCCCTTCACAACTTTTCAGTCTATTGAGGTAACTGTCCAAATGCATGGCAATGTGCAAAGTACCACCTACTTCATAAACCTGCCTAAATAAAGAAATTGAACAGACATCCCACCATTGGAAGGAACTGTTGGCATCTTTGCCTTGTAAATTGTGTTCATTTACATGTGAAAAGAAGCTTAGCACTACCCCCCTTTATTGAAAAGTATGTATATTATGCCAGCTGCCTATTAAGTTATCAAATCACATAAAACAGTCCGATATCAAGAGATAGTGTTTTATTCCTTTCACTATAACCACCCATCTATCTTCCAGCCGTCATCTGTGTCTATTACTCAGATCCATGGTACAATGATGACTATCGATTATTTATAAAGCTGCAGCCTGTTCTGCTGTGTACATTGGGGGATAATAAATACACCGACATCATCCAGAGATAAAGACAGATGCAGAAGGTGAAGAGGGCCTGAGCTGCCATAGTTTATAGCACTACTTATCATTGTCACATTAACCCGTGTTCAGTAATATGTCTTGATTGCTTTCTCTTGATACATTGTAGCTAAGTTGGAGTGTATTGTTCATAAAATATATATACTGTATATATATTTATATTACAAGTTCATAAAAACATACACCGCACAATAATACCAGGGTACAATACAATTAGGAGATACAACAGACCAGTCCAATCTAATAATATAAAAGGGAGGAAAAAGAGGTAAGGCATCTCATTGTCTCATTTTTAGGAAACTATTGACAGGAGATACAACAGACCAGTCCAATCTAATAATATAAAAGGGAGGAAAAAGAGGTAAGGCATCTCATTGTCTCATTTTTAGGAAACTATTGACAACCTATGTCAGTAGATCATTCAAGAATTTTAAGTATCTTGAGAAGTATTTACATAAATAGTATTTACATACTAAGATGAGAAGTATTTACATACTATGAATAAGCCATAAAAGCACTTTTCATAAGCCGTCATTCATTTATGTAACTTTAAGCATTGTTCAAAAAATAAATTACAAATTAGCAACAGAGACTTGACTTTTGTATGTGAATAAAATCTTGGCGGGATGCAAGCTCTGTAATGTATACAACCAGCAAGTGTTTCTAAAATGTTGAGAATGAAGAATTTCATAAAAAAGTGGCTAAAGAGGTCAAGGAGGAATGGTATTTTACAGTTTCACTTGTTAAGAATATTTAAATGACCATAGCCCATTTTAGTGTTTCTCAACCAGGGTTCCATGGAACCCTAAGGTTCCTCCAGAAGTTGCAAGAGGTTCCCTGAGCAATGAGCAGTTTGTGACTCTCAGGTCACTGGGCTCCCCAGCTCTTTTGTCCTTCAGAAGCCATTTAAAAAGAAAACAAGAGATTATCTCTCCTCTTGTCGCATGCTCAGTAAAATTAATTTAAAATCAATCAATGTGAATTTGACCCTGGTTAGTGCTGTAAACAATGCAGATCCCCGAAGAGTACATTCCTATAGAGAATCCATTAAGTGTACAGGAGGGCGGTTATGCTTTGGGTGAAGGAAATGAAGGCGAAAAAAGAATATTAATAGTATAGCATCTTCCTGCAATATCAAGGAAAGATATTAAACAAACCATAGCTGATTGAAGCTGATTGTGGCAGATGCAAAGTGTTCAGCTTTCATTCACATTGTTGATGTTTGCTAATGCACCAAGCCTGTTATATGTGTACTGCAGTACATTTCTATTCATTTTGAATTATGCCCTAATTATCAATTACAGTGTAAAGAAACAAACCTGCCTGAGTGCACAAAAAAAGGAAAACACGTGAATGCACTGTACGTGTATTGTGCTGTTTTTGTTGGTTGATGGGCCATTCAATGCAATGTGTATCAATGCATGAAAACAAATGAACATTCAGGAACTTGCTGAATCAAGTCTATAGGTGTAAACAGAACATCAATTACTACTTTATAGAAATGAACTACAGTTTTAAATCAAATGTACTTATTTTATAGACTGTTGTACTTTATTTTTTACTCCCAGAATAGTATTGGTTAACTATGGAGGTAGCATAACAGTAGTTTTTTGTCTTCTTTGAAGTAACCAGAACTTTGGGCTGAAGCTTTGTACACATGCTTGATTATTGTTACCCATGAGTTACAATTGTGATCATCTCGGGTGAAAGTCTAGCATGTGTACAGAGGTCCCCAAACACCAACCTGTCCTGGCGGATCAATCAATGTTTGGTGGAGATGATCACTGTTCTTTCCTATAGAGAAGGATACAATGGGGTGCCACTCACTCATCCTCTATTCTCCCTCCCTTCTCCTCTTCATTTGTTGATTTTGCTAAGATAGTGAATGGGGTATAAGGCTTGGGCAGTGTTTGGGCCCAGCTGCTAGGTCAGAGTAGTTGTAGTGTGGCATCAAAGCTCCCTTCAATCTCAAATATCAAATGACACCAAAACATTTTGGTGGTGGCTATTCCAAAGGAGAGGCAAGTATAACGTGGCCAGCAGGTGGGCTTTAAATATACACTTCACCCAGAATGGGCAAGGTCACAAAGCTGGTAAAATTAACATATAATACATATACTTTTCAATGCTTAACTTCACACAATATTGACAAAACAAGACATTACCGTAGTGAATGTGAACATCACCACATGGCAAACCTTGTGAAAAATCGCTCTCACTCTTCACTTCATCTTCATGACTAATTATTAACGGAAACATCCAGTGTTAGCATGCATGAAGCTCTGTTTGAAGTTTGCTGATTTCATTATGTCCTTCCCTTGTGTAGTGTACATTATGGAGTGGAGGAGGCACATAATTACAATGCTTAAACCAAGCACATTAGCTCAGCATGGGAATAATGATAATGATCCGGTTGGCCATTGTATCCTTTGATGGAGAAATCACAACAAATTGTCCTTTTACTGGGAAGTCTGATATTCTGAATAAATTGAAGGCAAGCTTGATGAGAGGAAGTCACAAGCCATGACCATTGGCCGCCAAAGACGGCTCCTGAATCCTAGCACGTTTGCAATCAAGCTTGGAGACAACTAACTCATCAGCAAATATCTAGCTGCCTAACCACACACGGTGTGGATAATTGAGATGTAAATGCATTAGGAATAATTGTCTGGCTGATAATATAACTAGAAGGTCGAGGGGTTCTTTTCCATCTTAATCCAAGCTTTGCCGTTCCTTGTTCATTTCTTGGAGTGATAAAGACCAGAACCAGAAGGAGAACCAAAAAATAAATGTGTTCTACAATTTCCTCCATTTGCCATTCCAATATGTCAGCTAAAATTATTCTATTCACTCACTATTGGGTCTTTGTATAAATGTTTTTACACTCATAGATCATAGATTCACACTTTTTCAATAGATTCAAATTAGAAAATGTATTAATCTTGGGTTAAAGTTTTATAAATCTTGTATGTAAAAATAATACATTTACCATTATATGTTAATTGTATATATATATATATATATATATATATATATTATATATGTACATATATAATAAAATCGTATTACTAATCAATAAAATACACTAATAATCTGCAGGGTTAACCAACCATGAAGTGAAAAAGTGTTTTTAGAACTCTCCCTAGTCTATTTTAGCATTTTTTAGATGGCTTTAGTTTTGACCACGTGCCAGGTATTTTATTGAATGAAAGAAGCATTTTAGACAAAGTTTGTTCGCTCATGTTCATAATTATGCTACATGGACCCCTAACTCCAGTAAAAATTGTTTTGGATAGAGGATGAAAGAGGGGAAGTGTTTAAGTCAGGATTCCACTGCTGTATTTTACCCCATTGGGGATTGGACCAGAAAGTCAGGATTACTTTTGCAGAGATATATAGAGAACAATACAAAAAAATTAAATTGTACCCTTGTATCTAAACTTTAAAGTGATTTTTTGGCCAGTCATTGGCATTATACAATGAAAAGTATTCTTTCCATAGATAATATATTAATTTCACTTTTTAACCAGAACTGGAGGTTTCCTTTAACACAGCAAATTAAGTTCTATTACAGTGCTTTGACCGTGTGGCATATTCTGTAGATATTCTGTACATATTCTGTAAACTCTTCAGGATGTTGTGTATAATGTAGGCTGATTATTGTGCATACAACTCAGGATTTTGTTTCAGAGTCATATAATTATCATCTCCACATATCTGAATAGTCGCCATCAGTGAGCATTGTTGTACCCAGCAGATCAGTGCTCTCTCTTTCCTCTGGAAAGTTGGGTAGACAAAAGTTTAAAAAGTTGCATCACTTTAGTTTTTCTTCTTTTTTCCTTCTTTTTAATGTGGGAATTGCATGAAGGAAAATTCATATGCAAATTCTTGTTAACAGAATAGAGTGGAGCTATGATAATGGAGACGGGGTTTGGTATGGTCAACTCCACTGGTCCTTGTTTCTTAATTTCCCTCTATACCAGTTCTGCAGTCTACACTAATACTTTAGCATTCAACATTTCTGGGGTTATTAGGTACCCAAGTCCTGCATCACTCACCCTGGTTTCCTTTGTCAAGCTCTAGATTGACATGGAATAGAGCAGTGAATTAAGGTTTGGAGAATGGAACCACAGCATGGTTTTTGGCAGGAAACACAAAACTTCATCACCTAGCACTGCCTGGGTCAGCCTAGAACTGCATGGGTTAGGTGCTTCTTAGGCTAGAGAGGGAGGCTAGCTAGAAATTTGTACAATACAGGGACCTGAGATGTGCAGGATTTTCGAAAATTCCGGATTTTTGAAAGTTATATATGCTGCATTGAATAAAATGAAAAAACACTAAATGAAATTACACTAAAGGAAAAGAAATTTAAATTTTATTGTTCATCAACTAAATAAAACAGTTTTATAGAATTTAAGTTCAACTAAACAAAATAGTAATCATTACTGTACCCTCGAAAAGAAGTTAAATCAGGATGATCATCTTCATGACTGACAGTAACAGCATCCTCAGCAGCAGGTACAGCTTCATTTTATGGAGGAAAAGCAAGACCTAACAGCTGATTCTGGGGTATAGCACCATCAAAACATAAACAGCGCCTCCAGAAAACAGTGTAAATTTGAAAATGCGCTCCGAAATCCATGCCGGAAAAATGAAGGATCGGGATTATTGAAGGCCGGATTTTTGAATGTCAACTGTACATTGTTTAAAAATATGAGCAAGGGATATAGGCTTTGTCAGAACACACAGATTCCCAAGAAGATGTGGGAGTGGGTATATACTGCAATATCGTCTGTGAGCCCAACATATCCATTGACAGTTCTGAACTCGCAAAAAATGGTATTATGCCTGTTGAAGACATTGATGAGGGGACATTGGCTAATCTCCCACTGCTGTCCATCCTGATACCTGCCATGGAAGTCATTGGCAGGGGGGCAGGTAAGCTTGGGACACATGGCAGGGGTGGAGAGGAGAAGGGATTCATTACTTTTTTATAGATGTAGAACTGATTATTTAAAAAAAAACTGTTGTCAAGTAACAGTAAAATTTTAAACTATCATGTTTGCTTCTGTTAAATGAATATATTTGACATTGGTTTAAGATATAGGCTCACAGAAATCTTTCTTTTCAGTGTCTAGGTAATAATTGTTTCATCAGGCAGGAAAATATCTCCAACATAGATATGAAAACAATTTAGATTAGCAGAATAGAGAAAAGCTAGAACCAGTGCCAATTCTTTATTGCCGGTGTCACTGTTGGAGACTTTCACATTGTCAATGTGAGATTAATTAAAGGGAAAGCTCTCTAACAAAGCCCCTAAAACCAGTTAAAACCCAAAATGTAGGTTGGCTAGCCAGAAGCTGATTTTACACTAGCTCATGGCTCAGGTGTGGTCCAAAACATTTGTGCTCCTTCAATAAAGTAGTGTTTTGAAAAAGCCAATGTTATTGATCTCCTCTAACACTCTAACACTTTCATGAGCTGACCTTTCGTTATAAAATGCTTTGTACATACATAAAATACAACACAGACTGAATCTTCTACAAACATTATTTACATACAAATTCTTTCTCCATTTTTATGTTGAATCAGAAGCAACATGGAGCTTGTCATGGTATTTTTCCAATGTACTAAGAGGGCCTCTAACAGTCATACAGTAGGGGATGCCATCTGTTGAACCAATCTCTAAACTATTGGGTACAAACACAGGTCAAGTGGCATTTCACCTATAAACTTACATATTGGTATTTTAATTGGTATTTATTTAGGTTCCCTATTATTAGTAAGCAGCTGTCAAGGTCATAAAATACTTTGTATTTTACAATTTATTCACTACAATCTCCTATTTTAGCATAAATATGTTATGGGACACTTATCTGGCCACTCTTGCATCACCACTGTAATTTATGCCCTGTTTATTCTCTCTGGCAGTTTTGCTCGCAGCAGCAACGAGATCAAGGAATTAGTTGTCCGCCCTCTGCTCAGCAGCTCTCAGCCTCCCCTGCTTCCTTTTAGCCATGCAACCGGAGTTCCTTCTCAGCATCCCCAGCACATTCACTGTCTGAGACTGTGCACAGCTGAAGGGGATTTTAGGAGCAGATTGGTCCCTGGGTTCCGGGTGCTGGTGTGCTTATCTCTTGGATTTACGGTTGCCAACCCTGCCTGACCTTGAGATTGTTTGCTGCCTGGACTGACCTTGTGCCTGTGACCTTGACTCTGATTTGTACTTACCCTTGGATACCTCATCTGGTGGACTGATTCCTGTGTATGACCTCTGCCTCTGTTTTATGGGCTTGCCTCTGCATCTGTGGCTCCTTGTACTCTGTCAGTTCTTCCACAGGTGCCATCCTTTGCCAACAGAAGTCCTGGGGCCAACCGTGTGCAGGGATGGCATAACCGACCTCCTGAGATTTAGCAGGGGCTTACTAAAGGTGAAAAGTGCGGCATTAAGTTGGGGGACTGGCATCTGGTGATCACTGGTGCTGGATCAGGCCCTTAAAATGTAAGAAAATGTATGTTATATGCAAACCAGGCGCTTTCAAAATGGTTCTTAGGCTGAAAGATATAAATTATTGAAGCAATCTAATCATCGTTTCATTTTAGGTATTTCCCTAATGCAAGTAGTGTAGGTACCTGAATGAAATTGAGAAAGGAGAACCAGACCAAATATTGCGCTGCAATGCCACAAACATGCTAAAAGAAGGAGAGAGCAGAATAATATCGGCTCATTAGTCTGCTGCTTCATTGTTTACTGTTCAGTTACATGTTGGAAGTAGGGAGAAGATCTGTAAGGCTCAATTCAGACCCACTGTGAGCCACATTGTTTTGCTTCTTATTGCATTTCAATGAATGGGAGAAATTGGGACCCTTTTATTTACACGGTTGTGCCAGATTGTGGCATGGTTCCCAAAGGTGGCATGTCGCTTTTGACTGTGCCATCGTTGTCTGAAAATTTGTCCCTTAGACTCAAAATTCTCAGTCCTCCTTTGCACCTTATGACTTGGTATGTCCAGCAGGGATCATAAGATGCCTAAACTTGGCATTACATTGTGCTGTGTAATACCCCCATACTGAGACTTCAGAAAAACATATTGGAAAACAGGTGGTTACACTCAGCCATAGCATACAGTTCTTAGCTAAGGTTTGGTGGAAAAATGTCAGCACACTATAAATAAATAAAATAAATAAATGTAATAAAATAAAAAGGCAAATGGACCCAGCACCTGCGGCACCATCGCTTGAACAAAATTAAAATACAAGTCGTTATTTGTCAAGTGTCACAGTGTAGCAACTCGACTGTCAGCACTGAAGCCCTTGTCAGCATGTATATTCCAATTACTTCCTTTCACTCCTGGAAATAGAAGTAATATTTGAGCCCTGAAAGCCCGGAGCTTGTAGCACATCTCTGCAAGCAGGCGATAGTGGATATTTCCCAGTTGTTCTGGGATATTTCAAATGATTCAGTAACAATAGATTTGATTTACATACGTCATCTGTAACAATAACGTATTGTAACCTGCCAGGAGATGGAGGAAAAGCTGACAAAAAAAGAAGGTTTTTTTTTGTTATTGCACAGCAAACAAGAGTTGTATTGTGAAAGCTGAAATTCTTTTTTAACTTGCAGTGGTTTAAATGGAAGAAAGCTTTTTGTAAATGTTGGATGGTGGAAAATCCAGCTGTGAGAAAGATGGGGTTCTTGTAGCATAATTGTTTGAGTTAGTTTGCTCTGTTGCTGTGTTAAAGTTAATAGATTTAGTTGATTGTTGCATTAGTTGTTCAAACTCTAAACATTTACAATTCCACATCTGTAACACAAAATACCCAAATTAACCCAAGCAGTCATTTTTCTAATATAGAAAACTAAGGAAGACAGAGAAGTTAGTCACCCCATTCCTTGTTTCCTGTGCCCACTCCCTTAAGGTTCTATGCCCATCAGAGGCTTTATAAAATCAAATAAAAAAAGTCTGACAAACTGTCATTGACAGGTAAAAGAATATTATTATGCAATATTTATCTAGTGGCAACACATTATGCAATGCTTTACAAAATCCATTGTCATGTCACTAGTTGTCTTTGGGCTCACAATCTAATGTCCCTACCATAGTCATATTTCCTTAATACATTCTAAGTTCAATTTTAAGGGGAAGCCAATTAACCTAACTTCATGCTTTTGAAATGTGGGAGGAAACGCAGTCAAACACGGTGAGAACCTGAAAACTCCATGCAAATAGAATTCTGGCTGAGATTCGAACCTGGGACCTAGCACTTGAAAGCCACCGTGCTGCCCCTAAATGCATAGTGCTATATGAGAAATTTACTAACAACAACAAATAAAGTCAGGTAGGCTTGGGGTCCAGTAGTTTCTACTGGACTCTGCTGGAACTTTCCATTGGTTTCTGTCCCAATTACAATAGTCGCCCTAATTAGGTTAACCTTACCACTGGGGACCCATACACCAATGAAAACCTGAGAAGGATTCTAAACCTCCAATATTTCATCCAACAACAAAAAATGTATCTAATATTTTCTTATTGATTCTTTATTTTCGACCAGCTAAGCTTGAAGAGAACATCTTCCATTACTGGGGCACATCAAACAAATAAGTATCTTCAGCTTCAGTAAAGGGAAATCTGCCCTATAGGACACAGTCAGCACTACATAAGCCCAAATTATTCTAAAAAGCCCAGCCTTCTGGTTTTGCACTTTGAATACCTTAAATGCATTGTTAAGTGTCCATGCTGAAGTAACCTTAATCATTCCATTTCCTTTTTGCCAATTTGGACTTATTAATAACACAATGGCAATCCAGCAAGGGTGGTGTAGTACTTCTAACCTTACTGATTATCATGTCCCATATGTGCAGATTTGTGGTCTAAATTCTCCTGCAGTGTTTTCTATGTGGTATTCAAATACACTTTATTGCACTTTATTACTGAATTTAATGCATAATTTTTACTGCACTACATGTCTTGCTTACCATTCTCAAAATGTTTCCCATTTGCTTATTCATGAAAAATAATTCACTTTAACTGATTCGGTGCATTGGTTATAAACTAGGCTGTTCACGTTAGATATCTTTCGCACAAACAGCCTGGGGTCTTGTTGTAGAAAATTGTGATAAAAATTCAATAGATTCAATTGATTTGAAGTGCTGTATGTATCTCTGCATAACATAAGACTTTAGTAAAGAGATTCTGCTGGTTTGCAAATTAATCTGATCTGCTGCACACGGCATGGATAATTGTATATATGCAGTGAGTTATAAATGTAACACATGGACTCTATTTTCAAAGAATAGGTTTTCATGTGTTTTGTTCTATTAGTTGGAACAATAATTGATTATTGATTAACTGAGGGCTTTTATTTCTTTATTAGGTAGTCATTACGTTTCAATATCTCCAATGACTGTTGCCTTGGTGGTCCTTCCTCCAGGTTCAACACAGCTGAAACAGATCTGGACATTTCAGCCAAGCCACTTTGATGGCCCTTGGGTTTTCTATTATTATGCACTATTATTGGGGACAGCATAAAAATATACAAACCATATTCTCTAGAGCAGTGTTTCTCAACCAGGGTTCATCCAAGTGTTGCTGCGAATTCCTTGAGTAATGAGCAATTTGTGCCTCTCAGGTCAGTTTAACCAACATGTAATGTGCCTGGGCACACAAACCACAGCCAACTCCAAGAATCCTTTTGTCAAGTTTTATTGGTATAAATAAAACAAGGAAAGGGTTAATCACAGAAGATCAGTCCGATAAGCGTGATACAGGAGGGTAAGGCAAAGGTAGGTCAGGAACAATCCAACGTCAGGGCAAGCAGCAGGCAAGAGTGGTCATAAACAATCCAAGGTCAGGGCAGGCAAAGTTCAGGTAGAATCAGGTATCAGACCAGGTCACTATTGTTAATGACATAACAGGTTAATATAAACCAACACAGAGAACGCACCCAAGCACACTGTACTCACAGAGGCTTATAGCGGGCGATGGTGTTCAGGACAGGTTCTCCTTAAATGACCAGGGTGCCAAATGCCCTTGCACCACCTAGCGCCATTTGATAGGAAGATAACTTAATCCCCTGCGACCGATTGGCCGCAGGGAATTTAAACTGACTATGTCCCGCGGCGAGACAGCCGAGTGTCACGCCCCCTGGGGGGTACAAGAGGCACACGTCGTAGCGCGCGCACCTTTTCCCACAGCACCCCTGGGACGTGCTCTACTTTGCACATCCACAAGAGTGCTGAGAACAAGCCTTTCTCTGTTCACGTCCATAGGAATGCTGGGGATGCCGCCTGGCCGAAAAGTAGTTTGGCTAGAACAGATCCCTCCGCCTGCAGGGAGAGACACACTGAGAGCAGAGCAGCAGCCTCGGCCATGCTGCCTGCTGCAGTGGAGTCTCCTTCTGCGGAGAAAGGGACGCCGCAGGCTAGCTGGACAGGTAAGTTCCTTACACGACACCAATGATCTTTTTGTAAGAGACGACATTCCTACCAATGGCCAGCAAAGTAATGAAACACCTCTCTAGAATACCAAAGGGTAAAAATCATACCAAAAAGTCAAAATCTTTTATCAGGGTAGTGGTGAATATATATCCACTGGGATCCTGTATAACATTAAAGAGGAAGGAAGATTGAACTGCTTCACTTCAATCAAAAACAAAATACATTTGTGTGTTTTTCTGAACAAAAAATGTAGACACGCTATAATTAATTCTACATCAAAAGTAAAAAATTTTTGACAATGGTTTAAATAATAGTTATACTGTTGTTTTATATAGCACCCGAACCAAGTAAATTAGAATACTGGAATACAGTAACTTGATACTTGGGCTTGCGCGGGATAAGTTGCAGCACAATGAACATGGTTGCAACAAAAATGGGAGTGGTTACACATGTTAGCATTCTATCCTAGACCAGACTCAAATACTTAAATCAAGAAATATAATTTATTATATGCACAAGAACACAAGTAACATATAATACATATATAACCAACAAAAAATCAAGTGAAAATGCGACTGGGCAGTGAAGGTCTATAACAAAATAACCACTTAGATCAGAAAGACTTCCTGACCTAGCAGGCAGTTTTCTTGTAAGTTCAGTAGTCTACAAACTTTTAATGGATAACCTCCAGAGACAGTAAAGGCCATTAACCTGGACCTAGGCTTGTGATGCCTTTTCCTGACTCTGAGGGTTCTCCATAAATAGTGTAAAGACTCCTGGTCTACAAGAAAATGGCTACCAGTGGTCGACAAACTTTAGGGACTTTTTAAAAGACTTTTTAAAGTGTTACCCCTGAGTGGTAGCACCTTTCATTTACTCCTAGGCCTTTAGTACCCAAAGGTCCAAGGCAACTACCTAAGTCTCCTTAAGGACAGGATGCCCTTAGACAGTGGTATGCAAACTCTCAAGTTATGATACAGTCTATGTTGTCGGCCTGAAATCAGGAGGTTGCCCAAGAAGAAACTGGAAGACTTGGTGGAGAGGTGGCTCTCAGTTCTGATCCTCAGCTCCAGAGTTATCCTCAGTAAGTAGGTATATCTAAATTAGAGAGCAATTATATAACACTCATATGTAAAGTTGTATTTTTACAACCATTTAAAATTAACCATTTACATTTTTGCAAAGCCAAGTTTTGAGTCAAAGGAACTTTATAAAAAAAAAGGTCTAACTTGAAGCAAAAGTTTTCATTATCAAGCCTGTCTGGGTATATCTTCAGAAAGCCAAATGGCTTCCATTATAAACCTTTATTTACACTTTATGATTTTAGTGATAAATAATACAGTTGACATGTGCATTGATGTTTTTCATTTCATTCCCCCATTTTCAGTGTATCTGATAGAAGTAGATTACAGAATATGACCTTGTCAAGGTTAAGTCTGTTCTGAGAAAATTCAGGTTCATTTTTCTAGTACATCCTATTCTTCTCTTTTCCTTCCATAGCAGAGGGAATTGTGTTAATAAAATGCATCTGTAATGATTTTGACCTTCACCGCCATTGGCTGTATTACCCTCTGGAACCATTTCTATTAAAATTAATTATCCAATGGGGTACTTTTTAATCCATGTGTAGAACCAAGCTGTCACTTATTGTACTGTAATTCTCCGGTGGCTCATTGCTTATATCAGAAGATTATATATGGATGGAATGAAGACATTGACATGCTTTTGGTTTTTCCCAAGAAAGTTTACAGCCTAGGACCAGGGCTTTCCAAAATAAATAAAAAAGTTTTATTAAAGCTTTGCTTCAAGCGTTTTTGTAAAGCCAGGAAAACATAATTATAATATTGCCTGTAAGAGAAACATGGCAAAACTCAAACTTTAACAGCAAAATTTGCATTGTCTACTGAGCTTAGTTTGACATATGTATAAACATTGTCTGGGTTATAGATTTATTAGATAGATAAAATTTGTCTCAATATTTTTTTTGTAAAGTATGATAACATTTATTGAAAGCTGAACCTGCCAGATATAAAAATGACTCATTAAAGCAGTTATGTATAACTCCCTGGCGGGAGGGTTGTTGATATCTGTTGCCCTGCTCCAAGAGTAGGCAGTCAGAGAGGGGAAGGTAGATGTAGCTGATCTCAGTCTCAGTCAGGGCTGCCCCCTGGGATGTGAAATGGAATAGGTCAGGTCATATTTCTGTGGTAGAAATGTTGCAGGGCATCTCTTAGATTTAGGGGCTAAAGGTGAAGGTCAAAAAACATGGTAGCACTGAAAATTGAGTTTGCATATGGGTGTGATGGCAGACACCATATGAACACAAGAAAGCTGTGCCCCTTCAGAGAACACAGAAAGAGTACTGCTCTACTTTTTAAGTAGGACATTGGTAGCAGTACTATACTGCTCTCCTGTGTGGAGACTCAGGCCAAGTGTAATCTACTTCTCATTTGTTAGTTATTTTTATCCAGTATTGACACACCGACAACATGTTATACAGCTCGTTACAAAGTCCATAGTCATATCACTATCTGTCCCTCAAAGGGGCTCACAATGTCCCTACCATAGTCATTTGTCGTTAACACAGTCTAAGGTCAATTTGGGGGAAAGCCATTGACCCTCACTCCATGTTTTCGGAGAGTTGTAGGAAACCAGAATGCCTAAAGGAAACCACACAAACATACGGAGAACCTGCAAACTCTTTGGGGGATAGTGTCCTGGCTGAGATTCAAACCTTGAACCTAGTGCTGCAAAGGCTAGAGTTCTAACCATTGAGCCACCATGCTAGTCTAGTCTTTGGAGTAAGGACTGCTTCCTGGAAGCCTCAAATGGTTAGTGGTCTTTGGATACCTTCTCTGAGCTGAACTTGTTTGCAGCTGTTTGGGATTCCACTATCTCTAGTTGGACTTCCTCAAACTGCTTCACCCATCCTTGTACTAACAATTGTTCTGGAGCCTTTGTTTGAGAACATAGTTAAACATGTGAAATACAGATACCTTAACTACAGGGGTGAACCCTTAACTTTGGGGTTGAGGCATATTTTGTGATAGTTTATTCAC